>NW_022060027.1:2665641-2988141 GCF_007399415.2 Gopherus evgoodei | reverse complement strand
GCTACGTCCCAGCACCGGGCAAGGGGTCGCCCAGTATCCAGCCCTGCGCCCCACCCCAGAGGGGCCGCGTCCCAGCGCCGAGTGAGGGCTCCCCGTATAACAAGCCCCTGCATGAGCTGATGGAGGGTGGCAGGGCGGGGGCTGGGTATCAGGTGCGGGGGCTGGAGGGGTAATTGGGGGTCACTGTTCTTTGTGGGTCACATGACCAATCTAACCCGCTGGGATAAGTGGCAGGTGGCGGATTCCCCGGTTTTATATTTAGGGGCTAATGACAGGTTGGGACGGCACATCTGCCTGCTCAATGCCTCGGCAGGGCCTGTACTGGCAGGTCTGGAATCCCTGCCCCTGGCCCTGCCCCTGGCCCTGCCCCTGGCCCCGCCACCGCTGTCTTCTGCTGCCTCTTGGTATAAAGCAGTCCCTACAAAAACTCTTCACAAAGGCATCTATGTCCCCACACCCTGGGCAGGGAATGGGGCCTTTCTCCTCGAGGAGCCGGGCCCTGGGTGGGACTAGCTGGCTCAGGGGGGCAGGGAATGGGGCTCAGGGCCTTTCCCCTCTGGGGGCGCCGGCTCCCATCTGGCCCCAGGGCAGGGACTGGCTGGCTCAGAGGATCCCTCACCACAAAGTCATCATGAGTGGCACTATTTGGCCAGTTCAGCCCAGGAAGGAGGCCAGTGGCTCACCTGGCCAGCAAAACGGAGCATCCCTCACTGGGGTCCCCCAGGGCAGTGGAGGTGGGGGGCGGGCTGCATGTGGTGGGGGATTCTTGCCCTTGCATTGCAGGTGTGTTCCAGAGAGATATTGGGGGATTGTGCTTTGGGGCAGACCCGGCCTGGACTAGCAGGGGCTGCAGATCGGGAGTGAGGGGCACTAGCAGGGCTGGGGGGAGCCAGGGCTGGGCTAGCAGAGGCTGTGGGTCAGGAGTGAGGGGCACCGGCAGGGCTGGGGGGAGCCGAGGGCTGGGCTAGCAGGGGCTGCGGGTTGGAAGTGAGGGGCACTGGCAGGGCTGGGGGGAGCCCAGGGCTGGGCTAGCAGGGGCTGCGGGTCAGGAGTGAGGGGCACTGGCAGGGCTGGGAGGAGCCCAGGGCTGGGCTAGCAGGGGCTGCGTGTCGGGAATGAGGGGTACTGGCAGGGCTGGGGGGAGCCCAGGGCTGGGCTAGCAGGGGCTGTGGGTTGGGAGTGAGGGGCACCGGCAGGGCTGTGGGGGGCAGTGCTGGGCTAGCAGGGGCTGTGGGCTGGGAGTGAGGGGCACCAGCAGAGCTGGGGGGAGCCCAGGGCCAGGCTAGCAGGGGCTGCGGGTCGAGAGTGAGGGGCACTGGCAGGGCTGGGGGAAGCCCAGGGCTGGGCTAGCAGGGGCTGCGTGTCGGGAATGAGGGGCACTGGCAGGGCTGGGGGGAGCTCAGGGCTGGCCTAGCAGGGGCTGCGTGTCGGGAATGAGGGGCACTGGCAGGGCTGGGGGAAGCCCAGGGCTGGGCTAGCAGGGGCTGTGGGTCGGGAATGAGGGGCACTGGCAGGGCTGGAGGGGGCAGTGCTGGGCTAGCAGGGGCTGCGGGTCGGGAGTGAGGGGCACTGGCAGGGCTGGGAGGAGCCCAGGGCTGGGCTAGCAGGGGCTGTGGGTTGGGAGTGAGGGGCACCGGCAGAGCTGGGGGGAGCCCAGGGCCAGGCTAGCAGGGGCTGCGGGTCGGGAGTGAGGAGCACCGGCAGGGCTGCTCCCTAAAGAATCTCACACTTTGCAGATACTCCCTAACTCCCAGGCTGGGGGGCACCTCTCCCGCTTTCCCTTTGAGGGGGGCAGGCAGCTGAGACCCCCCCCCCCAAGGGAGAAGCTGCGAGACATTAACTCACTGAGAGTGATAGCAGCCTGTGCCCCCCCAGCCATGGGCCCTCCCTCCCCATGACCCTTCTCCCTTCGCCTCTCATCCGGCTGGGGAAGTGCGCCTCGCTCCCTGACAGTGCGGCGGGGGAGGGGCGGGCCGCTGAAGGGGCCGTCGCTAAAGAGTCGCGCTTTTCCGGAGGAGGAAAGTAACATGGGAAGCGGGGGAGAAGCGAGAAACAGCCCCCGTCCCCGTGTGGGCGGATGGAGAATCGCTGGGTTAGATGAGATGGGGGCTGGATGGCAGATGGAGGGGGTTGGGGGATAGATGATGGAGGGGGTTGGGGGTGGGTGGATGGATGAATGATGGAGGGGGTTGGAGTGGAAGGATGATGGAGGAGGTTGGAGTGGAAGGATGATGGAGGGGGTTGGCGTTGGGTGGATGGATGGATGGATGATGGAGGGGGTTGGACTGGATGGATGATGGAGGGGGTTTGGGGGTGACTGATGAAGGGAGTTGGGATGGATGATGGAGGGGCTTGGGGTGGATGGACGATGGAGGAGGTTGGAGTGGATGGATGATAGAGGGGGTTGGCGTTGGGTGGATGGATGGATGGATGATGGAGGGGGTTGGACTGGATGGATGATGGAGGGGGTTTGGGGGTGACTGATGAAGGGAGTTGGGATGGATGATGGAAGGGCTTGGGGTGGATGGACGATGGAGGGGGTTGGGGATGGCAGATGGAGGGGATTGGGAGATGGCAGATGGAGGGGGTTGGGGTGGATATATGGATGGATGACGGAGGGGGTTTGGTGGTAGTTGATGGAGGGGGCTGGGAGATGGATGGTGGAGGGGGTTGGCAGTGGCTGATGGAGAGGGTTGAGGTGGATGGATGGATGGATGATGGAGTGGGTTGGGAGATGGCAGATGGAGGGAGTTGGGGGATATATGGATGGATGATGGAGGGGGGTTGGTGGTAGCTGAGGGAGGGGTTTAGGGGATGGATGATGGAGGGGCTTTGGCAGTGGCTGACGGAGGGGGTTGAGGTGGATGGATGGATAATGGAGGGGGTTGGGAGATGGCAGATGAAGGGGGTTGGGATGGATGATGGACCGGGTTGATGGATGGATGATGGAGGAGGTTGGGATGAATGGACGATGGAGGGGGTTTGGGGGTGACTGATGGAAGGAGTTGGGGTGGATGGATGGGCGATGGAGGGGGTTTGGGGATGGATGATGGAGGGGGTTGGGATGGATGGATGATGGAGGGGGTTTGGGGGTGATGTGGAGGGAGTTGGGGTGGATGGATGGATGATGGAGGGGATTGGGAGTGGCTGATGGAGGTGGTTGGGGGTGGATGGATGATGCGGACAGTTGGGGGTTAACAGATGGAGGGGGTTGGGGCAGGGCCGGCTCTTCCATTTAGGCCAGCTAGGCGGTCGCCTAGGGTGCCAGGATTTGGGGGGGCGGCATTTTGCCGCTCTCGGTGGCAATTCGGCGGCGGGGGGTCCTTCCGCGCTCCGGTTCTTCAGCGCAATTCTGCGGTGGTTCCTTCACTCGCTCTGGGACCCGCCACCGAAGTGCCCAGAAGACAGGGAGCGTGGAAGACCCGGCCTAGGGCACCAAAAACCCTGGTGCCGCTCCTGGGTTCGGGGTGGCCGATGGCTGTGCCTGGTGAGGATAGAGGGGTGTCTATGGGGATGTCTGGATCTCTCTCTTCAAGCCTTGCCTCCCCCCCGTCAGCTCCCCAGGGGAAGTTGCTGGGGGTGACCCCTGGCTGGGGGAGAGGCTGGGCCTGAGTGGAGTGTGTGTCGCTTCCTGCCGCTCTATCTGGCACAGCCCCCCCCCACGCGTGTCTCTGCCCTGCGTGCGTGGGCGATCCCCCCACCCCCGGCGGCGCTTTGCAGACGCTCCCTGGCTGTGCCAGGGGAGGGGGGGGCTGGCTTGACAGCCCGGTTGTTGGGGGTTCGCGTGCAGATCTGGGTGAGTGGGGATGGGGGGTTGTTCTCTGCAGATCCCAGACCCCCCCAGGAACCCCCGTGCACCCCCTCCCTTTGCAGCCCCTCCCCCGGACATCCAGCCTTGGGGACAGGGGGGAAAGTCTCTGCTGTGGGTCTATTTTGTATCCATTTTAGGGGGGTGGGGGGATCGGGGGATACTTTATATCCCCCCCCGGCCCCATCTCCTTTGCACCCCCACCCCGCCCGGCAATCCAGGCTGGGAGCAGCCGAGTAATTACAGCTTCACAGCAAAACACCCAGCGGCGGGGGGAGGGGCACAGAAGCCATATTTTAGGGCGATTTCCCCCAATTTTGGGGCACTCGAAGGAATCGGGCGGGGCTAGGATCAGGATTCTAGGCGAGAGGGGGCGGGGGTTAGAGTCGATCTGAAAGTTTGGGGGGCTATGGGGGCCCTGCATCTGCTGTACAGGAATGGGGGGCAATGGGGGGCCCTGCATCTGATGTCCAGCACTGGGGAACTGTGGGGGGTCCTGGATCTGATGTCCAGGACTGGGGGGCACTGGGGGGTGCTGGATCTGATGTATGGGACTGGGAACTGTGGGAGGTCCTGGATGTGATGAACAGGACTGGGGGGTTTGCAGGGGCCTGGATATGATTATGGCAATGGGGGGCCCTGGATCTGATGTCCAGGACTGGAGAACTGTGGGGGGTCCTGGATCTGATGTACAGGACTGGGGGGTGCTGGAGGGTGTTGGATCTGAGGTACAGGACTAGGGGGTTATGGGGGCCCTGGATCTGATATACAGGATTGGGGGGCGCTGGGGGATGCTGGATCTGAGGTACAGGACTGAGGGGTTTATGGGGGCCCTGGATCTAATGTACGGGACTGGGAGGCTGTGTGGGGCCTTGGATCTAATGTACAGGACTGGGGGCAATGGGGGGCCCTGCATCTGATGTCCAGGACTGGGGAACTGTGAGGGGTCCTGGATCTGATGTACAGGACTGGGGGGCACTAGGGAGTGCTGGATCTGATGTACGGGACTAGGGGGCTTGAGAGGTCTTGGATCTGATGTACAGGCCTGGGGGATTTGGTGGAGCCTGGATCTGATGTTCGGGACTGGGAGGCTATGGGGAGCCCTGAATCTGATGTACAGGACTGGGGAGCACTGACGGGTGCTGGATTTGATGTCTGGGACTGGGAAATTGTGGGGGGCCTGGATCTGATGTACAGGACTGTGGGGCTATGCAGGAGTCCTGGATCTGATGTACGGGACTTGGAACTGTGGGGGTCCTGGATCTGATGTCCAGGACTGAGGAGGTTATGGGGGCCCTGGATCTGATATACGGGATTGGGGGGCTGTGGGGGGCCTTGGATCTAATGTACGGGACTGGGGGGCAATGGGGGGGCATGCATCTGATGTCCAGGACTGGGGAACTGTGGGGGGTCCTGGATCTGATGTACAGGACTGAGGGGTTCTGGATCTGATGTCCAGGACTGAGGAACTCTGGGGGGTCCTGGATCTGATGAATAGGACTGGGGGTTATGGGGGGTGCTGGATCTGATGTACAAGACTGGGGGGTTATGGGGGTCCTGAATCTGATGTCCAGGACTGAGGGGTTTATGGGGGCCCTGGATCTGATGTACGGGACTGAGGGCCTGTGGGGGGCCTTGGATCTAATGTATGGGACTGGGGGGCAATGGGGGGTCCTGGATCTGATGTCCAGGACTGGGGAACTGTGCGGGGTCCTAGATCTGATGTACAGGGCTGGGGGGTTCTGGATCTGATGTACAGGACTGGGGGTTTTGTAGGGGGAGTCATGGATCTGATGTAGAGGACTGGGGGGGTGCTGGATCTGATGTACAGGCCTGGGGGATTTGGAGGGGCCTGGATCTGATGTACGAGACTGGGGGGCTATGGGGGCCCCTGGATCTGATGTACAGGACTGGGGAGCATTAGGGGGTATTGGATCTGATGTATGGGACTGGGAAACTGTGCGCGGTCCTGGATCTGATGTACAGGCCTGGGGGGATATAGGGGGTCCTGGATCTGATGTACAGGACTGGGGAACTGTATGGGGTCCTGGATCTGATGTACAGGACTGGGGAACTGTGGGGGGGGGGGCTGGATCTGATGTCCAGGACTGGGGGGCAATGAGGGGTCCTGGATCTGATGTACAGGACTGGGGAACTGTGGGGGGTCCTGGATCTGATGTACAGGACTGGGGGGCACTGAGGGGTGCTGGATCTGATGTATGGGACTGGGGGGCTATGGGTGGTCCTGGATCTGATGTACAGGACTGGGCGGTTTGGGGGGGGCTGGATCTGACGTACAGAACTGGTGGGCTATGGGGGTCCTGGATCTGATATACAGGACTGGGGAATTGTGGGGGGTCCTGGATCTGATGTCCAGGACTGGGGTGCACTGGGGGCTCTGGATCTGATGTACAGAACTGGGGGGCTATGGGGGCTCCTGGATCTGATATACAGGACTGGGGAACTGTGGGGGGTCCTGGATCTGATGTCCAGGACTGGGGTGCACTGGGGGCTGTGGATCTGATGTACAGGACTGGGAGGCTATGGGGGTCCTGGATCTTATTTACAGGGCTGGGGGGTCTATGGAGGGCCCTGGATCTTATGTACAGGACTGGGGGGCTATGGGAGGCCCTGGATCTGATGTAAAGGATTTTGGGGGTGCTGTATCTGATGTATAGGACTGGAGGTCTTGGGGGGGCCTGGATCTGATGTACGGGACTGAGGGGTTGTAGGGGGGCCTGGATCTTATTTACAGGGCTGGGGGGTCTATGGGGGACCCTGGATCTAATGCACAGGACTGGGTGTCTCTGGGGGCATGAATTCGGGGCGGGGGGGGGAACATGGGCCTGAAGAAATACTTGGGGGTGTTTGTAGAGGAAGGGGCTGTAATGTGGGCTGCTTCAAGGTGGAAATGCCCATCCCCCATGTCCTAACATTCTTGCTGATCTCTGGGGGTCCAGGAGTTGGGGAGGGATAGGGTAATTGGGGGGTTCTGGACAATGGTTGACAATGTGTGTTGTTGCGTGTGTGACTCTGCTAGCTGAGTTTCCGCATGCTCATCCACGTGTCATAGCACACTTAGTCCGTGGTCGAAGGGGGATTCTCCTCCAGCTTAGGGGGCTAGGGTGCCTGGAGCTATTGCCTCTCTTCCTGGGAAGTTTACTGCTGACTAGGTGTTGAACTGAAGAGTAGAACCCAGGAGTCCTGGCTCCCAGCCCCTGTACCCCCACTGTAACCACTAGACCCCACTCCCCTCCCAGAGCTGGGGAGAGAACCCAGAAGTGCTGACCCGCAGCCTCCCCCTTCCTTTCACAACCGCCCACAGACTGGCTTTGCTCCTGGCCTTGCCCTATGATCCCATGCAGCAGTGTCTGCGTGGCTCAGAGGGTGGCGGGTTTGAGTCCTGCTCCCGGAGAAGCGACCTGACCGCGTGCATCTCTTCTCCTTCCCCCAGGGCTGGCCGGCGGGTGGCGCAGGACGGGTTCGGAGCTGGGCTGCCGCACGGCCCGTCCGTCTCTGGTAGGTCCCTGGCTGACCGGCAGAGAGGGTCCAAGGGCAACTCCCACCGGGACTCTGAGGGGTCACCCTCAGGCAATCTCAGCCGCTCCCATCACAGCGCCTGCTGTGGGGAGCCAGGCTGTGTCTTCTCCCCCCCGGATCTCCCCAAGTCTGGTGGGTGATTGGCACCTGGTTCTGGTTCTGGGCATAGCCAGCCTGTGGCAGCTACCGTCAGCTCTGGGACACGGTGGGTACAGATGGAGGAGGCCCTGCGGGGCGGGAGATGGCACACCGGGGGGGGGGGGCATATATACAGTGATGGGGGATGGGCGGCATGCTGGGACCTTTGGGAGTATGGGGGGTGTCCCGGGAGGTTATGGCTGGGGGCTCTCTGGGGTTATGGGTAGCGGCTGCCCTGGGGAGTTGTGGGTGGGGGCTGTCCCGGGGGGGGTTATGGGTAGTGGTTGCCGGGGGGGGGGTATGGGTAGTGGCTGCCCTAGGGGGTTGTGGGTAGGGGCTCTTTGGGGTGGGTAGTGGTTGCCCTGGGGGGTTATGGGTGGTGGCTGCCTCAGGGGGTTATGGGTGGCCCGGGTGGTTACGGGTGTGGGCTGCCCCAGGGGTTTATGGGTAGCGGTTGCTGGGGGGGGTTATGGGTGGCGGGTGGCCCGGGTGGTTACGGGTGTGGGCTGCCCCAGAGGTTTATGGGTAGCGGTTGCTGGGGGGGGTTATGGGTGGCAGCTGCCCCGGGGGGGTATGGGTGGCTGGTGGCCCGGGTGGTTACGGGTGTGGGCTGCCCCAGGGGTTTATGGGTAGCGGTTGCTGGGGGGGGTTATGGGTGGCGGGTGGCCCAGGTGGTTACGGGTGTGGGCTGCCCCAGGGGTTTATGGGTAGCGGTTGCTGGGGGGGGTTATGGGTGGCAGCTGCCCTGAGGGGGTATGGGTGGCGGGTGGCCCGGGTGGTTACGGGTGTGGGCTGCCCCAGGGGTTTATGGGTAGCGGTTGCTGGGGGGGGTTATGGGTGGCAGCTGCCCCGGGGGGGTATGGGTGGCGGGTGGCCCGGGTGGTTACAGGCGGCGGCTGCCCCGGGGGGTTATGGGTAGCGGTTGCCGAGGGGGGTTATGGGTAGCGGTTGCCGAGGGGGGTTATGTATGGGGGCTGTCCTGGGGGGGGTTATGGGTAGCGGTTGCCGGTGGGGGGGTTATGGATGGCGATGTCCCTGTGGGGCTATGGGTGAGGACTACCCCGGGGGGTTATGGGTGGCGACTGTCCTGAGGGGTTATGTGTGGGGGCTGTCCTGGGGGGGTTATGGGTAGCGGTTGCCGGGGAGGGGGCTATGGGTGGTGGCGGCCCTGTGGGGCTATGGGTGGGGGCTGTCCCCGGGAGTTATGGGTAGCAGGTGGCCCAGGGGGTTACGGGTGGCGACTGCCCCGGGGGGTTATGGGTAGCAGCTCTCTGGGATGGGTAGTGGCTGCCCGGGGTTAAAACCTCCCTTCTCTCTCTCGCCAGCGTCCCCGTGCGGCGCCCAGGGGGCAGCCAGGGGCCCACCAGGCCGGGGCGCCAGGACGGAAGGAAAATGACGGAGAGGAATAATCGGAGGCGGACGAGTACGCAGGGTGTGGGCAGCAGGGGGCGCCCTGGACACAGGCCCCCATAGAGCTGGGGAGTCATAGGGATGAGAAGGGGGTGCCGGGGCGTGGGGACTGAGGAGGAGGGACTTCTGGGGGTGAAAGGGAGCTGTGGGGGCTGGGGCATGTCAAGTCTGTGGGGGGTGTCTGTGGGGGAGGGGCAGGGGAGCCCATTGGGGAGCTGGGGGGGGAGCAGTGACTTGCAGTCAGGTTTTGGGGTGACCTTTCCCTGAGGGGAGGGGAATCCCAGGGTATGGAGGGGGGGTTGTTGTGGGGAGGGGTCCCTGCCCCGTTGAGGGGGGGTTCCAGGCTGTGCAGGGGGTGGAGCTGGTTTTGGGATCCACCCGTGACACGTCTTTCCCTGCAGTGAAGAAGGACGATGAGGCCTACGAGATCTCCATCCCCTTCGAGGAGACACCCCACCTAGAGCCCCAGATCTTCTACAGCCTCAGCCCTCCCCAGAGCAACTTCGAAGGTAGCCCCCCCCCGCACCATGGACGCCCCCCTTCTCACCTCTACCTCATAGCCCCCATCCCCAGAGACTCCCCTGTACTCTCACCCCCGGGGGGCAGGACCTGGGGGCGGGGAGAGGGAGGTGTTAGGTTCGGGGTGGGGTTCAGTTGAGGAGAGGTTGCTGGGGGGCAACGAGGGGGGCAGGGCCCCATTGGGAGGAAGATGCTGGGGAGGGCAGGGTCCTGTCCCAGGGGAGGGGGCAGACGTTGGGGGGGGGGTCAGGGCCCCATAGGGGGTCAGGGCCAGGGTAGAGGGGTCAGGTGTTGGTGCCCCCTGCCCACGTCCTTCCCCCCCCGACCTTCCGCAGAGCTGCCGGAGCCGCCCCCGCCCGCTCTGGCGCTGATGAGCAGCATGAAGACCCAGCTGCACATGGCCCTGGAGCGCAACTCCTGGCTGCAGAAGCGCATCGAGGACCTGGAGGAGGAACGGGACTTTCTGCGCTGCCAGCTCGACAAGTTCATCTCCTCCGCCAAGGTGGACACCGGTGAGCCGGGCAGGACGCCTGGGTCCCTTCCCTGGCGGTGGGAGGGGAGTGGGGCCCAGTGGGTAGAACACAGGGGGCTGGGAGCCAGGACGCCTGGGTCCCTGCCCCCTTTCGTGACTTTAGGAGTCAGAGGTGGGCATGTTGGGGCACTAGCTGGGGGAACAGGCCCCATGTCCCCATTTGACCCAATCCCAGGTCCCACCTCCCTGCTCTAGAAGGGCAGCTCCCTGGGCAGCAGGTGTGGTAGGGCTTTTATCCCTCCCATGGGCAGCCCCTAGCGCTGTGTCTCCCAGCCAGCAGCCAGAAGAGCTTGGGGGTGTGGGGAGAGGGTCACTGACACAGCAGGGCAGGGGGCCCCAGTGAGGTGCATACTGGAACCCAGTCTCTGCCCACCCCCCAGAAGATCACTGCCGCAGCAAGCAGCCCCCGCGGCGGGCGGAGGCGGCCGAGAGCCGGCCCGGCGAGGCCACAGACAACGAAAGCCTGGCGTCCTCGCTCAGCGCCGCCTCGGAGCAGGGCGGCTCCACAGAGCGCAAGAAGCAGAAGCAGAAAGGGGGGGTGAGCCGGCGGCGCTTCGGCAAGCCCAAGGCCCGCGAACGCCAGCGAGGTGAGTGGGGGCCTGCAGGGGTCACTGCCCCGGTCGCTTGGGCAGCAGGGCTGGTCTCCCGCCCCGGGTGGCCCGGGACGAGGAGGGCTGTGAGGTGGGGTGTGGGGAGGAGGGAGCTGTGGGGTGGGCGTGTGCCATGGTGTGAGGAGCAAGGAGGAGGCGGGGGGGTGTGGGGTGGGGAAGAGGAGGGGGACTGTGGGAGTGAGGGGTCTGGCATGGGTGGGGTGGAGGGGCATGTGGGGGGAGGACTCACTATGAGGGGCTTTGGGGGCGCAGGGGGCTTTGGAGTGGGGGCAAATCCTCCTGAGGGGGCCGGGGGAGGGAGTCTGTGTTGAAGGAAAGGAATGAACAGGCTCTTCTCCCCTGGGCCTTTCTGCCCTACTCCTTTCCTCTGTCCCCCTCCATCCCTCCCCACGCCATCTCCCCATCCCTCCCATCCTTCTCGCCCTTGCCGTGGCCCGCCCGGCAGTCAAGGACGCTGACGGGGTGCTATGCCGCTACAAGAAGATCCTCAACACCTTCCAGAAGCTGAAGAGCATGAGCCGGGCCTTCGAGCACCACCGGGTGGATCGCAACACGGTGGCGCTGACCACGCCCATCGCCGAGCTGCTCATTGTGGCGCCCGAGAAGCTGGCCGAGGTGGGCGAGTTCGACCCGTCCAAGGAGCGGCTGCTGGAGTACTCGCGCCGCTGCTTCCTGGCGCTGGACGACGAGACCCTCAAGAAGGTGCAGGCCCTCAAGAAGAGCAAGCTGCTGCTGCCCATCACCTACCGCTTCAAGCGGTGATGGGACCCCCTGCTGCCCCCCCCACCCCGGGACCCATCACTCTGCAAACCGCCCTATCCCACCGCTGACACCAGCGCTGCCCCCTGGGACGCCCTCAAGCCACCCTATCCCGCTGCTGATACCAACACTGCCCTGGGACTCCCTCAAACCGTCCTATTTGACTACTGCCACTGCGGCCACCCCCATCCCCTGGGATCTGTGATCCCGTGAATTGGCCTATTCCCACGCTGTCCCTCAAGACTCCCCTGAACTGGCCTATCTCACCAGTGCTGCCCCCACCCCCAGCATCTGTCACTCCACGAACCTGCCTATCACACTGCTAACACCAAACACCTGAGACCCCCTCGAACCATCCTATCCCACTACTGACACCAACGCCGCCCCCCTGGGGCCCCTCGAACCAACCTATCCCATGGCTGACACAAATATGTACCCAGTCCCTGCTGCCCATCACCTCAGGCAGCAATGGGATACCCCCCCCCAAACACACTACTGCCCCTCAGGACACTTCCTCCCACTGCTACCACAAATATTGCCCCCCAGATCACCTCTTGCTTCAAGCAATGATGGGACTAGGGCCCTATCCCGCACTGCTGCCCGTCACCTATCACTTCTGGGAGTAATGTCATATCCCACCCCGACTGCACGTGATCCCACTGCCGCCACCATCACCCCGGCACTGCCGCCACCCTCTATTGCTTCAAACATGGGTGGGACCCTGCCCTGCTCCAACAGGCCCACCACTACCATCGACCTCCACACTCCTGCCGCTCCAGCTCCAGCTCCTTCCTTCTGTCCCATTCCTCTGCCAGTACCTGTGGTCACCGAATCTCTCCACCCCAACGCGTGATGAATGGCGTCGTTCTTCCCTTTTTGTGCACACCACCTGCTGGTCTCGGCACAGCCAGGGAGCCAGGACGCCTGGGTTCTCTCCCCGGCTCTGGGACAGGAGTGGAGTCTAGTGGTTAGAGTGGGCGGATTCTCCTGGGTTCTGTTTGCCCTCTCTGGGACCTTGGGAACGTTCCCTTTTTCCTCCCCGCTGGCAGAGCGGGGTTGAGTGTCATGGGGCGGAGCAAGGTGTGGGTCTCGGTTCTGGGAGGGGGCTATGCCTCCCACTCCTATCCCAGGCCTGCCCATGGGAGCAGCTGAGCTGCTGGGCCATTGGGGAGGTTGGCATCGGGGCGTGGCTCTGAGAGTAGGAGGGCTGGGATAGCAGAGGCTGGGCTAGGCTAGCTGGAGGGGGCTAGTGCAAGGGGCCACAAGCTGGGTGCTTTCTTGTGGCTCACGGGGTTCTGGTGACGTGGCTGGGGCGGGGCTGGCTGGACCAGACTCCAGGAGTCGTGTCAGGTAGGAAAACGCCCGGCTCTCCTGCCCGTGAGGTCGGTCTGGCTGGGTTGTGGGAATGGGCCATAGGAGGGGGAGGGGGGCTGGTCCCCTGGGCGGGAGCTGGCACTGGAGGAAGGGATGGGGTCAGGCTGGGAAACAATTTGACCCTCTTGGACTTGCCTGAAAATTAGGCCTGAGCAGAGCTCTGTGACTTGGCGGGGTGGGGGATGGGACATGGGGCCTTTCCCTTCTAGGGGGAGCCTGCTCTGATCTGAACCCCATGGACTGGCTGGCTCAGGGGGGCGGGGAAACAGGGTCTCTCCCCTCTAGGGGGCGCTGGCTCCCACCTGGCCCCAGGGCAGGGACTGGCAGGTTCAGAGGGGTGGGGAATGGGAAACGAGGCCTTTCCCCTCTAGGGGGCACCGCTCCCATCCGGCCCTGGGGCAGGGACTGGCTGGCTCAGGGGAGCGGGGAATGGGGTCCGGGGCCTTTCCCCTCTCGGGGGAACCAGCTCTGATCATGACCCAGATTGTCAATTTCACCCCTAGGTTCTACAGTGCTGTTAAAATTGGGGGGGGGGGGGCAGCTGCGCCGACCTGATTGGCCAAACAGGCTGCAGGGAGCTGTGCTGATTGGCCAAGAGCTGCCCTGCCTACATCTCCAACTTGGGGTCCCGATTCTGGACCCAACCTGCCGGCCTTGCCCTGAGCCCCTCCCCTTTGATCCGTTCCATGTACAGATCCCCCCCCCAACACATCCCATATTGCTTAGAGACCAAACCTGACCCCCATGTTCCCTCCCCGCCCTGCTCCATTGCCTGCTGACACCACCCTTGCCTCAGCAGGGCGGGAGCACCCCCCATGCCAAGGGCAATCGGGTTCCTACTCTGTCTGCCTCCACCTGGCACCAATGAAAGTGCCAGATCGGGTCCCCCATCCCACCCCCTCACGGGGATTGTCATTGATTCACTTCGCTCCCTGTTTTGGGGGGGTGATTTTCCCTCCCCCTACTGCGGCCCTGAGCTGCCAGGCCTGTATGTGTGCGTGAGTGCAAGGGGCTGTACGCGGCAGCGTGGCCGGGACGTCCCTTTCTATTCAGTGTAACAAACTCTCTTCTCCACTGTGCCTGTTCTTTCATGCCCTCTCTCTCTATGTTTAAAAAAAAAAAGAGAAAAGAAAAAAAATCTACAAAAAAAAATCAATTTATTAATAGAATTTAAATTAAAAAAAGAAGAAAATTTGGAATAAATCAAGGCCTGTGTCTCATTTATTTATCAAAATCTTTCGTTTCCCTTGGGCCTAAAAGCAGCTGCCTCTGGGGTAGGGTGGGGTGCGGGGGCTGGTTATACAGGAACCCCTCACCCGGAGCAGAAATGTGACCACTTCTGGGGTCGGGGCCTCTGTACAGGAACCCTTTGCAGGGGCTGAGATGTGGCCCCTCTGGGGTGGGGCACGGGGGCTGTTTATACACAGAGCCCTCACCTGGTGCTAGACATGGCCCCTCTGGGGCAGGAGCTGTTAAGATGGGGCCTGGCACTGAGATGTGGCCCCTCTGGGGTCAGGGTCAGGGCTGTTTTTACAGGGACCCCACGTCTGGCACAGAGAGGGCCCATGGATGTGATCCCGTACCAAGCTGGCATAATACCAGGCTAGATGGGTGCATTGGTTTGATCCTCTGTCCTTAACGGGGGCTATTGGCCCCTCCTCCCCTTGTGGGGCCAGGGGAGCAGGGGGGAGAGAGGCCCACTGAAAGTAGGGTGACCAGACAGCAAGTGTGAAAAATCGGGATGGGGTGGGGGGTAATAGGAACCTATATAAGAAAAAGACCCGAAAATCGGGACATCTGGTCACCCTAACTGAAAGGGGCTGGAGCGAAGATTAACTGAGGCTGTGAACAGCCAGGGCATGGCTAGGCCCAGACCATCCCTATCCAGGGACACCCTGCCTCCCTCTTTCTGTGCTATGGCCCAGAATCCCCTCTGGAGCTCAGGAACCCCCCACCTATCCCAGGGGGGTTCTCCAGGGTGAGAGGCTGGTATTTCGGAGAGGGCAGCTGAATCCATCCGACATGGAAGGAGGAAGGATGGGGTCATACTGAACAGAACTCCTGGGTTCTCTCCCCAGCTCTGGGCAGGGAGTGGGGTCTAGTGGTCAGAGCATGGGGGGCTGGGAGCCAGGATTCCTGGGTTCTCTCCCAGTTCTGGGAGGGGTGTGGGGTCTAGTGACCAGAGCAGGGGGGCTGGGAGCCAGGATTCCTGGGTTCTCTCCCCAGTTCTGGGAGGGGTGTGGGGTCTAGTGACCAGAGCAGGGGGACTGGGAGCCAGGATTCCTGGGTTCTCTCCCCAGTTCTGGGAGGGGTGTGGGGTCTAGTGACCAAAGCAGGGGGTGCGGGGAGCCAGGATTCCTGGGTTCTCTCCCCAGTTCTGGGAAGGGAGCGGGGTCTAGTGACCAGAGCAGGGGGGGCTGGGAGCCAGGATTCCTGGGTTCTCTCCCCAGTTCTGGGAGGGGTGTGGGGTCTAGTGACCAGAGCAGGGGGGCTGGGAGCCAGGATTCCTGGGTTCTCTCCCCAGTTCTGGGAGGGGTGTGGGGTCTAGTGACCAGAGCAGGGGGTGCGGGGAGCCAGGATTCCTGGGTTCTCTCCCCAGTTCTGGGAGGGGTGTGGGGTCTAGTGACCAGAGCAGGGGGTGCGGGGAGCCAGGATTCCTGGGTTCTCTCCCCAGTTCTGGGAGGGGTGTGGGGTCTAGTGGGCTTCTCATCAGTTTGTGGTCCCAGGGCTTATTAATTATGGGCAGGTGGGACTGGCTGTCCCCCTGCTGTTCTCCCCTGCACTTGGGGCAGGGTCTGCCTCCTCCATGAGATTCAGACAGCAGCTGGCGCAGAGGGGCCCAGCAAGAGCACTCCACTCCATGGCCCCTCCCCCAAGTTTGGGGGGAGCTTTGGAACGCTGCATGCCATCCACCCCCAAATGTCTGGCCATGCCTGGGGCGAGCTGCCTAGTGACTCTGGTGGGAAAGGGGACACCCGAAAATCAAGCCCACAGCCCCTTTGGGGCGCCCCCTGCTGCTGGAATCACAGGCACCAGCTTACTATAGGCCAGCACTTTAAATGGGCGGCTGGCTGGGGGAAGGGCGGAACTGCATTTAGTGGGGGTGTGTGTTAGGGGCCCAGCTGGGGGGGATAAGATTTCACTTTGGGGGGCTAGATAGAGATGTGGGGCAAGGGACTCTGCTGGCAGAAGCTAGATTTAGCAGGGGAGACCGAGGTGCCCAGCTGAAGAGGGCTGGATTTAGCAGGGGGGCAAGGGGCTCATCTGGGGGCTGGATAGAGTTGGGGGTGCAAAGGACACCTGGGAGTGGGTTGGATGGGAGAGGACAAGGGGGCCTGTCAGGCCGGGGAGGCAAGGGACACCACTGGAGAGGTTGGCCAGAGGTGAGTGGGCGAGGGACCGACGGGGGTAAATACACAGGTAAATCTGCCCCACACCAATGCCAAAGCCCCTTCTGCGGCGTGAGGGAGACCCTGGCGCACGTCTACTTAGAGTGCTCCAGGTTGCAGCCCCTATACCGGCTCCTCACCAATCTCCTGTTGTGTTTCTGGCCGCACTTTTCCCCTCACCTCCTTCTCTATACACTCCCTATCCGTGGCCCCACAAAGTCGTGGGACCTCCTGGTTAACCTCCTCCTCGCCCTGGCTAAAAAGGCCATCCACGCAACCAGGGAGAGGAGGTTGGCCAATGGGGATTCTGGTGACTGTGGGGCTTGTCTCCGATCCATGGTCTGTTCACGTATCCGGGCGGAGTTCCTCTGGGCGGCGTCCACTGGCTCCCTTGACGCCTTCGAGGAGCAGTGGGCGCTGTCCAGGGTTCTCTGCTCGGTGTCCCCGTCAGGTTCCCTTCTTATGACCCTTTGACTCCACTCCTGTCCCTGTTCTTTTATTAGTTGTCCCCCGTAATCAGTGGGTTCTGTGGTCCTGTGGTTCCTCCCCTTAGGCTGGTGGGGGGGATCCTTTAGCAGTGGGCGGGTGCCCAGACACCCAATAGTACACCAATGCCAAAGCAGATACACACAGCTGCATTCTGCAAGGACAGACCCGGGCCGGAGGCAGCAGAGGGCAGCAGATCAGACGCTCACATAGGAGTCAGGACACCCAGCTCTGCCACTGACCTGCTAGGTGACCCTGGCTGTGTCACTGCTCCCTCTGTGCCTCAGTTTCCCCCTCACGGAGCTTTGTAGGAAGGAAAAGCAGGACAAAATGCCACATTTATTAGTAATACATGTATTAATTAACACTGTATCATATACATATTACACATATCACACACACACACACAAGCACACTCCGTTTTGTTGTTGTTACCAATTAGTTGCTCCCCCTAACTGCACTGGCCAAGTGAGTTAGATGGGCGAGGGGTGGAGCTGGGCTTCTGCCGATCCGGATCGATGCTCCCATGTTGACAAGACGAGATCCGGAGTCCTCTGCAAGACCCCTCCCATTTATAGCAGCTCCCCTCTCATGCAAATCTGCTCCAGGTTCAAAATCTGTGTCTGTGTCTCTTGGTCCTTTGTGTTGCTTCCTTCTGGGTGTTGTCCCAATGCTGCAAAGAGGCTGTTTCCAAAAGAAGGTGCTGGCTTGTAACCCCCAGACTGTCAATATGTCTGCTCGTCTTTAACAAGCCTACTTGGCACATTTTATTGTCCTTGGGTCTGGTTCCCAGCCCCTCTCCAAGGGCTGCAACTGTCTGGAGGTGCTGCCTCACCCCTCGTTCATTCAACAGGGCAATTGATTAAGGAAGGGGGGGGGAGATCTTATTTTATTCCTAGCAAAAATACATTTTTCTTCTACTTTAACTATCCATAGGGGCTGTAACATTATACCAAGGCTTAACACAAAGTTTTCTATATAGGGACCTGATACAAAGTTCCTATAGCAAAGGACTTGATACAAAGTTGTATGAAAATCGCTTAATACAGGGCTATACAAAATAACTTAATACAGGGTTATGCGAAGAGGCCTAATACAAAATCATATCAAAGTTATGTAAAGATGCTTAATACAGAGATTTAGCTACACTACGACCTGTTCAAACAGGCTTTGCTGCTGAAGTTTGAACTGACCCCCGAGGCGGACAGGAAACGATTCTGGGGTGTACGCAAGACCTCAGGTGCAACTTACAAGGAGGTCGCCAACCTGCTGGGGGACTATCTCTGCAAGTGGGGGAAGGGCACAGGGGCCACTACCGCAGAGGACGTATATAACCTGGTGGGGTTGGAGCAGCTGTTTGACATCTGCCCTCCAGTCCTTAAGATGTGGTGACCGGAAGCCCAAAGATTTGTGCAGTGCAGGTGCACTGGCAGATGAGTTTGTGGACAGCAGATGGGGGGCTAAGGAGGGACCCAAAGAGGTCAGGGTGCACGATCACCTGCCTACCGAGGTGCTAATGGGTAATGGCTTGGAGAACTGGCCGGATGGCACTCAGAGCGCCCTGGTCCTTACCCGGAGCCAAAGCCAGAGCCAGCGAGGGATGTAGGATCTCACAAGGCAGGGGACTGAAGCATCGAGGGTAGGGCTCAACAGGGCTGGGCCGGAGCCTCCATTCCAAGGTGGAGAAACTGAGGCACCACCAGCCAGGGCTGTATCCTTAAATCCAACAGCTGAACTCCAAACGGAGCTGCAGGTGGATCCCTCCTTGGAGAAGCTGAGGGCCCTGGCTGGCCATGGCAGTGCAGGATCCCAGGGGGAGGACTGCCAGGAGCGATTCTTGTGGGAGAAGGGATTCCTGTACTGGGAATGGGCTGGTTCAGGGCAAACTGAACCTTGGAAAGTCAGGAGGCAGTTGGTGGTTCCTCAGAGGTACCGTGACAAATTGTTGTACTTGGTCCATGATATCCCCCTTTTGGGACATCAGGGCATCCGGGGTACTATGCAGAGTCTGCTGCAGAACTTTTACCGGCCTGGGGTCTTTGAGGCCGTTCGACAGTATTGCAGGTCCTGTGACCCCTGCCAGAGGTTGGGGAAGGCCCAGGATAAGTGTAAAGCCCTGCTGAGACCTTTGCCCATCATAGAGGAGCCTTTCCAGAAGGTGGGGCCCCCCAGCAGGGTGACCCGGTCAGGGAAGAAATACATCCTGGTGGTGGTAGATTTCGCTACGCACTACCCCGAGGTGGTGTCTGTCAAGGCAGACACTGTGGCAGACGCGCTGCCGACCATTTTCAGCAGAGTGGGGTTCCCCAAGGAGGTCCTTACAGACCAGGGGTCTAACTTCATGTCAACCCTGCTCCAGTGCTTGTGGGAGAAGTGTGGGGTCCAACACACCTGGGCCTCAGCGTAGCACCCTGAGTCCAACGGCCTGGTGGAGAGGTTCAATGGGACCCTAAAGATGATGCTGAAAACCTTCATGGACCAGAACCCACAAGATTGGGACAAGTATTTGCCCCACCTGCTGTTCGCATACAGGGAAGTGCCCCAGGAATCCACAGGGTTCTCCCCTTTTGAGTTGCTGTACAGGAGGAAGGTGGGGGGACCCCTGGACATGATAAGGGCCGAGTGGGAGGGAAAGGCCTCTCCCACTGGAGAATCAGTGGTGGAGTATGTACTGGCTTTTCGGGAAAAGCTCGTGGAGCTCATGGGCTTGGCCAGGGGAAACCTAGCGAGGGCCCAAGGGAAGCAGAAGGTCTGGTATGACCGCTCAGCACGGGCCCGCTCCTATGCTACCAGGGACCAGGTGATGCTCCTCATCCCCGTGAGGAAGCACAAGCCGCAAGCTGCCTGGGACGGCCCCTTCAAGGTCACCAGACAGATAAATGAGGTGAACTATGCAGTGGAACTGTCCAAGCAGGCACACAGCCACCGGGTGTACCATGTCAACATGATGAAACCATACTGGGACAGGGAGAAGTTGGTGCTGGCTGTGTGTGGCCAGTGGGAGGAGAAGGGAGAGGATCGCCTGGTGGGACTCCTCCCTCAGGCTGGGGCTGACCCCTCACTGGAATCAATTCCCCTCTCAGACCAGCTAACCCCAGCCCAACTGGCAGAGATCAGAGAGGTGCTGCATTTACACCGGCAGCTGTTCTCCAATCGGCCTGGGCTCACTAACCTGGCTGTCCACTGTGCGGAGATGGGAACCAACCCTCCTATTAGGTGTTCCTCATTCAGGGTCACTGGGAAAACAGCCCAGGACGTGGAGAGAGAGGTCAGAGACATGCTGACTCCAGCCACCCTCACCTCGCCCGTGGTGCTGATCCCCAAGGACGGAGCGATCCAGTTCTGTCAGGACTATTGAAAGCTCAATGCCATCACCACGTCTGATGCCTACCCCATGCCTAGGAGCGATGAGATCCTAGACAAGTTGGGGGGCGCCCAGTACCTCACTACCATGGAGCTTACCAAAGGCTGCTGGCAGCTGCCTTTGGACTCAGAGGCCAGGGCAAAGTCTGCCTTCACCACCCCAATAGGGCTCTTTGAGTTCCTGGTCCTGCTTTTCAGCCTCAAGGGGGCACCTGCCACCTTCCAGCACCTGGTGGATCAGTTGCTAAGGGGGATGGAGGACTTTGCTCTATCGCAGTGGTCCTCAACGCGGTGCCCGTGGGCCCCATGGTGCCCACCGGGGCATCTATCTGTGCCTGCGTACTGGCCCACAGACAAGCATCCGCCGAAATGTCGCCGAAAAGTGGCAATGTCAAGAGGTGTCGCCACCGAAATGCCACTGATTTTCAGCGTAATTTCAGCGGCAAAGCCTCTTGATGTCGCTGCTTCTTGGCAGCATTTCAGCGGATGCTTGTCCGCCGGCCACAGTCCTCAGTGGCTCGGTGCCCGCCAGACAAGAAAGGTTGGGGACCACTGCTCTATCACATACGATATCTGTGTCTTTGGCCAGACCTGGGAGGAACATGTGTCCCTGGTGAAGAGGGTTCTGGGTTGCCTCCGGGATGCAGGACTGACCATAAAAGCTGAAAAGTGCAAGGTGGGGATGGCAGAGGTGTCATACCTGGGCCACAAGATGGGGGGCAGCCAGCTGAAGCTCGAGCCAGCCAAGGTGGAGGCAATCCAGGACTGGCCCGCTCCCCAGCCCAAGAAGCATGTCCAGGCTTTCACTGGGATGGGGAGGTACTACTGGAGGTTTATGCCCCACTTTACCTCCTGGCAGCTCCCCTCACGGAGCTTTGTAGGATGGAAAAGCCGGACAAGGTGCTCTGGACCGAGCAGTGCCAGAGGGCTCTCTGTGCGCTGAAGGGGGCACTTATCAAGGGCCCGGTGCTGGTAAACCTGGATTTTAACAAACCCTTCCTGGTGTCCCTCACCAAAGGCTCTTACGTAAATTAAGCTGTCATGGGATAAAAGGGAAGGTCCTTTCATGGACTGAGAACTGGTTAAAAGACAGGGAACAAAGGGTAAGAATTAATGGTAAGTTCTCAGAATGGAGAGGGGTAACTAGTGGTGTTCCCCAAGGGTCAGTCCTAGGACCAATCCTATTCAATTTATTCATAAATGATCTGGGAGAAAGGGGTAAACAATGAGGTGGCAAAGTTTGCAGATGATACTAAACAACTCAAGATAGTTAAGACCAAAGTAGATTGTGAAGAGCTTCAAAAAGATCTCACAAAACTAAGTGATTGGGCAACAAAATGGCAAATGAAATTTAATGTGGATAAATGTAAAGTAATGCACTTTGGAAAAAATAACCCCAACTGTACATACAATATGATGGGGGCTAATTTAGCTACAACGAGTCAGGAAAAAGATCTTGGTGTCTTCGTGGATAGTTCTCTGAAGATGTCCATGCAGTGTGCAGAGGTGGTCAAAAAAGGAAACAGGATGTTAGGAATCATTAAAAAGGGGATAAGGAATAAGACTGAGAATATATTATTGCCCTTATATAAATCCATGGTACGCCCACATCTCAAATACTGTGTACAGATGTGGTCTCCTCACCTCAAAAAGATATTCTAGCACTAGAAAAGGTTCAGAAAAGGGCAACTAAAATGATTAGGAGTTTGGAGAGGGTCCCATACGCAGAAAGCTTAAAGAGGATAGGCCTCTTCAGCTTGGAAAAGAGGAGACTAAGGGAGGATATGATAGAGGTATATAAAATCATGAGTGATGTGGAGAAAGTGGATAAGGAAAAGTTATTTACTTCTTCCCATAATACAAGAACTAGGGGTCACCAAATGAAATTAATAGGCGGCAGGTTTAAAACAAATAAAAGGAAGTTCTTCTTCACACAGCGCACAGTCAACTTGTGGAACTCCTTGCCTGAGGAGGCTGTGAAGGCTGGGACTAGAACAGTGTTTAAAAGGGAACTGGATAAATTAATGGTGGCTAAGTCCATAAATGGCTATTAGCCAGGAAGGGTAAAGAATGGTGTCCCTAGCCTCTGTTCATGAGAGGATGGAGCTGGACGGCAGGAGAGAGATCACTTGATCATTGCCTGTTAGCTTCATTCCCTCTGGGGCACCTGGCATTGGCCACTGTTGGTAGACAGATACTGGGCTAGATGGACCTTTGGTCTGACCCGGTACAGCCATTCTTATGTTCTTACGTGTTCACCCACGTCTCAGACACAGGGCTGGGTGCGGTGCTGATGCAAACTGATACGAAAGGGGAGAGACACCCCATTGTGTACCTGAGCAAGAAGCTGCTGCCATGGAAGCAGCACTACGCGGCCACAGAGAAGGGAGGTCTGGCCATGGTGTGGGCCCTCAATAAACTGCAGCCATATCTATTTGGGCGGCACTTCACTGTGTACACGGACCATTCACCCCTGACGTGGCTGCATCAAATGAAAGGGGCTAATGCCAAGCTGCTGAGATGGAGCCTGCTCCTCCAGGGTTATAACATGGACGTGGTCCATGTGAGGGGGAGGGCCAATGTTATAGCCGATGCTTTATCACGGGGCAGGGTCCCTGAACTTCCCCAGGTCACTGGCTAAGTGACCCTGCTCCGTTCAGCCTCGAAGGGGGGAGAGATGTGACGAAGTGGGGGGTTTTCTTGTGTTTTCCTTGTTTTTCCAATGGCTTGCACGCAGAGGGGGTGGGACTCAGTTTCCCTGGGTGTTGCTGGTTTAACGAGGGGAGGGGAGAGGGAGTTTGTTGTTACCGAGGACCGGAGAGGGAACTTGGGACCCAGCCAATGGCCTGGAGGGTGGATACCTGTGACTGGTGTCCTGGCGACCTGGTGACCCAGGAGGCCCAGCTCAGGAGTCACAGCCCGTTCTGGCCAGGGGATGGACAATGGGCTGCGAAGAGAGGACCCCGGTGACCTGACCAGCCGGGTCCAGCCAGAGGGGGGCAGAGGAGGCCCAGGTGACCCTGTTTACAATCCTGTTTAACTGGAGAGAAGACAGTGGACAGAGGCAGGGCTTGGGGCCGGGGATATCTGAGGCCCAGCTGGGAAGCAAGGGGGGCTCTGGGCTGGAGAGGGGGAGCAGGCAGAGCCCACCTGGCTGCAGGGAGACTGGGATGTGCTGTGCTGGGGGAGGCCAGGCCTGAAGCCCTGGGAGTTTCCTGTGCTGGGTTCAACTCTCAATAAACTCTCCTGTTTTATGCTGGCTGAGAGTCACTCCGGGCTAGAGAACAGGGGGGCATCAACCCCTTTAGGGGGTGATGCCCAGGGGGTCCAGAGCGAGTTGACTCCCTGAGGGGGCCCACGGCAGAGACAGACGTGCTAAGGCTCAGATAGGTGCGGCTCCAGGAAGTGGAGGGGCTTAACCCCGGGAGAGAGTGGACTCCCGAGAAGGGCTGTCACACTGAAAGGGGCACCCCCCCATGGACCGCACAGGGCCAAAGGTGGGCACAGTCTGTGAGTCCGTGATACCCTCATTTGTTTCTTTCGACTGTAAGCTTCAGGGTAGGGAGCGCCTCACTCTGTGTCTGGGCAGCACGACAGGGGCCTCGATCCCAGCGACTTGCACGGGCAGCACCTGTCTGTGAGGGTGTGAGTCTCAGTGGGGCTTATGGGAATCATGGGGGGCTCTGGGACAGTTGTGGGCTCAGTCGGGGGCATAGGAGAGTTGTGAGGCTCAGTGGGGAGCTATGGGACAGCTGTGGGGCTCAGCAGAGACTATGGCATGGCTAGGGGGCTATAGGGCTCAGGGACTAGGGGGTGGCTAAAGGGAATTTATGGGATTCAGCTAAGGCTAGGGGGGGCTGTGGGGTGTCTGGAGTTGGTGGGATGTGTGGGGTAGTTGGAGACTATGAGGTGGCTAAAGGCAAGTTATGGGGCTCAGTTGGGGCTATGGAGCTGTTGTGGGACATGGGGTGTGGGATGTCTGGGGTAGTGGGGAGCACGGGGGGTCTATGGGGTCTGGAGTGGCAGTGGAGCTCAATGGGGGGCAGTAGAGGATGATGGGATGGCTACAGGCAAGTTATGGGGCTCAGTTGGGGCTATGGAGCTGTTGTGGGACATGGGGTGTGGGATGTCTGGGGTAGTGGGGAGCACGGGGGGTCTATGGGGTCTGGAGTGGCAGTGGAGCTCAATGGGGGGCAGTAGAGGATGATGGGATGGCTACAGGCAAGTTATGGGGCTCAGTTGGATCTGTGGGGGTTATGGGATGTCTGGGATAGTGGGGAGAACAGTGGTGGGGGTCTATGGGGTGACAGTGGGGCTCAGTGGGAGGCCATGGGGGGACTATGGGGTGGCTACAGGGAAGTTGTGGGGCTAGGGCTGTTATTCTTCCAGGATTGTCCTGGGCTCTCCAGGAATTGAAAATTATGGCACATGATGAAACCTCCAGGAATTAGTAACCCCCTATGGGGGGTCACTGGGGAGCTCAGTGGTGGGAATGGGGGGCTATGGGGCAGGGGTGGCAATAGGGGCTGGGGGTCACTGGGAGTTCAGTGGTGGGAATGGAGGGCTATGGGGCAGGGGTGGCAATGGGGGCTGGGGATCACTGGGGAACTCAGTGCTGGGAATGGGGGGCTATGGGGCAGGGGTGGCAATAGGGACTGGGGGTCACGGGGAGCTCAGTGGTGGGAATGGGGAGCTATGGGGCAGGGGTGGCAGTGGGGGCTGGGGGTCACTGGGAGCTCAGTGGTGTGAATGGGGAGCTATGGGGCAGGGGTGGCAGTGGGGGCTGGGGGTCACTGGGGAGCTCAGTGGTGGGGATGGGGGGCTATGGGGCAGGGGTGGCAATGGGGGCTGGGGGTCACTGGGGAGCTCAGCGGTGGGAATGGGGAGCTATGGGGCAGGGGTGGCAGTGGGGGCTGGGGGACACTGGGGAGCTCAGTGGTGGGAATGGGGAGCTATGGGGCAGGGGTGGCAGTGGGGGCTGGGGGTCACTGGGGAACTCAGTGGTGGGGATGGGGGGCTATGGGGCAGGGGTGGCAATGGGGGCTGGGGGTCACTGGGAGCTCAGCGGTGGGAATGGGGAGCTATGGGGCAGGGGTGGCAGTGGGGGCTGGGGGTCACTGGGGAGCTCAGTGGTGGGAATGGGGGACTATGGGGCAGGGGTGGCAGTGGGGGCTGGGGGTCACTGGGGAGCTCAGTGGTGGGAATGGGGGACTATGGGGCAGGGGTGGCAGTGGGGATGGGGGTCACTGGGGAGCTCAGTGGTGGGAACGGGGGGCTATGGGGCAGGGGTGGCAGTGGGGGCTGGGGGTCACTGGGGAGCTCAGTGGTGGGAATGGGGGGCTATGGGGCAGGGGTGGCAGTGGGGGCTGGGGGTCACTGGGGAGCTCAGTGGTGGGAATGGGGGGCTATGGGGCAGGGGTGGCAATGGGGGCTGGGGGTCACTGGGAGCTCAGTGGTGGGAATGGGGAGCTATGGGGCAGGGGTGGCAGTGGGGGCTGGGGGTCACTGGGGAGCTCAGTGGTGGGAATGGGGGGCTATGGGGAAGGGGTGGCAGTGGAGGCTGGGGGTCACTGGGGAGCTCAGTGGTGGGAATGGGGGGCTATGGGGCAGTGGGGGCTGGGGGTCACTGGGGAGCTCAGGGTAGTTATGGGATGTGTGGGGCAGGGCTGGCGCTGGGTGTGGTCATGGAGGACTGGGGGTCACTGTGGAGCGCTGGGGGGTCTCCCTGGAGGGGGCTCTAGGGCAGTTGTGGGGCACAAGGGGGACTTATGGGGCTGGGAGTGATTGCCCTTTGCCCTATATACCATTTCCGGTCCCACCCGGAAGTGCTCCCTTTCTAGCCCCTCCCCCACATTCCGCGCTCTCTCCTTTCTCTCGGCCGGGGAGAGAGCTGAAGCCTGCGGTCCCGTCTCCGGAAACAGCCGAAGCAGCGTCGAGAAGGGGTGGGAGGAGAGGACGGAGCCGAAGAGCTGACGGAAACACACGAAGTCGGGACCCGGGCGTGGGCGGGGTCTCCGAGCACCGGAGCCCGGAGATCCCCGAGTGATCGGGAGATCCCCGAGCGCGGGGCGGACGGGACCAAGCGGCGGCGGAAATCCCCGAACGCCAGGAGGAACTAACCGAGTGAGGGCGGAGATCGCCGAGCGTGGGGCGGAACTGGCCGAGTGAGGGCGGAGATCCCCGAGCGTGGGGCGGAAGTGGCCGAGGGGTGACGGAGATCCCCGAGCGTGGGGCGGAAGTGGCCGAGGGGTGACGGAGATCCCCGAGCGTGGGGCGGAAGTGGCCGAGCGGGAGGCTCTGCGGCCTGTGCAGGAGCGAGGCAGGGGCCGCGATGTCCGACTTCGACGAGTTTGAGCGGCAGCTCAACGAGAACAAGCAAGGTGGGGGCGGGACCGGACCGGGCCTGGGGACCCCCAGCGGCTATGGGGCCCGGCCCACGGCGTGCGCGGGTGGGGCCTTCCCGCCAGCCCCCCGGGCCCCCCCCCCCCCCCCCCCCCCCCGGGCCGGCCCCACGGCTTCCCCCCTCCCGCGCCCCATAGCGCCCTCCCCGGGCCGGCCATACGGCTCCCGTGCCCAATAGCGCCCTTCCCGCTAGCCCCACGGCTCCTCCCGCCCTATAGCGGCCCCACGGCTCCCCCCCCCCGCGCCCTTCCCGGGCCGGCCCCACGGCTTCCCCCCTCCCGCGCCCCATAGCGCCCTCCGCGGGCCGGCCCCACGGCCCGCGCCCTCCCCGGTCCGGCCCCACGGCTCCCCCCCTCCCGCGCCCCATAGCGCCCTCCCCGGGCCATCCCCACGGCTCCCCCCGCCCCATAGCGGCCCCACGGCTCCCCCCCCGCCCCATAGCGCCCTCCCCGGGCCGGCCCCACGGCTCCCCCCGCCCCATAGCGGCCCCACGGCTGCCCCCGCCCCATAGCGCCCTCCCCGGGCCGGCCCCACGGCTCCCCCCGCCCCATAGCGGCCCTACGGCTTCCCCCCGCCCCACAGCGCCCTCCCCGGGCCGGCCCCACGGCTCCCCCCGCCCTATAGCGGCCCCACAGCTTCCCCCCCATAGCGCCCTCCTCTGGCCAGCCCCACGACTCCCCCCATGCTCCCTAGCGCCCTCCCCGGGCCGGCCATACGGCTCCCGTGCCCAATAGCGCCCTTCCCGCTAGCCCCACGGCTCCTCCCGCCCTATAGCGGTCCCACGGCTCCCCCCCCCCCCGCGCCCTTCCCGGGCCGGCCCCACGGCTTCCCCCCTCCCGCGCCCCATAGCGCCCTCCGCGGGCCGGCCCCACGGCCCGCGCCCTCCCCGGTCCGGCCCCACGGCTCCCCCCCGCCCCATAGCGCCCTCCCCGGGCCGTCCCCACGGCTCCCCCCCGCCCCATAGCGCCCTCCCCGGGCCGGCCCCACGGCTCCCCCCGCCCCATAGCGGCCCCACGGCTGCCCCCGCCCCATAGCGCCCTCCCCGGGCCGGCCCCACGGCTCCCCCCGCCCCATAGCGGCCCTACGGCTTCCCCCCGCCCCACAGCGCCCTCCCCGGGCCGGCCCCACGGCTCCCCCCGCCCCATAGCGGCCCCACAGCTTCCCCCCCATAGCGCCCTCCTCTGGCCAGCCCCACGACTCCCCCCATGCTCCCTAGCGCCCTCCCCGGGCCGGCCATACGGCTCCCGTGCCCAATAGCGCCCTTCCCGCTAGCCCCATGGCTCCCCCCGCCCTATAGCGGCCCCACGGCTCCCCCCCTCTCGCGCCCTTCCCGGGCCGGCCCCACGGCTTCCCCCCTCCCGCGCCCCATAGCGCCCTTCGCGGGCCGGCCCCACGGCCCGCGCCCTCCCCGGTCCGGCCCCACGGCTCCCCCCCTCCCGCGCCCCATAGCGCCCTCCCCGGGCCGTCCCCACGGCTCCCCCCCCGCCCCATAGCGCCCTCCCCGGGCCGGTCCCACGGCTCCCCCCGCCCCATAGCGGCCCCACGGCTCCCCCCCGCCCCACAGCGCCCTCCCCGGGCCGGCCCCACGGCTCCCCCCGCCCCACAGCGCCTTCCCCGGTCCAGCCCCTCGGCTCCCTCCTCCCCATAGCGGCCCCACAGCTTCCCCCCCATAGCGCCCTCCTCTGGCCGGCCCCACGACTCCCCCCATACTCCCTAGCGCCCTCCCCGGGCCGGCCATACGGCTCCCGTGCCCAATAGCGCCCTTCCCGCTAGCCCCACGGCTCCTCCCCGCCCCATAGCGGCTCCACGGCTCCTTCCCCGGGTCGCCATCTCGTGCCCCATAACGCTCTGCCCGGGCCGGCCCCACGGCTTCTCTCCCCCCGCACCCCATAGCTCCTATTCCCCTAGTCCTGACACCCTCTTGGGGGCCATACCTTCAGCATCCCTTCCCCCCCAAGCTCACCCTTCTACAGCCGGCCCCATAGCCCCCTTCCAGCCTGTGCTCCCCCAACACCTGAGTGCCTGTCTTATGGCCCTGCACTGCCACATGGCCTCGAGGCAGCCCTCCTGCCTGCCCCCAACTTCTCCATCTCCCTCCACTTCCCCTTTCCTCTGCCAGTGTCCGCCTCCCTGCCCCATAGCATTGCCCACCCCTAAACTTCTCCACATGCCCTCCAGCAACACCCCTGCCTGCCCCCAGGGCCCGGAGCCTGCGCGCTCCTTGACTGCCTGCCCCATAGCCCCCCACCAGCACCCTTTTGCCACAGCTCCCAGCATGACCCTGAACTCCCCAGCCCACCTGCCCTCCCTGTGCCCCTCTCAATCCATGGCCTTTGCACCCCTTCTGCTAGTCCCTCCCCCATTGGCATCCCACCAGCCAGCCCCTGCTCCACCCTGTAGCATCCGCTTGGGTAGAGACACTGAGCTCTGTAATTAACCTTAGCAGGCTGGGTGGAAGGGGTGTGCTCCCCTCTCCCCCCTGGGACTGGCGGGGGTCGGGGGAGAGAAGGGCAGGAACACCCCCAACCCCAGCAGATTCAGGCCCCAAAGACTGGGGAAAGAGGGAAGCCTATAAATCACCCCTTTTTCTCCTTATGTTTCCTGCCATCCCCTCCTGGCAAATAAGACCCATGGGGTGGGGAGGGGCACATGTCAGCACTGGGGGCATTTGAGGGGGCAGGGCAGGCCTACTGTCCCTGCTCTGCACTTGGATGCTGGGGTGATGGCAGCAGTGGGCACATGTTAGGGGCCAGATGTGAATCTCTTGCCTGTGACAGCATTGGGGAGGAAGCAGGGGGCTGTCGCTTGGTCTCTTCGGGGAAACCCCTCCATGGGTCAGTGGGTTTCTGTGGCCCGGGACCTGGAAGGGTTTAAAACCCCCCTGCTTGCCTGTATGATTGATCATCTCCCTTGTGTTAGAAAGGAAGCATATGGGACATCCTGCTCTGGGGTGAAGCTGGAATGATTCCAAGTCCATCCCTGTCAGCTGAAAAACAGCAAAAAGATTGTGTTTTGGGAGCTCGCTTACGTCAAAGCGGAGGGTAGCTCTGAAGCCAATAGAGCTAGCATCCTATTAAAAGCATAAAGCCTTTATAAATAACCCCTCAGAGGTGTGGGGTATTATATTCCTCGGCTTGGCAGAATTTGAATCTTACGTTTTTTTAAAGTGAGGGATAATATGGATTATTTTAAAGCATTTTTTCTTAGTTTGTTTACATTTTCACAGTTGTGCAAAAATTACGGGGTTTTAACCATTTTTTTCCCCAACGTTTCCTGACCTAATTTTGAGGAACTGTGAAAATTTATGGGGTTTTAACCATTTTTCTTTTTCTCTATTTAAATTTCACACTTGCACAAAATTATGGGATTTAAACTTTTCTCTCTCTAAACGGTCGGTAGCTCAAAATGATGGATTTTAAACGTTGATCTTTTTATCCGTTTAAATGTTCACAGCTGCATGGAATTGGAAGAAGGGAACCTTTTTTTGGTGCTGATTTACATTTTCACAGTTGTGCAAAAGGATGGGTGTTAAATGTTTGTTTTTATTTGTCAGTTTAAATGTTCACAGTTGCATGAAATTGGGGGGAGGGTTAAGCATTTTCTTTTTTAGATTTTTATCAGTTTGAATTTTCACGTCTGGGGCAAGTTCTGAGTGGGTCGGACAGTAACGGTCTAACGCCACTGTGTTTGGTACACGTTGAGGTGGGAACCCTGTTCTCAAGCGGCATTTTTCCTACTTCATTCATCTGTAAATGTCGATCATTGATGAGAATTTTTTTTGTCTGTTTGCGTGTGTGTGTGAGAGAGAGAAATAGATGTGTACGGACATTTACCCATGAAAAATCTGTATGTACCTGTCCTGGTGGTGCTAGGCGCTGCCTGCGATGGAAAATCAACCCTTGCTAACACAGTCCTGCTCTGACACTAGAGCCCGGTTTTCAGAGTGACAGTCAGTGGCTGTAGGGCCATGGCATGCTTGGGGGAATGCAGTTGAGTCCTGTAAGGATGGCCCAGTGCTTAGGGGATCTATATTCAATTCCCTGCTTGGCCACAGACTCCCTGTGTTGGTGAAAGTCACCTGCATGCCTCAGTTTCCCCATCCGTATAATGGGGCTAATGCAACCAGCTTCTTTTTTTGAAGTGCTTTGAGATCTCCAGCTGAGAAGCGGTAGTTGGGGAGTGATCGGGAAAATTGAGACAATAGCTCAGGATTGCTGAGAAGACAATAGCGCAGGGGTCGGCAACCTTTCAGAAGTCGTGTGCCAAGTCTTCATTTATTCACTCTAATTTAAGGTTTTGAGTGCCAGTAATACATTTTAACGTTTTTAGAAGGTCGCTTTCTATAAGTCTAAAATATATAACTAAACTATTGTTGTGTGTAAAGTAAATAAGGTTTTTTAAATGTTTAAGAAGCTTCATTTAAAATTAAATTAAAATGCAGAGCCCCTTGGGCCGGTGGCCAGGACCCGGGCAGTGTGGGTGCCACTGAAAATCAGCTCACATGCCGCCTTTGGCACGTGTGCCATAGGTTGCCTACCCCTGCAATATGTCAAGGACCGTGAGGCGCTCAGTTACCACAGGTCCTGGGGGCCGGGTAATTACCGTAGCTAGACACGGTGGTTTGTATAACGCTGGAGTGTCCCCTCAGCGCCTTGCCATGAGACCAGCCGACCTCCCTGAGATCAAGCCACACTGGTAACCCTCTGTGTCACGCTGCCCGGGCTGAGCTGAGCACCCTGGTCCCTAGGACAGCTGGTTGTGACTGAAACGAGGCCCAGCTCCCTAGCGATACCGAGGGGGATCAGTAAACTTGTGCAGTTGAGGACCCAGGGGTGCGGTGGCTGAGTGGTTCAAGAACTTGGTAACAATCCTGAAGGTTGTTGGGGAGCTTGACCGCCCCTGACTGAACCAGGCTGTGGGGCAGTCAAGGGTGGTCTCTCCTTCGTGTCCCACATTGGCTCTGAAACCATCCAGCCTGACCCGCGGCTGCCTGCTGAGTCGTTGGCGCCAGGGAACGTTGACTGTGCTCAGGGTCAGCGGATAAAATGGTGGGTGTTCTCCCTGCTTTGTGAATGGGCTGTCAGTGGGCCAGGGGCTCTCCCCTGTTCGTTCTAGAGACAGGATGGAAACCCAGCAGTTCTGGCTGCTTCCTGGACTTGGTCAGTATCATCCCTAGCTCTTACCTAGAGCTTTTCATCGGTAGATCTCAGTGCATATTGCACACTTTACTGTATTTACGCTCCCAACACCCCCACGTGGCAGTGCTGTGGGGAAACTGAGGCACATACTGGTAAAGTGACTGAACCAAGGACACACAGGAAGTCTGTGGCGGAGCAGGGAATTGAACCGGGATCTCAGCTGGCACCCTAGCTGCAGGGCCGGCCTTCCCCCTCCTGGGTGGGAAACCCACCTCTGAGAGTGTGGATTATCCCTGAGCTGAAACCCCTCCCCTGCCCTGGCTCCTGAGCAGGTGCCAAACCACTACTTCTCCTCCCTTCCCCCTGGCTCCCAGGGCTAGGAGCGGAGTGGTTCACGCTCTGCCGCCTGGCCTGCGCAGTTCCAGAGCTCGCCTGTCTCCCCTTCCCTCACCAATAAATCTAAACTCTCCCCCACCCCCCTGCACATGGCTGGATCAACAGATCTGTCCTCACAAGCGAGGCTTTGTACAGCCCGGCCTGTGATGCCAGCCTTTGTTTTCCCTCCCAGCACAGCTGTGGACTCTTGGCTTGGTCCCTGGCTGGCACCTGCTCTGTTCTGGAGTCTGGGTTTTCCACCCCTCCCCCAGCTCAGACCATTTCCAGTGTAAAATGCAGAGCCTTTGGGATGTGAGGGAAGGTGGGGTTCAGGACCGCTGGGACTGGGGCCCTGGGGATGTGGCATGGGCACTTGAGAAACACAGCCCCGGTGGTTAAGTCTAGCCCCCCTCCCAGTTTGGTGAGGGAAGTTGAGGCACAGGGCAGTGGGATTGGGGGTGTGTGGCAAAGGGGAGCTAAGGGGCAGGTGGGGGATAAAGAGGGTTTGGGAAGGTATGGGGCAGGTAGGGGGTTGGGGAAGGGGACCTATGGGGCTGGTGGGGTCTAGGGGAATGGGGGCTATGAGATGGGGGGCTGGGGGAAGGGGTTCTATGGGGGCTGAAGCTATGGGGGACATGGAAGGAAAAGAGGGCTGGGAGAACGGGCTATGGAGCAGGCAGGGGGCCTCAGAGAAGCTGTGGGGGTGACTGTGAAGCTATGGGGCAGTTGGGGGCCACCCATGGCGCCCCAGGAGCCCTATGCTGGTATATTGAATAGTGTCTTATTCTTTACCTACAAACCTTTTAAAAGTCTCCCCTCGAAGTGTAGTTTCTCTAGTAGCAGAGTCTATTAAAAACCCGGAACCCTGACCTTTTTTTTTCACCCCGTCCGCTGAGATGAGGTTGGCAGGTGCTCGGTGCTGCTTAATATCAGGCAGGAGGTTCACTCGAGGGGCTGAATCTGGGGCTGGATACGGTGCAGGAGAATACAGCTTTGGCTCTGGGATAGAGGCACCGTTCAATGTCACATTGACAGGGCAAACAGCAGAGCCAGGGGTGTTTGAGGCAATGAAGTCCAGTGGTTAATCACTGTCATATGAATCAAGACTCCTGGGTTCTATCCCTGGCTCTGGGAAGGGAGTGGAGTCTAGTGGTTAGAGCGAGGAGGCGTTGAGGCCGGCTGGGGGCCAGGGCTCTTGGGTTCTCTCCCCAGCTCTGGTAGGGGAGTGGCGTCCAGTCGCTAGAGTGGGGGAGGAGAACTGGGTGTCTCCACTGTTTGGGTTCTGTTTCCTGTTGGGTCAGGTTTACAGACTTTGGTGCCTAATTCACTTAGGCTCTTCTGCCTTCCCTTTCGGTACCTAAATGTGGCCTTTGTTCTCTCTGGGATGGGGGAGGAAACCCTTCTAGCTAGGGGCAATAAAGCAGCGATCAGTGGGAGCGCTCGGTAGCGGGTGTTATCTAGCCCAACAGGCAGGGGGCGCGCGAGGAGTTAGTCTGGCGCTCCTACAGAGTGATGGATCGGGTGGGGACGGTTGGGGGACGGCAGACGGAGGAGCAATGGATCGGGTGGGGACGGTCTGGGGACGGCAGACGGGGGAGCAATGGATCGGGTGGGGACGGTTGGGGGACGGCAGACGGGGGAGCAATGGATCGGGTGGGGACGGTCTGGGGACGGCAGACGGGGGAGCAATGGATCGGGTGGGGACGGTCGGGGGACGGCAGACGGGGGAGCAATGGATCGGGTGGGGACGGTCGGGGGACGGCAGACGGGGGAGCAATGGATCGGGTGGGGACGGTCTGGGGACGGCAGACGGGGGAGCAATGGATCGGGTGGGGACGGTCTGGGGACGGCAGACGGGGGAGCAATGGATCGGGTGGGGACGGTCGGGGGACGGCAGACGGGGGAGCAATGGATCGGATGGGGACGGTCGGGGGACGGCAGACGGGGGAGTAATGGATCGGGTGGGGACGGTCGGGGGACGGCAGAGGGGGTAGCGTTGGATGGGGGACTGCATGGTAGGTGGCATTGAGGGGAGAGTTGGCATCAAGGTTGTGCCCTGGCATCTAGAGCAGCCTGTCTCTGCTTGGTAGGTGCGGCAGGAGGTGTGGGGGGCCTTGTGGTTCTTTGTGGCTGTCTGCCTGGCTGGCTTCTCTAGGGAGCTTGCGCCACCCCCATCACAAGGCAAAGTGTAGAGTTGCAGCCCCCGCCCCCCCCCCCAAAAAAAAAACTACGATTCCCAGCATGCCCTGCAGTGTGGCATGGCTGGAGCTGGAGTCTCCGCTGGCTGCACCTCTGAGATGGAGGGGGCGTTGCGTGCTGGTAGCTGGAGTCCCCCGCACACGGCATTAGGCAAACTAGCGCCTGTTATTTGAACTGAACCCACAGCGGAGCCAGGCAAGGCCTAGGCCCCCATGTTTGCAGATCAGTAGCTGGGGGATGGGATGCCAAGAATTGGGGACAGGGCTCGTGTGTCCCCTGCTAACCCGCCTGCCTCCCCCCCCCGCAGAGCGTGACAAGGAGAACCGTCACCGGAAGCGCAGCCATAGCCGCTCGCGGAGCCGTGAACGGAAACGCCGCAGCCGCAGCCGTGAGAGGCGCAACAGAGACCAGCGCAGTGTCTCACGGGACCGCAGGAGACGCAGGTAGGGAGGGGCGGGCTGAGCCCCTTCGTCTCCCCGACTTCCGCATCCTCACTGGTGCCGTGGCTGGCTCGAGAAGCCGGAGGGGGGATGGCTGGCCCCAAGCCACCAGCCTTGGGAACGGAGTTGGTGGGCTGGGAGCCAGGACTCCTGGGTTCTACCCCCAGCTCTGGAAGGGGAGTGGGGTCTAGTGGTTAGAATGGGAGAGGGGGACTGGGAGTCACAGCTCCTGGGTTCTATCCTGGGAGGGGAGTGGGGTCTAGTGGGTTGGAGCCAGGACACCTGGGTTCTATCCAATGTTCCCTCTAACTTTTTCCATCCATGTGCAGGTAATGTGTGGCTGTGCACCACCAGCAGAAACAAAAACCTAGTTAGACTATATTTTTGACAAGTTCCCCTAGGGATAATTACTCCAGCCAGGACAGGTTAGGCATTGTAGAACTCAACTGTTCTCAAAGAATGAAATTTAAGGCTGAGAGAGAACTAAAAATGATGAAATGCATAGACCAGTCAGAACACGGAAATAACACACTTTGAAAGAGTAACGTTACAGAGACTATATGTGCATTGCAGGAAGAACCAAGAATTAACAACAACAGCAACAACACAAGTATGTGTTGGGAGGTGAGTGTGTCAGAGACAGAGACTGTGTGTGTGTGTGTGTGTGAGAGAGGGACAGACACTGTGTGTGAGAGAGGCAGAGACTGTGTGTGTGTGTCAGAGACTGTGTGTGGGTGTGCTGCTGGGGAAGTCTGAGTATGAGAGATCTATGCGCTCTCTCTTTATGGCACTCACTCACTCACCAGAAAGCTGGTATTTAGGCTGCAGCAGCCCTCCTGCCCCCCCCCCCATGCTCTGTGGAGATGGGGTACATGGTTGGGGGGGGAGGGACACCCTGATATCGGGGCCCTCCCCCTTCTCTGCACAGCTAGCAGGAGGGTCCTGCGAGCAGCTGGCCAGGGGTTCCAAGGCAGAGGGCAGGAGCACAGGGGTGTGGAGGGTGTCGAGCACGTGCCGCCCGATGTGCACGGCTCTGCTAATCAGTGTGTGGCACTTGATTGGCTCCTGGGCAGCTATGCAGCTTAGAGGGAACGCAGGTTCTACCCCTTAGCTCTGGGAGGGGAGTGGGGTCTAGTGGTTAGAGCGCGGGGGGGGAAGGGATCCAGGACTCCTGAGTTCTATCCCTGGCTCTAGGAGGGGAGTGGGGTCTAGTGGTTAGAGCAGGGAGCTGGGAGCCAGGACTCCTGGGTTCTCTCCCCAGCTCTGCAGTAACTTGTTCTGTGACCTGTAGAAGTGTGAGGGGAGAATAAATCTCTTTACATCTCTCTATCCTCGAGCCATTAGGAGGGCAGAGAGAGACACTGGCCATTCTCTGGGCACGTTCTCAGACATAACTCCTCTCTGTCAGGAGTTTTGGGGGGACTCAGCGCCCTAGGAGTCCACGCAGCATAGACTGAGTGTTCTGCAGTCCCTCGGGTGCTCCCCCAGAGCCCTCTCCCTCTGGAGGGCTGAGAGGCCGTGGCCAGGACAGAGTTAGGTTCAGTGAGACCTGAAAGGAGCCGATAGGGTTATCACACAGATGATATTAATGCCCCAGAAGCTGTGTGCCAGGGCCCTCCACTGCCTTCGTTACTGCCAGCTGGCGCTGTCCTCTGTTCCCCCCAGGCTTTGATCTCCCAGTGGCATCCTGGCTGTTTATAAAGCCCGAAAGACATGGCAATGGCCTGAAGTTCTTGGGAGTTTGGGGAGGGACAAGACATTCACATACGCCTGTTTGGGGGTGTGGGAGTTCTCATCTGGAGCTCCCCGGGTTGAGCAGTAGGGAGAGTGCGTTAGACACTTGCTCTGCCCTTAATTGGAAGGGGAATTTTGACAGGGATCAATGAACCATGTGTCAGGCTTTTGGGGGAAGTCAGCGGAAGATTCCTTCCCCTGTCGGTGAATGAGGTCTCTCTGCTGGTGTTCCTGTAATGCCCCAACCTAGCCAGTTCTCCAGTCACCCCCAGAGTCTCTGAATGGCGAATGCAGGAATGAAATCTCTGAACGATCCTTTCAGTGGCCATAAAGAAGCAGGAAAGGGCACGAACCTGACTTTTGTTTCCTTCCCCTCTGCAGGTCACCCCTAAATCTCGCTGGTCCCTTGAGGTGAGTGCCGTTATCCTCGTTGAACAGGTGGGGAAACCGAGGCACAGAGGGGACTGGTTTACCCCTAGGGTGGAGGGATTCCGTGTCAGCCACGGTGGAGCATGGCTGCTCCATGCTGCCCTCTGCTGGTCTAGGCGCTCAGCTCTTGCCTCAAGCCACTGCTGGGTTTGTCCAAATAAGGAGCTAGGGCCTAGTGGGCTGGGAACACTCCCCAAATCTTGAGGGGTGACCCTGGCTGGGGTTAGATCGTGGTGCAGAAACTGTTGTCCTAGCCCGGGGCGAAACCTCACCCCTCCTGCCCGGTGACACGTCTCTCCTCTCTCGGCAGCCGCTCCCCCCGCCATGAGAAGAAGAAGAAGATCCGCAAATACTGGGACGTGCCCCCACCCGGGTTTGAGCACATCACGCCCATGCAGTACAAAGCCATGCAAGGTATCTATCCCTGCCTAGGTGCTGTCTGTCCAAGCAGGGTGCAGACCTCTGCTGACCGCCCTGGCCCTCTAGTGCTCTCTCTGCCCCATTGCTCCCCACTCCCCATCGGCGCGGGGGGGGGGAATTGGCTTTTGAACGTGTGGATTGGTGTTTCTCTCTCCTAGCCGCGGGTCAGATTCCAGCCACAGCTCTCCTCCCAACCATGACCCCTGACGGATTGGCCGTGACCCCCACCCCGGTCCCGGTGGTTGGCAGCCAGATGACCCGACAGGCCCGCCGCCTCTACGTTGGAAATATCCCCTTCGGCATCACTGAGGTACTGGTGGCTTCGGCAGCCCGGCTGCCGCTCTCTCTTGTCTGTGTGTCGCCCGCACTCTCTCTCTGCCTGGGACCCGTCGAGGAGCGCCGGAGGATATAACTTTTCTCTCCAAAACAGGGCAGTGCTGGCCGCAAAGGAGAGCAGAATCCACGGAGCGAGGTTGACGCCATGCGGCTAAACACATAAGCGGCTTCGGGGCAAACGCTAACCGTAGCATCTCACTGGGGCCGACCGCCTGAGCTAGGTGGCTGAAGGATATACCACTCCCTCAGCTGCATTATGGCCTTCGGGGGTGTGTGTGTGTGGTGGCGGGGGGGTCGTCAGTTCTGAAAGCCCAGGAGGCCTGGGGGTGTCAGGGGTGGGAATCAGAACTGTGTCTATGAACGCCGTTGGGAATTGGTAGCTGCACCTGTCCCGAGTGGGCTCAGGTCTCTGTCCCTTTGACCCGTGCAGACGGGTCGCTATACTTACCCCTGTGAGCAGTGCAGTTTGGGTCTGTTATTTGCCCTCTTCGCTCCTGGCCGTGGTAACAGGAGCGCTGGCGTGGTTTTAACATCCTCCGCTCCAGTGACTTGCGAGCCCTTTCTTTTCATTTGTGACAACCGGGGCTGGCTCCCCTTCCAGACAGCGGTAGGGGAAGTGCTCTCTTTCTTATTATTTGAATTTGACTCTCGCTCAAACAAAAAACCAAGATCAAAAAGTTGTTTCCATTTCTTTTTAAAGTGAAAATTGTGGGGCTGAAATCCCTCGTAGCACAAAAGTTTGCTACCATCATGCAAGGCAAGTAGGCTGTTCCAGTTTTCCCACCTGCTCTTTGCTATCTATTTGAAATTCCGGGCCCGGTGATGTGCTGCCCTACATCACTACTTTCCCCTCTCTCTCCCTGCAGGAGGCCATGATGGATTTCTTTAATGCTCAGATGCGTCTTGGAGGGCTGACCCAGGCCCCTGGCAACCCTGTCTTGGCTGTGCAGATCAATCAGGACAAGAATTTTGCTTTCCTGGAGGTGAGTCAGCTTTCCGTTCTGTCTGTACAGCACCTGGCACGATGAGGCCCTGGGCCATGCCTGGGCTCCTAGGTGCTTCTGTAACATACCTTAGTGTCCGATTCCGGTGGCCACAAGTCCAGAAGGATGTTGCTAAACTTGAGAGCTTTCAGAGAAAAGCCCCGAGAACAATTCAAGGATTGAAAAACAGACCGTATAGTGACAGACTCCAGGAGGTCAATCTGTTTAGCTAGGAGGTTGGGGGGTGACTTGGTCCAGTCTCTAAGTACCTAGATGGGGAACAGAAATGTGATCATGAGCTCTTTAGTCTAGCAGACCACGGTCTAACCTGCTCCAACGTCTGCGGTTGAAGACTGGAAATAAGGCACACATTTTTAACCGCTAGGGGAATTCACCCCTGGAGCAAACCACCAAGGGCCGGGGTGGAATTTCTGGCACTGAAAATCCACGCTGGCTGTTTTTCGAACCGATCTGCTGTGGTTTGAAGAGGAATTATTCAGGGGTCATTCTCTGGCTGTGTTATGCACTAGATCAGTGGTCCCCAACGCGGTGCCTGCCGGGGCATCTGTGTGTGCTGGCGTACTGGCTGGCGGACAGGCGTCCACGAAAAAGTGGCGACATCAAGAGGTGTCACCACTGAAATGCCGCTGATTTTCGGCGGTGGCGACTCTTGATGACGCTACTTCGGTGGCATTTTGGCAGCGACGCCTCTTGACGTTGCTGCTTCTCGGCGGCATTTCGGTGAGTGCTTGGCCGTCGGCCACAGTCTTCGGTGGCTCGTCATCTGGGGCCCGCCACCTGGAAAAGGTTGGGGACCATTACACTAGATACTAGGTGACGACAGCGGTCCCTCTCTGGCTATTGAAACTGGGAATCCCTTCTGTGTTGGTGAGAGCCGAATTGGATCTCCCGTGGGCTGTTCTGGTGAGACAGCAGATTTAGTGTCTCTGGAGATGGTTCAAAGGTGAATTGGTCCTCAGCTTGCAAGCACCTTCCTCGAGAGGAGACTTCTGCTGGCAGAGGACCCTTCAGTCTAGCAGAAAGAGTCAGGACCAGGAAGATGAAGAGACAAATTCAGGGGCCCCAGGAGGAGAATGGGCCATTGGTGCAGTTGACCTGGACAGGGGGGCGGGGTCGGTCGGTTGAAATTCAGACCAGATTCTCCTTCTGAAAGCCCCTCTCAAGCTCCCCCCTGAAATTGCAGATCAGAAATACCAGGCTGGAAGGGACCTCGAGCGGTCATCGAGTCCAGCCCCCTGCGCTGAGGCAGGACCAAGCATCCCTAGACAGTCCCTAGACCATGCCTGATGGGAGTTCGTCCAACCTCCTTCTTAAAAACCTCCCTTGGAAGCCAGTGCAACCCCCCGGCCAGTTAGTCCCCACTTTGTAGCTCTGCTATGGGCTCCCCCTCGCCGAAGGGAAGCACTTCGCGCTTGTCTTCATTGGATTTCGTCGGATTGATCTCAGACCCAGTTGACGGTTGTTTGGAATTCTGACCTCCAAAGCGCTGGTGACCCCTCCCTGCTCGGTCTCATCCGCGGATTTTATAAGCGCATGCTCCACTCCGTTATCCAAGTCACTAACGAAAGTATTGCCTAGTGCCGGACCCAGGACTGAGCCCTGCGTGACAGGCCTCCTGGTTTGACAGCGACCCACAGCTAGCTAATCAGAGTGTCGGTCTTTGAGCTGGGGTGCACCCACTGTACAGGAATTTCGTCTGGAGCTCCTTTCCTTCGTTTGCTTGTGAGAATGTCATGTGAGACTGTGTCAAAGCTTTGCTAAATCAAGATACTTCACCGCGTCCCCCTGTCTAGTAGGCCAATAATCCTGCCAAAGAAGGAAGTTAGGTTGGCTGGCAGGATTTGTTCTCGCCAAGTCCATACTGGCTATTCCTTATAGCCCTGATACCCTCCAGGTGCTGACAAATTGTCTGTTTAATCATTTTGGTTTCATAATAGGTTGTAGAATCAGCTCTGGGATCATTGGGTGAGGTTGTCTGGGCTTAGGCCAGACCTTGATGATCCCAGTGGTCCCTTCTGGATGTGGGAATCTGTGAAAGGGGACATAGAGTCCATGCTCCAGGATGATGTGATTGCAGCAGGGTCAGGAGGAGGATTGCACCATGGGCCATAGTGCGTTATGGGTGGGTGTTTGTCCATGAGGCATGGATGCAGGACTGGATCTAGTCTGCCCTGGGGTATGGGGGGGAACTGGACTTAGTGGTCTGATATGGGGCAGCATGGCAGTGGGATTACTGGCTGAAGTGGCCTGTAGCAGAAAGCTGGGCCCCACCGGTAGCCGGTGGAACTCCTTGCCACGTGATGGGACTGAGGCCAGGGTCCGCTCAACATTTGGAAGGAGGATGAAACATCAGTGGGGATAACAGAAGATCTGCTGTGTGCAAGGGAAGGAGCGTGATCCAGAGCCGGTAGGGAAAAATGTTTCCTCCTCCCTGGAAAGTTTGTTTTTCAGCAAAAAATTTGGATACCAAAATATTTTGGCTGAAAACTGAAATATTTCAATGCTGAAAGGCTGCTGCGGTGCCTCATGGGAGTTGTTGTTCAGGGGATGATTCATGCTCCCATTCTCCTTTACACCGTGGGCCAGCTTTTTGGACTCCATCTCCCATGATGCAGAGGGGAGGTAGTGCATTATGGGAGTCCCTGGCTTTGTTGCTCCATGGGTGGTATAGTTTGGCCAGCAGGGACCCAAGTCTGTAGATGCAAATAGGGCCTTGAGGCAAGGGAACTACAGCTCCCATGGTGCACCATGACCTAGCCTCGGCTTGGGAAGGCAGTGCATCCTGGGAGTTCCTGGCTGTAGTGCATCATGGGAGATGAAGTCCAGCTTGTAGAGGTGAGCAGTTTCTGCTTGCCTGGAGTCTACACCAGCGTTAAATAGGAATATTTTGGTTTTAGGGTGTTTGGCTTTTGTGTCTAAAAATTGTCTCTCTTCTCTCCTCCCCCCCCCCACCCCCCGCCCCCGGGAAGCAGGCACTTCTCGTGCAAAACTTTGTTTATCAAAATCACTGTTCTCCGTGGAAAATCAGTTTGGGTGGAAATCTTTTCCCCAGCTCTAGCATAATGGACACCCCATCCTGTCCCGGGGCGTCAGCCGACCACTGTGGCTACGTCTGCATGGGACAGCTAGCCTGGGTGTGAGCAACCGCACCGCTCGGCTGGACCTCGTGGCTGGGCCCGGGTTCCAGGGGTCTTTGTGCGGAGACGCTCTAGGATTTGGAACTTGTCTGGCCTGCGGGGGAATTGTGGGAAGGTCTTGGAGGGTTATCAGCGCTCGGGTGACTTAGCCCCTGTCCTTACTGCAAAGGTTCTAACTGCACACACCCCTTCTTGGGTCAGGGAACCTGGCTTCTAGTGCCCCCCCCCCCGCCCCCCAATCCCTCCCAGCCAGGTCACAGAGCTTTGACTTCAAGCACCAGGTAGGAGGGTTTTCTTTGTGCCTGGTAGGGGGAGTTGGGTCAAAGCCCCGCTCAGAGCCTGGATTAAGACTGGCTGGGACAGCACTCCTTCCAGGGCCAGGTTATTCTGGACGTGGCCAGTAGGGGACATTGTGCAGCAGACTGACACAACAGGGGTGTCATGTACCTTGGTGGCTCGTTTTCGGAGACAGGGTTACGTGGGCAGTAGTCCCACTCGGGGGGGGCAGATCTGGGCCGAATCGTTGGTGGATTGCCTGAGCTCAGGGGCTCTGGGCTGCGGCGCGTGGTGCCGATCGGGCATCCGTGTCCCTCATCAGCTTGCCCCGGCTCTTCTGCAGTTCCGCTCTGTGGACGAGACTACCCAGGCAATGGCATTCGACGGCATCATCTTCCAGGGGCAATCGCTGAAGATCCGCCGCCCCCATGATTATCAGCCGCTGCCCGGCATGTCTGAGAACCCATCTGTCTACGTGCCAGGTGAGTAGCCCCCCCTGCCCCGGTGTGGGGCCAACAGGGGTGAGCAGGCCTGCACCTTCTCCCAGAGCGCACTGGGGCAAGGGAGATCCAACCGCGTGCCCAGTTCTTCCCTAGACATGTGCTGCATGACATCGTAACATACGCCCATCTGGGTGTGGGGCAGCAGGGCAGAGAGGCTGGAGAAAGTGGAGGGAGGGACCAGACACCCTTGGTAAGTCTGAGTCCAGGAGTCCATCAGGGGCTGGTTATGCAGGACCCCTCACCCTGTGCTGGGATGCGGCACCTCTAGGGAGGGTCGCAGGGCTGGTAATAACAGGACCCCTCGCCCGGCTCTGGGATGTGGCACCTCTAGGGAGGGCCGCAGGGCTGGTAATAACAGGACTCCTCACCCGGCGCTGGGACGCGGCCCCTCTGGGGTGGGTGCAGGGGCTGGGTATATAGGGACCCCTTGTCTGGTGCTGGGACATGGCCATTCTGGGGTGGGGCACAGGCGGTGACTACAGGGACCACCACACAGGTGGCCCTGTGGGACGAGCAGGGGCTGCATTGCTATCCCGTGGGGCATGGCTGCCTGGTAGCCGCTCCGGAGCATGCAGGCCGGTGTAGGACCCCCATCTGTTCCCTCTCCCTCCGGCAGGCGTGGTGTCCACCGTGGTCCCGGACTCGGCTCACAAGCTCTTCATCGGGGGTTTGCCCAACTACCTGAACGATGATCAGGTGAGCAGAGGGCAGTGGGCAGCCTCCCTCGGCCGGGGCCTGGATCCACCCGGGGCTGCTTCCCCCCATGGGGCACCGGGAAGGGGCTCTTCTCCACGAGTAGCTCCAACCCGCTGGCTTCTCAGCCCGCGGATTCTGGCTTGAGCCTGAGCTGCCCTCTGAGAGTGGGGCTGATGCGAAATCTTTGCTGGGAAGGGCTTTGAATGACGGGAGGCGGCGGTGGCATTCAGCCCTTGTCGTGCCTAGCCTCTAGCCAGACCGGCTCCAGGCGCTGCCTGGGCATCCAACGACCGAGACAGGGGGAAGCGTCGTGCCAGATGCCATCCAGCAGCCAAACTCTGGGGGTGCTGCCTGGGCGCGCAGTGCCAGCCACCACTACCCCAAAGAGCTCCTGGGCTAAACAGACAAAGGGTGGGGAGGGGATACTGAGGCAGGGGAGGCGTGCCCACAGCTGCCCAGACGTCCTCGCTGCCTGCCTGCCTGCCTGCCTCACCCTGCCCTTCCCCGTCTGCCCCAGGTGAAGGAGCTGCTGACTTCTTTCGGGCCCCTGAAGGCCTTCAACCTGGTGAAGGACAGTGCCACCGGGCTGTCCAAGGGTTATGCCTTCTGCGAGTACGTGGACATCAATGTCACAGACCAGGTACTTCCCAACTCCCACCTCCTCCTCCCGCCTCTCCTCGCAGCTCTGCCGCCCTCCGAGGGGCCTGCGTCCGTCAGCCCAGCCAGCCGCGGGGGTGTGTGCGTTCTTTTTTCTTTTGTTTGGTTTTTTCCTCCCTCCCCTCCTTGAGCAGGTGAATTTTTTTTTTCCTCCACCCCTAGGGAGCGCCAGCCTTTCTCTCCTTTACAGCTCCGGGGGCCCCCATAGGCCGCGCCTCGTCGCTGTGATCGCCTCGTTTTCTCTCCCCCCCACCCCCTTTTTCCCCCCTTCTCCCCAATCTTAGCCCGAACAGCGGCCACAAACCAATCCGAAGACCCCAGCTCTGCTCTGCCCATGCAAGCCGGTAAGATCCCCCCCTCGCCAAATAAAACCCCCCCATCAGATCCCGCTGTGGCCGGGAAAACCTCCCCCCCCTCAGCCGCAGCTGCCTCCAGCGCCGATCCTGACTTGCCCGCGTCGGTTGCAGCCTTATAGAAATCTCTTCGGACTTTCTATATAACGGTGTTTTCTCTTCTCCCGCTGTGCTTTTTGTTATAGCGGGAGGAGGAGGAAGAGAACCGTAGCAGCAGGGGCCCTCTGTGCGCTGCATTTCCAGCGGTAGTTGTTCAAATGCAAGTATATATATCATTTTTTAATGTATTTTTTTTTTGGATTTAAAAAAAAACAACAACAAAAAAGCGAAAAACAAAGCAACCAACCAAACCACCCTGCCCCCCTGCGCCCCTTCAAATCGCCCCCCACAAAAAGTCAGCCCCGGCGCTGGCGGGAGAGGGGCATCCTGCCACAGAGAGGGTCCTTAGATGCTCGTAACTTCATAACCCCCCCCACCCCCTAAAAGTCTTCCCCCACCCCTACCCCCGGAGGGCTTAGAAAGAGCTGGTCTAATGGTGCATGCTGGGTGCGAGACCTCGGCGCTTGGGTGAATTGCGAGAGGGTGCGTGTGTGTGTCTGTGTCGTCCGGCCCCCAGCCCGTCTTTCAGGCCTGCCCCCCACTTCCTGCCCCCAACCTATCTATGCCTCACAACTCCTTCTGTCCCTGTGCCCTTCTTTCCACTTCCTGTCCCAAACCTGACTTGGGTCTGTCCCCAGCCTGTCTGGGTCTCTGTGGGCCTCCCCCCCCCACTTCCTGTCCCTACCCGGCCCTTCCTGTCCTCAGCCAACATGTCTTTCAGACCTGCGCCCCCTTTCCACTTCCTGTCCCTGGCCTGTCCTTTAGGCCTGTGCCCCCCGCCCCCTTTCCTGTCCTTTGAGCCCCACGGCGCCCCCACTTCTGCCCTCAGCCTGTGTTTTGGATCTTTGTGTGCTGCCCCAAGCCCCGTTCCTGGCAGGAGCCTGACTTGGGGCCCGTCTTTTGGGCACATGCTGCCCCTGACCCCCACTTCTGTGCCCAGCCTGTCTTGGGGCTGTGCCCCCTCTCCACTTCCTGTCCCAAACCTGACTTCAGCCTATCTGGGTCACCATGCTGTGCCCCCCACCCCGCACTTCTTGTCCCCAGCCTGTCTGGGTTCCTGCAGCCCCATCCTCAACCTGGTCTTGAGCCTCCCCGCCCCCAGGCGGTCTGTGCTGCTGCTCCCCACCTGGCTTTTGGGGGGCGCCCCCTGCTGCGTGGGCAAACGCAGCCAGGTTGCGCAGTCGGTCGAGAGGTTCCCCTGCCTGCCGGCCCGCCGAGGGGGCGTCCGTGGCTGGCACCCGGCCCCAGCGACGCCTGCTGGCCGTGCGCCCGCAGCCCAGGAGGCCTTCAGAGACGCAGGTAATGCGGCGCCCCCTGGGGGAGGGCAGGAGAGCCTTCGGAGCCGGCCGCTCCTGCCCTCCCAGCGCCTCCGACCGCGTAGGCCGGGTGCCCCGAGGGCGGAGGAGAGCTGCGTGAGTGTGTGCGCGCGCGCGTCTGTCTGTCCGGTGCCCTTCGCGTCTGGGCTGATTGCAGCGGGGGGTCGGGGGGAGGAGCCGCCCGCTCCGGTGCTGCGAGCAGCCAGATTCATTTCCCCTCTGATTTCGAAGGCCATCGCCGGGCTGAACGGCATGCAACTGGGTGACAAGAAACTGCTGGTGCAGAGAGCCAGCGTCGGAGCCAAGAATGCCACGCTGGTGAGCTGGGACTCCTGGGGTCTCTCCCTGGCTCTGGGAGGGGAGTGCTGCCTAGTGGTTAGAGCAGGGGGGCTGGAAGCCAGGACTCCTGGGCTCTCACCCCAGTTCTGGGAGGGGAGTGGGGGTCTAGTGGTTAGAGCAGGCGGGCTGGAAGCCAGGACTCCTGGGCTCTCACCCCAGCTCTGGGAAGGGAGTGGGGTCTAGTGGTTAGAGCCAGGACTCCTGGGTTCTCTCCTCGGCTCTGGGGTAGAGCAAGTGGAGTTGGTATCCCAGGCTAGCTTGGCCCTTTGGTCTGGTCTAGCAATTCCTGTGCTCCTAGAACGGGTGGGACAGTTTTCCTTGCAAAACTTGCCTTTTCTCCCCCCTCCCCTCCCGGTCCCCAACAGAAAACTTGCTGTTTTTTCTCCTGCGTTATTTTGGGTGCCAGGGCCATTTCTAGGGGGTCCCATTGGGTATCTTACTGGCGAGGCCGGGTGGGGGGTGATTTCAGGTGCCTCATGAGGCTTCCAAGTTGATTAGTCGGGGGAGCCCTGCTTATCCTCCCCACAGGGCCGTGGGCTCGGCTCTCGGCAGACCCAGGCAGCGTTAATTGGCTCAGGGGAGCTCGTCCTATTCCCAGTGACAGGCTCAGGCTCTTGGCAGACACAGGCAGCGTCCCGCCTTCAACCCCACGGGCTGGGGTTCCGGAAGAGCCCCCGGGGGGGGGGGGGTGGTTGGCAGCCTCCCTGAGAACCCAGGGGTGGAGGCGAGGTCAGAGGCCAGGATCAGCAGGCCGGAGCGCATGGCGGGCTGGCCGGGAAGGGGCTCTCGGGGCCAGGCCGGGGCCAGTGTGTAACCCCCCCACCCCCGTCTCCGCAGAGCACGATAAACCAGACCCCAGTGACGCTGCAGGTGCCCGGGCTGATGAGCTCCCAGGTCCAGATGGGCGGGCACCCCACCGAGGTGCTCTGCCTCATGAACATGGTGCTGCCCGAGGAGCTGCTCGACGACGAGGAGTACGAGGAGATTGTGGAGGACGTGCGGGACGAGTGCAGCAAGTACGGGGTGGTCAAATCCATCGAGATCCCCCGGCCCGTCGACGGCGTCGAGGTGCCTGGCTGCGGCAAGGTGCGTGGGAGTGGGAGCTAGTGGATAGAGGGGGGGTGTGGGGCTGGGAGGACTCCTGGGTTCTCTTCCTGGCCTTGGGAGGGGAATGAGGTCTAGTGGTTAGAGGTGGGTGAGTGGGCACTGGGAATAGGGATGCCTGGGTTCTCCATTCCCACCCATCCAGCTCTGGAAGAGGAGTAGGGTCTAGTGGTTAGAGGTGGGTGGGTGCTGGGAGTAGGGTTGCCTGGGTTCTCCATCTCCCCCGCGCACACACCCAGCTCTGGGAGGGGAGTGGGGTCTAGTGGGTTGGCACAGGAGGGCTGGGAGTCAGGAATCCTGGGTTCTCTCCCTGGCTCTGGGAGGGGAGTGGGGTCTAGTGGTTAGAGCAGGGGCGTGGGGCCTGGAAGTCAGGACTCCTGGGTTCTCTCCCTGGCTCTGGGAGAAGTGGGGTCTGGTGGCTACAGCAGAGGATGGGGGGGCTCCCGGGGTGGGGGAGTGGGATCAGAGCCAACCTCGGCCCCCGCACCCTCATCTCCACATTTGGCTGGCGCTGTAACCCCCCCTCTGCCCCTAGATCTTCGTGGAGTTCACCTCAGTCTTCGACTGCCAGAAGGCCATGCAGGGCCTGACCGGCCGCAAGTTCGCCAACAGAGTGGTGGTGACCAAGTACTGCGACCCCGACTCCTACCACCGCCGCGACTTCTGGTAGCCGCCGGGCCGGGCCGGCCCTTTGCCCATGCGGCGGGTTTCTATTTTATGGCCAAAATGGTTTGGTTTTGTTTTTTTCCAGTTGTTTTCTGCCCCCTCCCCAAAAAGAAAGACCCCCCCCCCCCCCCGATTTCCCAGCCAACGGCTGCCAGTGATGGTTATTCCGTAGTAGAGACGTCTCCTTGCGCCTTTCTCTCTGTGCCGTTGCGTATTGGCTGAGAAGGATCTCCTCATTCGGCCCCCCCCCGCCTGTTCTGTTCTCCCCCCCTCGGTGTGCGTATGGAGTGTGCCGTCCCCCCCTTTTATTTCCCGTCGTAATTAAACACTTTTTCCAGTCCCCTGGGGTCCGCCCGCCTGTGTCTGTCTCCATGTGGCAGGGCCGAGGCAGCGCTCGGCTGTCTGGGGCAGCTGGAACAGTGGGTGCCCAGGAGTGCGGGGTGTTTGGGTTGCTGAAACAGATTGGGGACCCCTTGGGGGGCTGGGATGGTGGTGGCCCATCCGCCCAGCTGCCATCCAGGTAGAGAGTGGGAGAAATCCCTGCCTGAAAGAACTTGCAGTCAAAAGAGACCAGAATGGCTGTGGTGGAGGGGAAACTGAGGCACAGGGGTGCTGTGACGTACCCGAAGGTGCCGGGTGGGAGGAGAACCCAAGTCCCCGCTGAGTCAGGCTGCCCGTCCCTACTGAGAGCAGGCGCTCTTCTAAGCACCCCTTGGGAGCCAGCTCTGGGTGTGTGTAGCTATAGTAGGTTGTTATCTCCATGGGACTGGAGCCTCCAGCCGGGGGTGTCACCGGGCCACACACTGAAGCATGAGCCACTGCTGTCAGCTCTTGGCCCCGCTCCGTTAGCCAGCGGCTCGCACCCGGAGCAGCCGCTCGGTGCTGTCTAGCCCCCCGGCTGGTGCCCTGTAACAGCAGAGATTCCAGCTCCCCTGGGCCTTGGGCGCTGGTGAAGCTCCCAGCCTCCGTGGCCGAGACCCAAAGAGCGAGTTGTTACCTGTGGTTACAGCTGGGGGGAAACTGAGGCACGGGTGCTACAGAGGACGGCCCCTTAGATCAGGGGTTTTCAAACTTTTATTTTCTGGTGACCCAGTTGAAGAAAAAAGTTGATGCCTGTGACCCAACAGCGCTGGGGATGAGGGGTTTGGGGTGCAGGAGAGGGTTCCAGCTTAGGGGGGCTCAGGGCAGGGGGTTGGGGTCAGGGCTCTGGACTGGGGGTTCAGGTGGGGCCAGGGATGAGGTGTTTGAGTTGCAGGAGGGGTCCAGGTTTGGGGGGGATTGGGGCTGAGGGTTCAGGCTCTGGGATAGAGACAGGGCTGAAGAGTTTGGGGTGCAGGAAGGGGGTCAGGGCTCTGGGGGTGGGGCCAGAACTGAGGAGTTTGGGGTGCAGGAAGGGGGTTTGGGTGGGGCTCAGGGAAGGGGATTGGGGGTGCTATGGCAGGTTTCCTGCCTGTCCTGGCACCATGGTCCGTGCTGTGCCCCAGAAGCAGCCAGCAGCGGGTCCGACTCCTAGGTGGAGGAGCATGAGTGTTGTTCCCCCGCCGGCTCCCATTGGCTGGTTCCTGGCCAATGGGAGTGCGGAGCCGGTGCTCGGGGTGGGGACAGTGCACGGAGCCCTGTGGCCCCCCTGCCTAGGAGCCGGACCTGCTGCTGGCCGCAGCACGGTGTCAGGACAGGTAGGAACTAGTGGGACTTAGCACTACACCCAGGACTTCCAACGGGCCGATCGGGGCGCGGACCGGAGCCGCTGCCTTAGGTCACCCGCATGGCACCGGCCGTGGGCTTCCCCCTGCCCCCTCTGGGCCATGTTAGGCTAAAGCGAGATGGGATTCACAGACCAGGGGAGACAAACCAGCGGCCGCTTCCCAGGCTCCTCGGTTCAGTGGCCCGTTCAGCACCCAGCCCTGCCTGCCCCTCACCGCCCCCCTGAGCTGGATCTGGGGCCTCTGCTCAGCCCAGGGGTGGGAGCTGCCCTCCGCTGCTCTGGCTGGTGCCAGCCCTGTCCTGGCAGCTGGGGGTCCAGCTCGGTTCCCTCCCCCCATGGCTCCTGCACGCCCCACAAGCCTCAGGAGCACCTGGGGAAAATGAGCCAGGCCCTGGCTGGGTAGAACCGGGCCCAGTTTCCAGTGCATCCGCCCCGCTCCCTGCACCCAGCTCCGGGGCGGCCGTTGCTCGGTGCCACCCATGCCCCAAGTGCCAGGGCTTTGTTCTCCGAACCCTCCCAGGGAGCTGCGCCGCGCAGGGGCTGCCGGTTGCTTGAGGCTGGGCACCGAAGGGTGGGTGGGTGCTCGGGCCACCAGGGAAGTGAAACGGGGGAAGGGAAGAGCCAGCAGCCGGGTGACGTGCGCCAGGGGCTGCCTGCCCTACAAATCCCAGCCAGGGAGATGCCCCTGCTGCCAGCGTTTGGGCCCTGGGGAGGGGTTCAAACGGGGGGTCGGAGACCAGCGCCAGGCCGCACACAGGGCCTGGAGAACCTGCTGCAGCTGCCCATCTGGGGTGACTTAAGCCCGGCCCATCAGCACTGTCAGGATGGATCAGTACACCCCCCGCCGAGGGCTGCCCCAGGCTGCCAGGAAACACCGTGTCAGCATCTTTCCCCGGGCTCGTGCCCTGGCCAAGTTGCGAAAGAAGCAGATCCGCTCTGGGGCTGATTTCAGGGCCCTTCTCGGGGGTGAGAGCCAGAGGGGCAGGCTCGGTGCTCGCTGGGGTCCCCCTGGCCTGGGGCTTGCTGACCCCCACAGCTCAGGAAAACTTCACCCCGGGAGGCCTGAGGCCCTGTGTCCTGTTCTGGCCGCTGCTCCCCTCCCCTTGGCCTGGCGTAAGGTGCTCGGAAACACCCTGGCTGCGGGTGGAAGGACTTGCCGTTTTCTAGCCCCCTCCTCAGAACAATCCCTGGACATGAACGTAACGGGGTCACGGCACCGCCAGGGAAGGGCAGGGACCCCAATGCTTAACTATGGGCTGCAGGCGATGCTGGGGCAGACACAGAGTCACCGAGATCGGGGCCCCGTCGGGCTGGGCGCTGCCCAGACACAGAGTCACTGAGATCGGGGCCCTGTCGGGCCGGGTGCTGCCCAGACCCAGAGTCGCCGAGATCGGGGCCCCGTCGCACCAGGTGCTGCCCAGACCCAGAGTCACCGAGATCGGGGCCCCGTCGCACCAGGTGCTGCCCAGACCCAGAGTCGCCGAGAGCGGGGCCCCGTCGCGCCAGGTGCTGCCCAGACCCAGAGTCGCCAAGATTGGGGCCCCGTCGCGCCGGGCGCTGCCCAGACATCGAGTCGCTGAGATCGGGGCCCCGTTGCGCCGGGTGCTGCCCAGACACAGAGTCACTGAGATCGGGGCCCTGTCGGGCCGGGTGCCGCCCAGACACAGAGTCACTGAGATCGGGGCCCTGTCGGGCCGGGTGCCGCCCAGGCACAGAGTCACTGAGATCGGGGCCCCGTCGCGCCGGGTGCCGCCCAGACACAGAGTCACTGAGATCGGGGCCCTGTCGGGCCGGGTGCCGCCCAGGCACAGAGTCACTGAGATCGGGGCCCCGTCGCGCCGGGTGCTGCCCAGACCCAGAGTCGCCGAGATCGGGGCCCCGTCGCGCCGGGTGCTGCCCAGACCCAGAGTCGCCGAGATCGGGGCCCCGTCGCGCCAGGTGCTGCCCAGACCCAGAGTCGCCGAGAGCGGGGCCCCGTCGCGCCGGGCGCTGCCCAGACATCGAGTCGCTGAGATCGGGGTGCTGCCCAGACACAGAGTCACTGAGATCGGGGCCCCGTCGGGCCGGGTGCCGCCCAGGCACAGAGTCACTGAGATCGGGGCCCCGTCGCGCCGGGTGCTGCCCAGACCCAGAGTCGCCGAGATCGGGGCCCCGTCGCGCCAGGTGCTGCCCAGACCCAGAGTCGCCGAGATCGGGGCCCCGTCGCGCCAGGTGCTGCCCAGACCTAGAGTCGCCGAGAGCGGGGCCCCGTCGCGCCGGGCGCTGCCCAGACATCGAGTCGCTGAGATCGGGGCCCCGTCGCGCCAGGTGCTGCCCAGACCCAGAGTCACCGAGATCAGGGCCCCGTTGTGCCAGGTGCTGCCCAGACCCAGAATCGCCGAGAGCGGGGCCCCGTCGCGCCAGGTGCTGCCCAGACCCAGAGTCACCGAGATCAGGGCCCCGTTGTGCCAGGTGCTGCCCAGACCCAGAGTCGCTGAGAGTGGGGACTTGTTGCACCGTGTGCCACCTGGACACACTCAGAGACACTCAGTCTCAATAGGCACAGTGGGGGAGGGGAAACTGAGGCACAGAGAGGGGCCGTGTCCTGCTAAAGATCACACAGCAGATCAGTGGCAGCATTGGGGTGAAAGCTGAGTTTTCCTGCCTCCACACCCCCCCCCACACCTGCTCTAATCTCTAGACCCCCTCCCAGAGTGGCAGAGAGAACCCAGGAGTCCTGGGCCCCGGCCCCTGCTCTGCACCCCTCCAGTTCCAATGGGGACAGCCTTCCCCCCCTGCCCCCTGGAAGTGTGCAGGAGTGAGTCAGCATCTGGCTTGGAGCCACCGGGGGTGGGGGCGTCGTGTGCCTTTTCCACAATGCCCCCCCAGGCTGTCCCCTGCTGCCCCACATGCAGCCCCCTAAGGACAGGACTCTACAGGGGTCTGGCCAGCTTATGGGGGGGCAGAGAATGGGGCATGGGGCCTTTCCCCTCAAGGGGGCAGCGGTTCCCATCTGGCACCAGGTGGGGGTCAGTGGGATAGAGCCAAGGGCCATTTGGGCATCAGGACTCCGGGGTCCCGCAAGATGCCTGGGGCGCGGCTCCCCTCCCTGACAAGGCTCCCAGGAAGTGCTCTGAGGGGCTCGCTGGCCTGTGGCCCCATGGCTGGGGGGTCACTGGGTCCTTGGCCTGGTGCAGTGGGGTGGCACCAGGGGGGCTGCTGGGCTGGGGAGATTGGGGGGTCACAGGGGGATGCACATTGGGGTGTCTGTAAGGGGGATGAGCTCCCTGTGCCCCCAGCACCCCTCTCGGGCCCTCAAGCTGGGGGGAGGGGCCCAGGCACCCCAATTCCTGCCCCCAGCACCAACGCCCCGTCCTGCCCCGAGTGAGCTGGGTTAGTTTTCATCAGTCGGCGGAGGGGGGGTCAGATTGTCACCGTGGTCTCCCATCTGCCCCCCATGGGCCCCCACTGATACCCCATCCCCTGCCTCACTGACTGCCCCACACCCCATGAGCCCCCAACCTCCCCACTGATACCCCATCCCCTGACGCACTCATCCGCCCACTGACCCTGCCCCACACCCCACGAGTCCCCAACCTCCCCACTGATACCCCCATCCCCTGCCCCACTGACTGCCCCACACCCCACCAGCCCCCAACCTCCCCACTGATACCCCCATCCCCTGCCCCACTCATCCGCCCACTGACCCTGCCCCACACCCCACCAGCCCCCAACCTCCCCACTGATACCCCATCCCCTGCCCCACTCATCCGCCCACTGACCCTGCCCCACACCCCACCAGCCCCCAACCTCCCCACTGATACCCCATCCCCTGCCCCACTCATCCACGCACTGACCCTGCCCCACACCCCACCAGCCCCCAACCTCCCCACTGATACCCCATCCCCTGCCCCACTCATCCGCCCACTGACCCTGCCCCACACCCCACCAGCCCCCAACCTCCCCACTGATACCCCATCCCCTGCCCCACTCATCCGCCCACTGACCCTGCCCCACACCCCACCAGCCCCCAACCTCCCCACTGATACCCCATCCCCTGCCCCACTCATCCACGCACTGACCCTGCCCCACACCCCACCAGCCCCCAACCTCCCCACTGATACCCCATCCCCTGACCCACTCATCCACCCACTGACTCTGCCCCACACCCCAGGAGCCCCCAACCTCCCCACTGATACCCCATCCCCTGCCTCACTGACTGCCCCACACCCCATGAGCCCCCAACCTCCCCACTGATACCCCATCCCCTGCCCCACTCATCCACCCACTGACTCTGCCCCACACCCCAGGAGCCCCCAACCTCCCCACTGATACCCCATCCCCTGCCCCACTCATCCACCCACTGACCCTGCCCCACACCCCAGGAGCCCCCAACCTCCCCACTGATACCCCATCCCCTGACCCACTCATCCACCCACTGACTGCCCCACATCCCACCAGCCCCCAACCTCCCCACTGATACCCCATCCCCTGACCCACTCATCCGCCCACTGACCCTGCCCCACACCCCACCAGCCCCCAACCTCCCCACTGATACCCCCATCCCCTGCCCCACTCATCTGCCCACTGACCCTGCCCCACACCCCACCAGCCCCCAACCTCCCCACTGATACCCCATCCCCTGCCCCACTCATCCGCCCACTGACCCTGCCCCACACCCCACCAGCCCCCAACCTCCCCACTGATACCCCCATCCCCTGCCCCACTCATCCGCCCACTGACTGCCCCACATCCCACCAGCCCCCAACCTCCCCACTGATACCCCATCCCCTGCCCCACTCATCCGCCCACTGACTCCGCCCCACACCCCACCAGCCCCCAACCTCCCCACTGATACCCCATCCCCTGACCCACTCATCCGCCCACTGACTGCCCCACATCCCACCAGCCCCCAACCTCCCCACTGATACCCCATCCCCTGACCCACTCATCCGCCCACTGACTGCCCCACATCCCACCAGCCCCCAAACTCCCCACTGATACCCCATCCCCTGCCCCACTCATCCGCCCACTGACCCTGCCCCACACCCCACCAGCCCCCAAACTCCCCACTGATACCCCCATCCCCTGCCCCACTCATCCACCCACTGACCCTGCCCCACACCCACCAGCCCCCAACCTCCCCACTGATCCCCCCATCCCCTGACCCACTCATCCGCCCACTGACTGCCCCACATCCCCACCAGCCCCCAACCTCCCCACTGATACCCCATCCCCTGCCCCACTCATCCACCCACTGACCCTGCCCCACACCCCACCAGCCCCCAACCTCCCCACTGATACCCCCATCCCCTGCCCCACTCATCCACCCACTGACCCTGCCCCACACCCCACCAGCCCCCAACCTCCCCACTGATACCCCATCCCCTGCCCCACTCATCCGCCCACTGACCCTGCCCCACACCCCACCAGCCCCCAAACTCCCCACTGATACCCCATCCCCTGCCCCACTCATCCACCCACTGACCCTGCCCCACACCCCACCAGCCCCCAAACTCCCCACTGATACCCCATCCCCTGCCCCACTCATCCACCCACTGACCCTGCCCCACACCCCACCAGCCCCCAACCTCCCCACTGATACCCCCATCCCCTGCCCCACTCATCCACCCACTGACCCTGCCCCACACCCACCAGCCCCCAACCTCCCCACTGATCCCCCAATCCCCTGCCCCACTCATCCACCCACTGACTGCCCCACACCCCAGGAGCCCCAACCTCCCCACTGATACCCCATCCCTGACCCACTCATCCGCCCCACTGACTGCCCCACACCCCACCAGCCCCCAACCTCCCCACTGATACCCCTATCCCCTGCCCCACTCATCCACCCACTGACCCTGCCCCACACCCCACCAGCCCCCAAACTCCCCACTGATACCCCCTTCCCGCCCCACTCATCCGACCCCTGACTCCGCCCCACACCCCACCAGCCCCAACCTCCCCACTGATACCCCATCCCCTGACCCCTCATCCGCCCACTGACTGCCCCACATCCCACCAGCCCCCAACCTCCCCACTGATACCCCATCCCCTGCCCCACTCATCCACCCACTGACTGCCCCACATCCCACCAGCCCCCAACCTCCCCACTGATACCCCCATCCCCTGACCCACTCATCCGCCCACTGACTCCGCCCCACACCCCATGAGCCCCCAACCTCCCCACTGATACCCCATCCCCTGACCCACTCATCCGCCCACTGACTCCGCCCCACACCCCATGAGCCCCCAACCTCCCCACTGATACCCCCATCCCCTGCCCCACTCATCCACCCACTGACCCTGCCCCACACCCCATGAGCCCCCAACCTCCCCACTGATACCCCATCCCCTGACCCACTCATCCGCCCACTGACTGCCCCACATCCCCACCAGCCCCCAACCTCCCCACTGATACCCCATCCCCTGCCCCACTCATCCGCCCACTGACTGCCCCACACCCCACCAGCCCCCAACCTCCCCACTGATACCCCTATCCCCTGCCCCACTCATCCGCCCACTGACTGCCCCACATCCCCACCAGCCCCCAACCTCCCCACTGATACCCCATCCCCTGCCCCACTCATCCGCCCACTGGCTGCCCCACACCCCACCAGCCCCCAACCTCCCCACTGATACCCCTATCCCCTGCCCCACTCATCCGCCCACTGACTGCCCCACACCCCACCAGCCCCCAACCTCCCCACTGATACCCCCATCCCCTGCCCCACTCATCCACCCACTGACTCTGCCCCACACCCCACCAGCCCCCAACCTCCCCACTGATACCCCATCCCCTGACCCACTCATCCGCCCACTGACCCTGCCCCACACCCCACCAGCCCCCAACCTCCCCACTGATACCCCATCCCCTGACCCACTCATCCGCCCACTGACCCTGCCCCACACCCCACCAGCCCCCAACCTCCCCACTGATACCCCATCCCCTGCCCCACTCATCCACCCACTGACCCTGCCCCACACCCCACCAGTCCCCAACCTCCCCACTGATACCCCATCCCCTGCCCCACTCATCCACCCACTGACCCTGCCCCACACCCCACCAGCCCCCAACCTCCCCACTGATACCCCATCCCCTGACCCACTGACTGCCCCACACCCCACCAGCCCCCAACCTCCCCACTGATACCCCATCCCCTGCCCCACTCATCCGCCCACTGACCCTGCCCCACACCCCACCAGCCCCCAACCTCCCCACTGATACCCCATCCCCTGCCCCACTCATCCACCCACTGACTCTGCCCCACACCCCACCAGCCCCCAACCTCCCCACTGATACCCCATCCCCTGACCCACTCATCCACGCACTGACTCTGCCCCACACCCCACCAGCCCCCAACCTCCCCACTGATACCCCATCCCCTGACCCACTCATCCACGCACTGACTCTGCCCCACACCCCAGCAGCCCCCAACCTCCCCACTGATACCCCATCCCCTGACCCACTCATCCACGCACTGGCTCTGCCCCACACCCCACCAGCCCCCAACCTCCCCACTGATACCCCTATCCCCTGCCCCACTCATCCGCCCACTGACTCCGCCCTCACACCCCACCAACCCCCAACTTCCCCACTGATACCCCATCCACTACCCCACTGACTGCCCCACACCCCACCAGCCCCCAAACTCCCCACTGATACCCCCATTCCCGTCCCACTCATCCGCCCACTGACTGTCCCACACCCCACCAGCCCCCAACCTCCCCACTGATACCCCATCCCCTGCCCCACTCATCTGCCCACTGACTGCCCCACATCCCACCAGCCCCCAACCTCCCCACTGATACCCCATCCCCTGCCCCACTCATCCGCCCACTGACCCTGCCCCACACCCCATCAGCCCCCAACCTCCCCACTGAGACCCCCATCCCCTGCCCCACTCATCCACCCACTGACCCTGCCCCACATCCCACCAGCCCCCAACTTCCCCACTGATACCCCCATCCCCTGCCCCACTCATCCACCCACTGACCCTGTCCCACACCCCACCAGCCCCCAACCTCCCCACTGATACCCCATCCCCTGCCCCACTCATCCGCCCACTGACTGCCCCAGATCCCACCAGCCCCCAACCTCCCCACTGATACCCCTATCCCCTGCCCCACTCATCCACCCACTGACCCTGCCCCACACCCCACCAGCCCCCAACCTCCCCACTGATACCCCATCCCCTGCCCCACTCATCCGCCCACTGACCCTGCCCCACACCCCACCAGCCCCCAAACTCCCCACTGATACCCCATCCCCTGCCCCACTCATCCACCCACTCACTCTGCCTGCACCCCACCAGCCCCCAAACTCCCCACTGATACCCCATCCCCTGCCCCACTCATCCACCCACTCACTCTGCCTGCACCCCACCAGCCCCCAAACTCCCCACTGATACCCCCATTCCCGCCCCACTCATCTGCCCGACTCTGCCCCACACCCCAGCAGCCCGCAACCTCCCCACTGATACCCCCATTCCCGCCCCACTCATCTGCCCGACTCTGCCCCACACCCCAGCAGCCCGCAACCTCCCCACTGATACCCCCTTCCCGCCCCACTCATCCGCCCCCTGACTCCGCCCTCACCCCACCAACCCCCAACTTCCCCACTGATATCCCCATCCACTACCCCACTGACTCTGCCTCACACCCTACCAGCCCCCAACCTCACCAATGATACCCCCCTCCCCTGCCCCACTCATCCGCCCACTGACTCTGCTCCGTACCCCACCAGCCCCCAAACTCCCCACTGATACCCCATCCCCTGCCCCAGTCATCTACCCACTAAATCCACCCTACCAGCCCCCAACCTCCCCACTGATCCCCCAATCCCCTGCCCCACTCATCCGCCCACTGACTCTGCTCCGTACCCCACCAGCCCCCAAACTCCCCACTAATACCCCCATTCCTGCCCCACTCATCTGACCGCTGACTCTGCCTCCACCCCACCAACCTCCCCATTGATACCCCCATCCCCTGCCCCACTCATCCAACCACTGACTCTGCCCCACACCCCACCAGCCCCCAAACTCCCCACTGATACCCCATCCCCTGCCCCAGTCATCTACCCACTAAATCCACCCTACCAGCCCCCAACCTCCCCACTGATCCCCCAATCCCCTGCCCCACTCATCCGCCCACTGACTGCCCCAGATCCCACCAGCCCGCAACCTCCCCACTGATACCCCCATCCCCTGCCCCACTCATCCGCCCACTGACTGCCCCACACCCCACCAACCCCCAACTTCCCCACTGATATCCCCATCCACTGCCCACTGACTCCACCTCACACCCCACCAGTCCCCAACCTTCCCACTGATACCCCCATCCCCTGCCCCACTCGTCCGCCCACTGACTCTGCCCCACACCCACCAGCCCCCAACCTCCCCACTGATACCCCCATTCCCGCCCCACTCATCTGACCACTGACTCCGCCCCCACCCCACCATCCGCCAACCTCCCCATTGATAACCCCATCCCCTGCCCCACTCAGCCCCCCTACTCACCCCACACTGACTCTTTCCCCATATCCTGCCCCACCGAGCCCTCTAACCCCATCCCAGAGACCCCCCCCACGACCTATCCGTCTTTCCCACTGACCCCCACCCCCTCGCCCGTACCCCACCTCACCTGCCCCCTCACCCCCCACTGCCCCTGCGCTGCCCAGCGCGGCGTGTCCGGCGGAGCTGAATCGAAACCGAACTGGAAACCGAAGGAATCGAAACGGGGCGGGGCGAGCGGCGGGCGCTATAAAGCCCGAGAAGCGCCGTGGCCCGCTTCCTTCGCCGGGGTCCCCGTGTCCTGCCCCGGCAGCTCCAGCCCAAGCGAGGTGGGGCCCTGGGGGGCAGGACGCCTGGGTTCTCTCCCGGCTCTGGCAGGGGAGGCGCGGTCTGGTGCTTACAGCGGTGGGTGGGAGCCAGGATTCCTGGGTTCCTTCCCTTGGCTTTCGCACTGACTTACTGGATGGCCTTACACAACCCCTGCCCTGCCTCAGTTTCCCTTCCCCCCAGTGCCTATTTCCGGCGGGAGGGCTGCGGGTGAGGTGCTGTGGGGCGGAGGGGGAAGGGTTACGTCCATGTGTTTAATGCTCGGTTCTGTTTTCTGTTCCGCAGATTTCCCCATGGCTGCCACAGAGCCGAAGAGGTGGGCGCTGGGGGGTGCTGGGCGTTTGGATTGAGGATGCTTTTGGGTTGGGGGGTGCTGGGAGTTGTTGGGGGCGGTTGGGGGGTGCTGGGCATTGTTGGGGGTGCTGGGTGTTGTTGGGCGTGGGTGTTTGGGTAGGGGGGTGCTGGGCATTGTTGGGCGTGGGTGTTTGGGTAGGGGGGTGCTGGGCATTGTTAGGGGTGGGTGTTTGGGTAGGGGGGTGCTGGGCGTTGTTGAGGGGTTGGTGTGTTTGGGTAGGGGGTGCTGGGCGTTGGGGGTGGGTGTTTGCGTAGGGGGTGCTGGGCATTGTTGGGGGTGGGTGTTTGGGTAGGGGGTGCTAAGCATTGTTGGGTTGGTGTGTTTGGGTAGGGGGGTGCTGGACGTTGTTGGGCGTGGGTGTTTGGGTAGGGGGGTGCTGGGCATTGTTGGGGGTGGGTGTTTGGGTAGGGGGGTGCTGGGCGTTGTTGAGGGGTTGGTGTGTTTGGGTAGGGGGTGCTGGGCGTTGGGGGTGGGTGTTTGCGTAGGGGGTGCTGGGTGTTGTTGGGGGTGGGTGTTTGGGTAGGGGGTGCTAAGCATTGTTGGGTTGGTGTGTTTGGGTAGGGGGGTGCTGGACGTTGTTGGGGGTGGGTGTTTGGGTAGGAGGTGCTGGGTGCTGTTGGGGGTGGGTGTTTGGGTAGGGGATGCTGGGCATTGTTGGGGGGATCAGAGGGGGCTGCACTATCCCTGGTTTGGCGACTCTCATTTAGCCCAGGGAAAGCCGGGACCCCTGGGGTGGGCGGTGGGGACAGCTAGTTTGGCCTGCAGGGCTTGGCCCGGCGTGGGAGGTGGGATCACTACCCAGGCAGATAGCACCTTTCTCCCTGGATGACAGCGCCTCCATCAGGACTGTGTAGGTAACACCAGACTGGGCTAAGGCCCCCAACACTCTCTCCCCGGGGCTGCCCTTTCAGCAGAGCCTAGACCCCGTCTGTGGCCTGAGCCAGAATCCCCGGGGCTCATAAGAGCGGCCAGCCTGGGTCAGACCAAAGGTCCATCCAGCCCAGTGTCCTGTCTGCCGACAGCAGCCAATGCCAGGTGCCCCAGAGGGAATGAACAGAACAGGGAATCATCAACTGATCCATCCCGTCATCCTCCCAGCAAACAGAGGCCAGGGACACCATCCCTGCCCATCCTGGCTAATAGCCACTGATGGACCCGTCCTCCATGAACTTATCTAGTTCTTTTTTGAACCCTGATATAATCTTGGCCTTCACAACATCCTCTGGCAAGGAGTTCCACAGGTTGACTGTGCTTTGGGTGAAGAAATACTTCCTGTATAGGGATAGATATTAAGACAGAAAATATCATTTTGGCTCTGTATAAATCCATGTTACGTCCACATCTTGAATACTGTGTGCAGACGTAGTTGCCTCATCTCAAAAAAGATATATTGGAATTGGAAAAGGTTCAGAAAAGGGCAACAACAATGATGAGGGGGATGGAACGGCTGCCATATGAGAAGAGATTAATCAGGCTGGGACTTTACAGCTTGGAAAAGAGACGGCTAAGGGGGGATACAATAGAGGTCTATAAAATCATGGCTGGTGTGGAGAAAGTAAATCAGGAAGTGTTGTTTACTCCTCATAACACAAGAACTAGGGGTCACCCAATGAAATTAATAGGCAGAAAGTTTAAAACAAATGATAGGAAATATTTCTTCTCCCAACGCACCGTCAACCTGTGGAACTCTGCCAGAGGATGTTGTGTAAGCCGAGACTATAACAGGGTTCAAAAAACCACTGGACAAGTTCACGGAGGACAGGTCCATCAGAGGCTATTAGCCAGGATGGGCAGGGATGGTGTCTCTAGCTTGTTTGCCAGAAGCTGGGAATGGGCGACGGGATGGATCACTTGATGATTCCCTGCTCTGTTCATTCCCTCTGGGGCTCCTGGCACTGGCCACTGTTGGCAGACAGGACACTGGGCTAGATGGACCCTTGGTCTGACTCAGTGTGGCCACTCTTATGTGAAGACACGGGGGTCATTGTCCCGCTCTGAGTGGCAGGGAGTCTAATCCCCCTCCCCAGCGCTGGCACATACCCCAGCCCCCCCAATTTCCTTTGTCCTACCTGCGCCACCTTGCAAGCCATGCAGGGCTCTCCTTCACCCCTGCAGGGAGGTCCCCTCCTCATCCCCGCCCCCAACCCCGGCCCAGAGCCTGGCCCTCCAGCCCCCAGGAAAGGCCAGTCCCCCTTTCTCTCCGCCTTTCCCAGGCCTCGGCCACCCCCACCCTTGTCTCCCATGGGCTGTTAGGGGTCTGGAGGCAGGGAAGGGGGTGGTTGGTTCCTGAGGCAGTGCTGCCCTCTGGTGGCTGGAGAGGAGATCGCATCCGAGCCTGGCCACCCCATGGATGAGGGGAGGGCGGGGGGCTGATGGACCCGAGGACAGACAGCAATTGGGGGCAGGGTGTGTTTATGATGAGGCAGGAGCCCTTGAGGAGGGTTCAGTGACCCCTCCCATCAGCAGGGGCTGGGAAACCGGGGTAGGTGTGCCTGTGGGGTTGATCCAGGGGGCAGGGAGGGGGTGGGATACCTGAGTAGATGGAGCCATGGGGCTGATCCAGGGGGCAGGATACCTGGGTAGATGAGCCTGTGTTGGGGGACGGATGGGAGATATCTCCTGCTGAGTGATGCACGTCTTTCTCCCCCTCTCCACAGGAGGGGGTTCCGGCAGAGAGCCCCCCCCTTCCTCAAATACCTGCAGAGCATCCTGCGCAAGTACCCAGATGGGGGGCAGATTCTGAAGGTGAGTCCCAGGCTTGGGGGGTTCACAGCAGGACAACCCCCCCCTGCTCCAACCACTACACCCCACTCCCCTCCCAGAGCTGGGGAGAGAATCCAGACGTCCTAGTTCCCCTTCTCAGAGGAGCATGTGCTCAAGCTGGGGGGCTGGTAATGAGCCAGGGGTGGGCGGGATATGTGCTGACGGGTGCTGCACCCACCCCCCCAGGAGCTGATCCAGAACGCGGACGATGCAGGGGCCACGGAGGTGATCTTCCTGTACGATGAGCGCTGCTACGGGACCCAGAGCCTGGCCGCGGAGGGGCTGCAGCGAGCCCAGGGTACGAGGGGGCAGCAGCCGGTGTGTGTGTGGGGGGGGGCTGACAGTGCTAGATCTGGGGAAGGGATTTATGTTGGGTGATTGAGGGGAGGCCTGGCAGGACTGAAGGGGTGTGTATGAGGAAATGGGAGCAGATGGGGGGCAAGGGGGATTGGGGAAGGGGAGCTAGGGAATTGGGGGGGCCCACCTCTCATACAATGTCTAGAGGGGCTGCGGGGTCCTGCCCCTCACACAGTGTCGGGGGGGCTAGTTTAGGGGATCAGAGGATCAGAGTCCCACTTCATGTGGTGCCTTGGGGGGGGGGTGAGGGGCGGGGCCCTGATCCACTGTCTGGGGGATTGGGGGAATCAGGGCCCCGCCCCTCACACAGGGTCTGGGGGGGATCAGGGCCCCACCCCCACGTGCTGTCCGGTGGGGTCGGGGTATTGAGGCCCCGCCCCTCACATGCTGTCTGGGGGTGCTGGGAGGATCGGGGCCCCGCCCTTCACACGGTGTCTGCAGGGGATCAGTGCCCTTCCCCTCATGTGTCTGAGAGGGGGATGGGGCCCTGCCTATCACTTGCTATCTTGGAGGGGGTCAAGGCCCTGGACCCCATGTGCTGTCGGGGGGGGGTCGATGGTATTGAGGCCCCCGCCCTTCATGTGCTGTCTGGGGGGGTTGGAGGTATCAAGGCCCCGCCCCCATGCACTGTCTGGGAGGGATTGGGGGTATTGAGGCCCTGCCCCTCACATGCTGTCTGGGGGGGATTGGGGGTATTGAGGCCCCCCCTCAAATGCTTTCTGGGAGGGAGGATGGGGGCCACACCTCCCACTTGCTGTCTTGGGTCGGGGGTCGAGGCCCTGCCCCAGGTACTGTCTGAGGAGTTGGGGGGAATTGAGGTCAAGCCCCTCAGGTGCTGTCTGGGGGGGATGGGGGCCCCTCACGTGCTGTCTGGGGAGTGGGGGGTCGAGGCCCCGTCCCTCGTGTGCTCAGGGGGGGTGGGGAGCACTGAGGCCCCACCCCTCACATGCTGTATGGGGGGGATTGGGGCCCCTCGCGTTGTCTGGGGGGTTGGGGGTCGAGGCCCCGCCCCTCATGTGCGCTCAGGGGGGGTGGGGAGCACTGAGGCCCCACCCTTCACGTGCTGTATGCGGGGGATTGGGGCCCCTCGCGTTGCCTGGGGGGTTGGGGGTCGAGGCCCCACCCCTCATATGCTGTCTGGGGGAAATGGGGGCCCCTCACATGCTGTCTGGGGAGTGGGGGGTCAAGGCCCTGCCCCTCACATGCTGTCTGGGGGGCAAAGGCCCTGCCCCTCAGTGCTGTCTGGGGGGTGGGAGGTCAAGGCCCCGCCCCTCACGTGCGGTCTGGGGGGTCGAGGCCCCGCCCCTGACTTGCTTTCCCTGGCTCCAGGCCCGGCGCTGGTGGCCTACAATGATGGGCTGTTCTCGGAGGCCGACTGGGACGGGATCCAGAGCACGGGCGACAGCCACAAGCTGCACGACCCCAGCACTGTCGGCCGCTTCGGCCTGGGCTTCAACTCCGTCTATCACCTGACAGGTGAGTGCCCTGGGGGGCAGGGGCCTCCCGTGCTGGGAAGCTCGGGGTGAGGGTTGGGTCACAGCCAGGGGGTCTCTGGGGGAGCTCAGGGGATCTGGGTCACAGCCGGGGGGGTCTCTGGGGAAGCTCAGGGGGTTCAGGGTCACAGCCAGGGGTCTCTGGGGGAGCTCGGGGGGTCTGGGTCACAGCCCGGGGGTCTCTGGGTGGGTTTGGGGTCACAGCTGGGGCTCCCTGTCTCTCATCCCCTCTCCCTGCAGACCTGCCGGCGGTGCTGAGTGGCCCCTGGCTGGGCATGCTGGACCCGCAGCGGGCGGTGCTGGCGGATGGTGGGCAGCAGTGGCACCTGGAGGAGAGAGTGGAGCTGGCAGACCAGTTCGCGCCCTTCTGGGGGGCGCTGGAGGTGATGGCGCACGGCGCAGGGTCCCTGGCGGCCGGCCACTTCCCCGGCACCCTTTTCCGCTTCCCGCTGCGCCACGAACCCTCCGGCATCTCGGACAACGTGTACAGCCCCGAGCGCGTGCGCCAGCTCTTCCTGGCCTTCATCCACGATGCCTCTACCTGCCTCCTCTTCCTCCGCCACGTCCGGCGCCTGGCCCTGAAGATGGTGGATGGTCAGGGGGCCACGACGGAGCTGCTGGAGACAACGGCTGCCCCGTGCCCGCTCAATGGGCCAGGCTCGGTCCAGGATGACGTGGCGGCTGCGGCGCTGGCCACCACAGCCTGCATCAAGGCCGTGGCTGCGCACGGCACGGCCGCTGACGGGGACACAGAGCGCGAGTGGCTGGTGGTCTCGGCCGTGCCGACTGAAGGTGCCTTCCCAGAGCTGGCGGAGCTGGCGGGTGCGCTGGGGAGCTTGCCTGGCGTGGCTTTGGCGTACCCGCTGCGGGGCGGCTGTGCCGGGCACCTCTGCTGCTTCCTGCCGCTGCCGGCCACGGAGGAGAATGCCACAGGACTGCCCCTCCACGTCAACGCCCCTTTCCACCTGACGGACGACCGGCGGCATGTCCAGTGGGCTGAAGAAGACCGTGGCCGGGACCATGCCGCCCGGTGGAACCAGCTGCTGACCGAGGCGGTGCTGCCGCTCGCCTACCGTCAGGCTGTTGTGGTGGCGGCGGCAGTTTGTCCCGGCAACCCCTATGGCATTTGGCCCGACCCGGAGCTGAGCTGGCACCAGCAGCGCTACCGGAGCCTGGCGGAACGGATCTGCCAGCAGCTGTGGGGCATGGAAGCCCTGGTGCCGGCCGGCCAACCCGGCACACGCCGGCTCCGAGCCACGGACGCTGTGTTCCTGCCACAGAACGGGGCCGGTGAGGCCATGCTCCGGGTGCTGGAGGATGCCTTGGTGCAAGCGGGCGAGCCGCTGGCCATGGTGCCAGCCCATGTGCGCCGGGCGCTGGCTGCGGGCGGCCCAGCGGTGAAGGAGGCCACACCGGCCTACATGCGAAAGGTCCTGGGCCGTGTGGGTCCTGCCCGATACCCGGCCAACAAGCGGCTGCTACTGGAGTATGTGGCCGGAGACAAGCGCTATGGGGAGTTGGCAGGTCTGGAGCTGCTGCCACGCGCTGATGGGGGCTTTGCCTGCTTCGGGGGTGCCGGCGGCACGGTCTATGCTGACAGCGAGGCCTTTCCCAGGTAAGAGCCCCTGGCCCCTCACCCGCCTCCCGGGCACCCAGTGAGCGCGGCTCCCCCAGCCCGCGGCACCTGGGAAAAGCAGGTTCTGGGCAGTGGTGTAGCCAGATTCTAAGAGCAGGGGGAGCAAACATAAAAAAGGCACCCCCCCGGCTCCTCCTCTGGCCACGCCCCCCCTTAGTTCCTCCTCTGGCCGCTCCGCCCCGCCCCCTGCCCTCATGGGGTCCACTCCGCGCTGGCCTGCCCTCTGCGCTGCCATGGTGCCGAGCACCCCCCTCTCCAGGCCCCCAAGCGTGGGGTGAGGTGACACCCCCACGTGCCCTGGGCTGGGCCGGGCCACGGTGGGGTCCGTGTCCCTTTAAGAGTGGGGTTGAGCTGAGCTGAGCCGGCGGGGGGTGGCTCCGCTGCAGCCTGATGCCAGAGCCTGGGCTGAGAGCCACGCTTGTCTCCTGCACCAGCTTCAGGCGGGGCTTTGCTGCGGCTCCCCAAGTGCCCCCGGGCTGGGCCGCCCCCCGGTAGGGGCGAGTTGCGTGAGGTAGGGCAGGATCAGGTGGGGCTGAGCTGAACAGGCCCAGCAGGAAGGTGCGGGGGCTGCTGGAGGGGGAAGCTGGGGGAGGGTTGGCACGGCCTCAACCCCTCGGGGCTGCCTGCCCCGCAGAGGGGCGCAAGCTGCAGCAGGACCCCAGCCTCCCAGGGAGGGGATCTGGGGCCAGCCAGGGGAGGCAGGAGCAGCCCCGGGGGTACTGGGCGCATGCAGGGCAGAGTCCTGGGAGAGCCAGCCCCGCGGTGGGCGAGGGGAGCCCCAGGCAGGGGGAGCCGGGCTGCCCACCCCCACCTCTCGCAGCTGCTCCATGCTGCTCCTGGTACCAGCCCCACTGCTGCAAGTGCTAGGACCACTGCTTTCTGCTTCCTGTGCCCACCCCACCGCAGGGACCAGCCCCGCCTCCCCTTGTCTGTAGGGGTGTGGCGCCGGCCGGCAGGCCAAGCTTCGGAGCGGAGCGTGGGTCCTGCCCGCTGGCACCATGGCAGCCCCTAACTAAGGTGCCGCTTTTGGAAAATGTGCTGAGGGGAAGCGGCTGCTTCCCCTGCACCCCACTAGCTACGCTCCTGGTTCTGTGGGGAGCCGGGCTGAGACGCACGGACCCGCTTCATGCCAGGGCCACGAATCAGCCCATGGACCGGGGAACCCACTGCCCCTGCCAAGCCAGCCCCCTGCTGTGGGGCCAGATGGGTGCTGGTGACCCCTAGAGGGGAAATGTCCCATTCCCCATCCCCCTGAGCCAGCCAGTCCCTGCCCTGTTGCCAGATGGGAGCAAGCACCCACTAAAAGGGACAGGCCCCATTCCCTGCTATTCCCCCCCCCCTGCCCCCCTAAGCCCTACTGGCTTAACTCTCTGAATTCCTGGTTTCCAGGATCCTGCTCCCTGGCCTGGCTGACAGTTTTCTGCCGGAAGATCTGACACCCGCCCTGCTGAGTCACCTGCAGCGGATCGCAGAGCAGGGTAAGTGGGAACCGTCTGTCCTCAGGTGCCCGTCTCTGCACGGTGTGCCTGGGGCAACATGAACGTTGCTGGGTCCTGTTACCCGGGCCCTGCACCCCATCCAAGAGGCAGCTGCATCTCAGCGCTTGGCGAGGGGTCGTCGGATACCCAGCCCCCACGCCCTACCCCAAAGGGGCCATGTCCCAGCACTGGGTGAGGGGTCCCCATATAACCAACCCCCTGTGCCCCACCCCAGAGGGGCCATGTCTCAGTGCCTGGTGAGGGGTCCCCGTATAACCAGCACCCCACGCCCCACCCCAGAGGGGCTGTATCCCAGTGCTGGGTGAGGGGTCCCCGTATACCCAGCCCCCCACGCCCCACCCTATAGGGGCCAAGTCCCAGTGCCGGGTGAAGGGTCCCCATATAACCAGCCCGCCCCGCCCCACCCCATCCCAGAGGTGGCTGCATTTCCGGTGGACTATATTAGGCTGCTCTGGGTTTGCGTGCAAGACTGGGCACCGACGCGGTTCTGGTCTGGCTGTGATCCTGGGTCTCTGTGGTTCTTTCAGAGCTGTTCACGAACCTCATCTCTCTGGACCCAGCTGTCATTAAGCAGAACCTGAAGGCCGCCCTCCCCACAGACTGGTTCAAAGACGGCTCTACCCACGTTACTTGGTGCCTCGGCGGCCACCCCCGCCAGCCTCCCCACCAGTGGCTGGCTGCCTTCTGGGACTTCCTACAGCACCATGTCCACTCCCTGGCGCAGTTTGAGGGCCACCCGCTCGTCCCCCTTACCCCCCTGGGCAAGGGCGCCTGTAGCCTCCAGCTGGCGCGGCTCTCGCACACGCCCACGCTGCTGTTCCGGAGCTGGGAGGGGTGCAGCCTCACTGAGGATGAATCTGGCATCCTGGAGGCTCTGGGCTGCACGGTGATCCACAGGTGGGATCAAGAACTCTGGCACCGGCAGCTGATAGACTATGTCCTGGCGCCCACGGCCAGCAACGCACTGAGAGCCTTCGACCACCTGGGCGTGGCTGGCGTGGCTGCCCGTCTGCGCTCCCTGCCCCCGGATCGCGGCAGGATCCTCTGCCAATTTCTCTCCCAGGCGCCTGCTTCTTCCCTCTCTGACCGGGAGGCCGTGGTGCTGGGCAGCTTGCCCATCTTCCAGAAGATGCCCTCTGTCTCGCCGCCTTGCCCGGCCGGGCTGGTGCCAGCCGGCAGCTACCAAGCTTTGGAGAGGAGTACGGTGCCGGCGGTGCCCGAAGACCTGGTGCTGCCGGAGCCGGTGCTGCGGTGCCGGGATGAGGCAGACCGCCGGCTTTTGCTGCAGACCCGAGACAAGCTGCTTGGGGCAGCAGAGCTGGCGTTGCTGGCAGTGAGGGCGGTGAAGAAGGGGGTGTACGCCAAGAGGGCGCCGGACGCCAAGCAGCTCATGCTGTGGGTGCTGCGGCACGGGGACGCCCTCTTCGGACACAGCAAGAAACTGCAGACTCTGTGCGAGGAGTTGGCCTTCATGGAACGCGACGGGACCCTGGTACGTGCCAACGAGCTCTTCGACCCCCAAAACACGATTTTTCGGGCCTTGCTGGGCCCCCAGTGCTTCCCACCCATGGCTTTCCGGGAGACGGCCGTGCTCCGGTCCCTCTGTGCCCTGGGGCTGAAGACCAGCGAGACAGCCATCACCCCCAACCACATACTAGAGGCTGCCCAGGAGGTGGGCCGGCTCCAGCAGGCCAGAGACGCCCCCGCGGCCATGGCCAAATCCCGAGCATTGATCGAGCTGTGCAACCAGACCCCGGCGCTTGGCCACTTCTGCCAGAAGAAGCTGCAGCGGCTGCGGGAGCTGGCCTGGGTGCCCGCCACCGACCCGACCGAGCGCCAGCCGAATGGACCTTTCCTTCCCCCGGAGAGGCTGCGATCGACCCGTTACGCCGACCTGGTGGGGCTGGCGATGCCGCTGACGGACGCCTTCCGAGAGCCGGCCGAGGAGAAGCTGGGGTTGAGCCGCCCACCGCCCCCGGAGAAGGTGCTGGTGAACCTGCTGCTCCTGGCACAGGGGGACCAGCCCAAGGACATCAGGACGCTGGTGCCGAAGCTCCACATCATCTACCAGCACATGCAGCAGAATCGGAGGCAGTTTTTGGTGGCGTCGTCCCACGCTGTCCTCTGGACCGGCAATGGATTCTCTGTCCCAGCCACGGCGGTGTTGGCCTACCCTGATGGCCTGGACTTGAGCTGCCTTGTGCCAAAGGTCCCCCCGGAGCTGCTGCCTTACCGCCAGCTCTTCCTGGCCTGGGGGGTGCGGGATGCGGTGGGCGAGGAGGAGCTGAGCCAGGCCCTGTGCCGGCTGGGGAAGGAGATTGAGGGCCGCGCCGGAGGTGGCACCGAGGCGGAGCTGCGGCTGACTGTGGCCATCCTAGACTGCCTGAAAAGCAGAGGGCACCAGGGCGACAGAGACCTGCCAGTGCCAGTGCAGGCTCCGGGAGGATCCGGCTTCACTCTGCGGCCAGCCTCGTCTGCCCTGTATTGCGACATCGACCGGGCCAGCCTGGCGAATCTGGAAGGTGACGACGCTGAGTTGGCTGTGGTGCATGAAGCGGTGGCGCCGGCTACGGCCACATTCCTGGGGGTGGCGCTGCTGAGCACACGGGTGCTGCAGCCGCAGCTGTTTGAGGCATGGGGGCCCTCGGAGCCCATCACCACGCGGATCTGGAACATCCTGCGGGAGTATACGGAAGAGGCCGACATCTTCAAAGAGCTGATCCAGAACGCGGAGGATGCCGGTGCCAGGGAATGCTCTTTCCTGCTGGATCTGCGGCGCCACGACGGTGGCACAGCCGGGCTGCTGGATCCTGGCATGGCCGCCTGTCACGGCCCGGCCCTCTGGTCCTACAACGATGCAGCCTTCACCCAGGAAGACTTAGTCAACATCGTCCGGGTGGGAGCTGCCACCAAGGAAGGGCAGGAGGGAAAGATCGGCAGGTTTGGTCTGGGCTTCAACACCGTCTACCATGTGACCGATGTGCCCTTGGTGCTGAGCGGCAGCACCCTCTTGATCTTTGACCCCAACGTCACCCACCTGCGCAAGCACATCCCCAACCCAGCCTGCCCCGGCATCCGGCTGGACCTGCGCCAGCGCCCGGCCACGCTGACCACCTTCGCCGAGCAGTTCCGGCCTTACCAGGGCTTGTTTGGCTTCCAAACGCAGGAGCCATTCGACTTCCCGGGGACGCTCTTCCGCCTGCCTTTCCGTACCGAGGAGGAGGCCCGGGAATCACGGATCAGCCAAGTGGCTTTCGGCATCGACCGGGTCGAGAGGCTCCAGAGCGGCTTCCGGGACTTTTGCCACCTCTTGCTGCTCTTCCTACGTGGGGTGCGGGAGGTGTCGCTGAAGCGCCTTCCCAACCAGGCCCCCTCCCCGGAGGCCACCCAGTCTCTGGCCACGCTGTGCCGGAAGCGGATCAAGAGCCTCGAGGATGCTGGAGACTCCAGGACAGGCCAGTCCAGCATCGAACAACTGACGGTATGGTGGGAGTTGGACATCACCATCAGCCACTACCTGGTACACACCTGCCAGGGCACCGGAGAGTCCTTGGTTCTGTTTCAGCAGGGGATGCATGACGGGACACAGCCCTTACCCCCCAGCGCTGGAGTGGCTCTGCCGCTCGCCCCCACTGAGCCGGGGAAGTGGGCTCCACACCTGGATGGCTTTGAAGGGCACGTCTTCTGCTTCCTGCCCCTGCCCATTGCCTCTGGCCTCCCGGTTCACCTCCACGGGGCCTTCGCCGTCCTCTCCAATCGCAAAGGACTCTGGGATGCCACAGCCAAGGGTGAGTGGAACTGGGCGCTGCTGCGCGACGCGGTGCCAGCTGCCTGGCTCCAAGCGCTGAGCCTGCTCCGAGACATGCACCAGGAGGGTGACCTGGAGGACTATGAATACCACACCTTCTGGCCGGATGCTGGCAAAGCCAGGCATCCCTTCACTGAGGCCGTGAAGGCCTTCTACCATGCGCTGGCCAATGGGCGGGACCTGGCGCTGTTCTCTGACGGCCGGCGATGGTGCACCATGAACAATGCCCGTTTCCTGGACTTCACCATCACCCGTAACACGCGGGTGGGGCAGACGGCCGCCAGGGTCTTTGCCAACTTGCTGCCGGAGCCCCTCCTGGCCGTGCAGCTGCCGAACTGGGTGAGATCTGGATTCCAGGCCAGTGGCCAGGAGGACACCCTGCTGCCCAACACCTATGACTGGGTGGAGTTCTACCAGAAGATTGTATTTGCCAACATGGGCACGCTGGACGCACCCGACCGTGATGCCTTGATTCTCCATGCCCTGGACATGAATGATGCCAGGGTAGACCAGCTGCTGGCCTCTGTGTCCTGCATCCCTACCACCCCCCGAGGGCAGCTGCAGCCCATTGGGAAGCTGGTGCACCCCCAGGGCAGAGCCGCCCCTCTGTACGACCCCCAGGACGGGCGCTTCCCCACCGGGACTGACTTCCTGGCGCCGGAGAGGCTGCTGCGGCTGGAGGGGCTGGGCATGGCCAAGGACATGGTGCCGATGAAGGAGCTGCTGGAGCGGGCCCATACCGTGCAGACTCTCTGGCAGCGTGACCAGCAGCAGGGCTGCCGGAGAATCTGCCGCATCCTGGAGCTGCTGGAGCAGCTGTTGGAACAAGGTTTGGACAACCCTGCCCAGGTGGCCTTCCGTGCCGTACCCTTCCTGCCGGCTGCCTTGCCTGATGCCCACTATGAGCTCTGCCGGCCCACCGATCTCTACCACCACAAGCACAGGAGCCTGGTGGGGCTGATCCAACCCGTCCTGGCTGGCAAGGACCTGGGAGGGGACTTCAGGTTCTCCAAGGCGCTCCAGGACTTCCTGGGTCTGAGCCGCAAGCCGCCAGCCGGCATGGTGCTGCGGCAGCTGGCAGAGACGTGCCAGCGCTCCAACGCCCTGCCCAAACAGGAGCTGCAGGAGACTGCGCGGCAGTGTTACGCCTACCTCGACAAGCTGCTGAGCAAGCAGCCCATGTGCAAGAAGGAGGTAGCTGAGAAGGCTGCAGCATTCTCCTTTGTCCTGGTGGGGGAGCACTTTGTGCCGGTGAAGGCAGTGGCCTGCGAGCTGTCATTCGAGGCCTCCCCGTATCTCCACCAGCTGCCGCAGGAGTACTGGGGGTTCAAGGCACTGTGGGGGTGCGTGGGGCTTCAGGAGACCTTCGCCTTGGAGAACTACACGTGGGTGCTCCGGGACCTGGCCAGGAAAACAGCTGGGCAGAGTCTGTCCCCACAGGAGCTGCAGTTGGTGCTGAGGCTGGTGACCATTGGGCTGATGGAGGCCTCATCGGATCTGCAGCCGGTAGCTGCTTACGAAGCTCAGGGCATCTTCTTCCCGGATCAGCAGGGGGTTCTGCGCCCAGTGGCCAAGTTGCACTTCAATGACACACCCTGGCTGCCCGGGGAGGAGGGGATGCCCTTGTGCCACGGCCGGATCCCCCGGGAGCTGGCACTGCGCTGCAGAGTGCCCACCACCAGGCACCGGGCGCTGGTCCAGGGGAAGATCCAGGGGCTGGAGCTGGCACCGTGGGCGTCGGAGTTCGGCGCCCGGGAGGAGCTGACTGTGCGGCTGCAGAACATCCTGCGGGAGTACTCCTCGTCCTCCCGCGATGTGCTGAAGGAGCTGCTGCAGAATGCCGACGATGCTGGCGCCAGCCGGATCCACTTTGTCTGGGACCGGCGCCACCACTCCACCCAGCGCGTCATCTCGGAGGAGTGGGGCGGCCTGCAAGGCCCCGCCCTCTGCGTCTACAACGACAAGGCCCTGACGCAGGAGGACATCGAGGGCATCCAGCGGCTGGGCGTGGGGGGCAAAGGTGGGCGCCAGGACAAGACGGGCAAGTACGGATTGGGTTTTAACGCTGTCTTCCACCTGACAGACTGCCCTGCCTTCATGACGGGCGACAGTGCCCTGGGCGTCTTCGATCCCCATCTCCGCTACGTGCCCACGGCCAGCGAGCAGTACCCGGGCTCCATGTTCAGTGTCAACGGGGACTTCAAGAAGACCTTCCCCGACGTCTACGCCACCTTCCTGCCAGACCTCTTCAACCTAAGCCAGGGCGTGCTCTTCCGGCTGCCACTGCGGACAGCGGAGGGCGCGGCTGGCTCGCGGGTGTGCCAGCGGGTTATCCACGAAGAGGACCTGAAGGAGATGCAGGAGGCACTGGCGCAGGAGGCCGAGAGCCTGGTGCTGTTCCTTCGCCATCTGAGGACCGTCGTCTTCTCCGAGATCACCGAGGGCAAGGCGCAGCCGCGGGAACTGCTGCGGGTGGAGACTGAGATGGAGGAAGGCAGCCTGGCACTGCGAAGGACATTCCAGGAGCGGCTGAGCCAAATGGCTGCGTCAGGCAGCGAGGAGGCCGCGCCGGTGAGGGTGGTCTATACGATGAAAGTCAGTCACGGCCGCTCTCGGCCTCCCACCAGTTGGGCAGTGGTGTGGCAGGCCGGGGTGGACAACGCAGCCAAGAAGGAGTCTCCGGACCCGGAGCGCCTACCGTACGGCGCCGTGGCCGCCTCCCTGGATGCAGTCCGGCCTGGCAGGGCCTTCTGCACCCTGCCACTGCCGCTGGAGACCGGCCTGCCCGTCCACATCAACGGCAACTTCTCGGTGGACTCGGCTCGCCGCGATCTGCGCAAAGAGGATGGCGGGAGCCGGAACACGGCCTGGAACGGCTTCCTGATGCAGTGGCTGCTGGCTCCGCTCTACTGCCGGCTGCTGGATTGGCTGCGGAAGAAGCTGGGAGAGGCGTTGTGCTTCATGACCCTGCAGGCCTGCTGCAAGATGCTGGATTCAAAATATCTCAGCTACTTCCCAGCCGTGAGGGAGTGCGTGCCCCCGCCCTGGCACCAGCTGGTCAACCGGGTCTACGAGCTCATTGCGGAGATGCAGCAGCCCCTGATACCCATTTACCAGACAGAGACCATCCGCCCTCATGTGCACAGTATGGAGATGGTGAGAATCACATGGACTGCGACTGGTGAGGGACGCCTGCTCCAGGAGCCCTTCTTCCTGCAGGAGAAGCCCTGTGACTCCATGAGCCGCGTCCTCCAGAGACTTGAGATGAAGCTCGTCCCGGCCTTCCAAGGCCTCAGACAGATCCACGCCGAGTTCGCCAGGGCGGGCGTGAAGGTTCTGACCTTGAATCCTGGATCTCTCTGCTGCTTCCTCAAAGCGCTGCCTCTGGACCCGCCCTGCCGGGTCTTGGAGACGCCCCTGAAGGACTCGTCCAGCTGCTCCCTCCTGCTGGAGTTCTGCCTGGAGGAGCTGCGGAAAGGGGACATCCGGGACCTGGAGGGGCTTCCACTTTCCGTGACCTGCGACGGCATGCTGCGGCCGTTCAGCAGCCGGGAGCCGGTGTTCCTGAGCAGAGCCCACTGCCTCTTCCCGCGGCAGCGTTGCCAATTCCTCGCTTACCACGTCAAGCAGAAGCCGCTGCTGCTCCAAGCCGGCTTCCTGAAGGCATTCACCCTGCAGGAGGCGGCCAGGTTCATCCAGGAGGTGCTGGGGCAGCTAGACTGGGAGGCCCAGTCAGCAGAGGCCAGGAAGTGGCTGAAAGAGGTGTGGGAGCTCTTCAACCACATGATCTATAAGGCCAGTGAACACAAGGAAGAAGGCATGAGCAAGGCCTTCAGAGAGTTGGTCTCCCTCTTCGAGTACTGGGCCATCCTCCCCATCTGCAGCGACCAGCCCGGAGACGAGTGCCTGGTTCCTCTGGTTTCCCTGCCCACCATCATCTATAGTTTCTCCAGCGACGTGGAAAAATCCCTGGGCAAGCTTGGCTTTGCCAAGCTGGATATCCTGATGGTCCCCCATGATATCAGCTTCCACTGCATTCGCCCGTGCCTGCTGCAGACACACGACCCTGTTTCGGTGCTGAAGCAGCTGGCCGCTAGGACGGGTCTCCATTGGGGCAAGCTGAAGTCCTATGACACCATCAGGCTGTTGAGGTTCCTCACGGAAAAGGTGGAGGAGCTGGAGCACGATCTGCTGGCTCAGCTCCAGTCCCTGCCCTTGTTCCAGACACATCAGGGGACGTGGGTGGCGCTGGCATTTTACCACAACGTCTACATCCTAGAGACCAGGATCCCCAAGCTCTCAAAGGACTTCCAGGCCTTGTACCAGCTGGACCAGCAGACTGTCTTGCTCCAGGACAACGATCTCCATCAAGAGCTCTCTAAAAGCCTTGGCATTAGCATCTTGAACGACCTGCAGCAATTCATCCGCCATCTCCTGCCCAGTCTGCCCCGTCTCCCAGAGTCCCAGCTGCTTGAGGTCTTGAGGTTGCTCTTCACCATCCAAAGCCACTACCGGGAGGAGTACCCTGAGGAGAAGAAGACCATTGTCTCAGCCTTTGGGCCCATCAGCTTCATCCGGGACGAGCAGGGGGTCCTGCGCCCAGCTTCCTACTTCTATGACAGAGAGGTGTTGCTCTTCCAGACAATGCAGCTGGATTCCAGGTTCGTGCCCGACAGGTTCTTCCAGGAGTTCAGGGTGGAGAAGTTCACGGTGAACTCCTTCCTGCAAGACGTGGGCATGAAGTGGGAGATCTTGGAGGATGACTTAGTGGAATTCGCCACGTGGATTGAGCATCAGGCGGGGCAGGAAGGCGCGGCGGCCGGCGAACTCCCCGCCCAGCGGGAGGCTCTTCTGTCACATCTGTTGTCCCGGCCCAGGGACTCGCTGTCGGATCACTTCCTGGAGAGAGTCTCGTCCATCCGCTTCCTCACCCCACGGAGGGTGCCGGACAATCTGGGGAACTTCCATCCACCCTGTGTCCTTCACACACAGCCCGTGGCCCTCAAGGGTTCTCTAGTGGTGCCACGGAATGAGGATGTGGCCCTGGTTTGGACATCCGCTGTCATCCTTACCCTGCCCTTGGTCCCTTGCACAGAGAACGTCCGATCCGTGCTGGAGCTTCTGGGAGTGCTGCAGGCCGTGCCAGCCCCGATGGTCCTGGACAACCTGAAGAACGTGTGCCAAGCGCGGTGTGAGACCAAAGAAGGGCGGGAAACCCGGACCCACATCTTCATGCAGACGTACGGCTACCTGGAGCGCAACTTGAGGGGCTTTGACGCTGACTGCCTGGCGGGGATGCCGGTGGTGCTGGTGAAGGGGGAGCAGGTGGCAGAGGCCAGCCAGGTGGTCTTCTCCTTGTGGCATGAGCAGGAGTTTCGGCCCTATCTCTACACCGTGCCCCCATTGGTGGCTGTCTACAGCGAGCTGCTGCAGAAGCTGGGGGTGGAGCAGGAGCCCTCCGTCCGGCACTATGCCCGAGTGCTGCGCCAGATCCACCAGGAGACCCAAGACAAGGAAACTCTGCAGCCCAACCTCACCAAGACCGTCCTGCGGGCCACCCAGCATCTCTTCCAGCTGCTCAGCCAAGGGAAAGCGGACTTCTCTGGGGTGGAAGAGCTCCATCTGCCTTGCACTGATGGGAAGCTCTACCGCTCCACCACCCTGGTCTTCAGTGACTGTGCCTCTGCTGACGTTAGCCAAGCCTTGGGGAGCACCTTCCATTTCCTGGTGGACCTCTCCAGATGCCACCTGCCCTCTCCAGAATATGACCCCTGGAAGCTGGTGCGGCAGCTGCCCCAGCCCCTGAGGCCCCAGCTCCTGTCCGAGATCACGGAGCTGCAGCTGGAGGAGGCCTCTCTAGAGCTGTGCCTTTACGGTGAGTTCTGCGAGAGCCGGAACCAGCTCCAAGGCATCCTGGTGTCTCCCGAATTCCGGGAGGGCTTGGCAGCGCTGCTGAGGTGGCAGAGATGGGACAAGGAAGAAGAGGTGGAGACGGCCAGCAGGGAGCAGGAGGTGGCTTTCTCCGCCGAGCGGCTGGAGGTGGTGTGCTGTGAGAAGATCCAGACGGTGATGATGCACCATGGGGGGCGGCTGGAGGGGAGTCAGGCTTCCCGAGTTGTCCATGTGGTCCTGCATGCCGATGGGAGACGCCGGGTCTACCTGCTGCATCGGGAGAGGATGGATCTGGGCCAATCAGTCCAGATCCTGGGCAGCCTGGCCCTGGAGGTGGACAGTATTATGGGAGGGATGCTGCGTTGGGAATCCATGTCAATCCTCATGCAGATGTTGGCTTGCAAAGACCCTGGCAAAGTGCTCGGCGTGCTGGAGAGGAACAGGGTGCCTTTGCAACCCAGCACCCACCCTGACGCCTACACCCTGTCCAGCCCTGGTACAGAAATCCCACAGGAGTGGTACGACAGCCTGGACATGAGCATCCTCAACACCTTTGCCCCGGGTGACTACGTGGGTTACCTGGACCCAGAGGCACCCGAGGAGTGCTACCAGTACGCTGTGGTGCTAGAAGTCCTGCCGGACGGAGCAGTGCCTATGTACCGCATCGACCTGGGAGCCGGGCGCCAGGAGGAGGTGAGTGCCAACGACCTGTATCAGTTCAAGAGGATCCAGGTGGATGGCTGCGACCGGGCGCTGGTGCCCGTGGTGGACCAGCAGCGGCAGCAGGAGACGCGGGAAGCATGGTACCGCCAGTCGCTGGGGCAGGTGAAGGAGGAGGTGGATACCTGCCTGGCCAAGATCTGGGAGCTGCCCGAGGGGGAGCGGCGGAAGGCGATCCGGCGGCTCTACCTACGCTATCACCCCGACAAGAACGTGGGGCAGGAGGAAATGGCCAATGAGGTCTGCAAGTACCTGCGGGAGAGGATCCAGGATCTGGAGGAGGGCAGGAAGCCCCAGGCCTCGGGCGGCAGGGGCCATCCCAGTAGCCACTGGGGCTTTTCAGCCTCATGGGATGAATGGGACGGGGAGGCCAGGCGCCACAGGCAGAGCCGCAGGGAGTTCACCGGCCAAAGGGACAGTGGTTTCCACTACGACTTCTGGTCATACCACCGGCCCAAGGCTGGCCGGCGTCCCCAGGCCGAGGAGGCCAGGCGCTGGCTCCGGCAGGCCCAGAGCGACCTGCGGGCGGCTGGCCACGACGTGGGGCAGTGCTGCACCAACTGGGTCTTCTACAAGGTCCACCGTGCCGTGGAGAAGGCCCTGGCGGCTGCCGCGTACAACCGGGGCGAGCGCTTCGAGCGGGAGCAGACGTTGGCCTACCTGGCGCAGAAGGTGGCAGCCTACGACCCCGGGCTGGAAGGGCTGCCAGCACAAGTGGCTGAACTGCGCCGTCACGGCGTGGACGACAAGACCACCCAGTATCCCAGCTACCACCCGCCGCCCACCATCCCCAACGAGGCCTTTCCGGCCGGAGAGGAGCAGGAAGTGCTGCGGCTGGCGCAGGGCCTGCTGGATGTGGTGCAGGCACACATGGCCCGGCGCTGAGGGCTGGGGACGGTGCCACGGGGGGGGGTGCTACCCAGGGCAGTGAGAGCGCCCCCGGAGGAGGCACCAGGGACTGCATCAGAGGGACTGGTGCCTACTACTGGTAGCAGCAAGGCAGCCCCCGATCAGGGACTGTGCCATGGAGACCTGGCTTCTCTAGCAGTGACAGCGCCACCCTGGGGTAGCCACTGAGGACTGCACAATAGGGACCAGTGCCTACTAGTGGTAGCAGAAAGGGCAACCCCCTACCACAGACTGTGCCATGGAAACCCGGCTTCTTCAGCAGCGACCGCACCAGTGGCAGGGGCGGGGGCACTGGCTCCAAGCTGCCGTCACTGTGGGTGCAGGGAGACGGGGGAGGGAAAGGGGGCTTTGTGGGCAGGGGGTGTAGCATAAGGTTGCTGCGGTGATGGCTTATAGGGAGCTGCCCCAGAGGCGGCTTGACCCTCTCCCCCTGGTCCTGCTGTTTGCCTCATCTCTGCTCCCCCCCGGCTGGCTTTTGTACTAGGAGGAATAAATCCAGTTTCTCCAGTAATCCAGGGTCCTTAAAGTCATGGTGTCAGCAATTGGCTCCCGGACAGTCCTCCTTAGGGGGGCCCGGCCCCCTGCTGGAGGGGATTAGCCTTGCTTTCTGGGGGTGGGGTTGGGGGTTCCGGCTGCCCTCCCCCTCCCGCCAAGGTCCCTTCCCTGAGGCTGGCAGTGACAGAGCTTGGCATCCTTCCCCCCCACACACACGCGCACACACTGTCAGGGCTGGCCCCTGCCCAACTCAGAACAGGCGCTGGGGGGCAGGGGGATTCCATCTCTAGGGTGGGTCACAGATGACCCAGAACTCATGTGGCCGGGGGGCAGGGTATGGGGCCCGGGAACTTTCCCCTGTAGGAGGCACCGGCTCCCATCTGGCCCCAGGGATGGGACCAGGGGACTGGGGCCTCTCCCTTCTAGGGGGCACTAGCTCCCATCCTGCCCCAGGGCAGGGACTAGATGGCTTGGGGGAATAGGGCCTTCCCCTCTAGGGGGCGCCGGCTCTCATCTGGCCCCAGGGCAGGGACTGGCTGGCTCAGGGATGGGGAATGGGGTACAGGGGTCTTTCCCTCTATGACTAGCTATGGTTTCCAGCTGTTTTGCGGCCCCTGCCTGAAATGGGTTCACTTGGTCTCAGCCCAATTCCTAGTGAGATGGGCCACAGAGCCTGAGCCCAGCTCTGCCCCTAGAAGCGGGTCCCCAGGGTGGGAGGTGGCTGTGGGGACAGGGCCTCATGCTGCTGTTGGGTTCTGGGGGCTGCTGACCATGAAGCTTGGGGCCCAGCCCCTCTCAGGGTGTCTTCCCTGGGGCCCTGCCCTGTCCTGTCCTGGGGGCCTTGCTGGAATGGACTGGACTCCAGTTCATTGGGGAACTGCAATGAGCTGATGCCTGCTCCCAGATCCATAGGATGGGCACTCCTCCACCATGCCCTGCAGTCAGTATGGGCCAGAGAGACCCTACAACAACAATGGGTACAGCACTGTTCTTCCAGAGAGACCGTACAATAAAAAACAAGGCCTCAGCCTCCATTGCTCCCAATGGTGAGACCCTACAATAACAAATCCATACACAGTCCCACCATTCATGAGAGACCCTACAATAACAAAGCAGCATATACATCCCCATTGTTGATGAGATACCCTACAATAACAAACTAGTACACAGCCCTCTTGCTCCTGAGAGACCCTATACCAACAAACCAGTGGATGCAACCCTGGTGTGTATGTGAGGTTGCCTGTTTTGCCCCTGTCTTTGGCCGGGGTGGGGGAAGGGGGCATCACACATGAACCTGATGCACAGATGGGTCAAGTGGATCATCTCACTGGGTCAAGCGATCATCGCATCGGGTTAAGGGGGCATCAGACTGGGCCAAAGAGTCATCTGATGGGGTCAAGAGGCCCTCAGGCATGGATGCATTTGGTGATGGTTCCTAGAGATGGAAGCTGCTTTAGCGGGATACCTCGCGGGCAGCGGAGGACTTCAGGGAATGCGAGAGCATGTCGAAGCAGAAGAATAGCCGAGCAATCTTCTCCGAGATCGTTCCCGTCCCACAAGCAAAGGGAGACAGAAGGCTGGAGAGTCTGGAAGTGAACCACCGGTGAGGTGAGCTGGGGCTGGTTGAACATTGGAGAGGGAGCTGTACAGGTTGCATGGCCTCCACCTCAGGAGAAGGGCCACCAATTTCCTTATGGACAAGCTGGCTAGAGTAGCTGGTGTGTGTTAACTAGTAGTTCTCAATCTAGGGCCGCCGCTTGTTCAGGGAAAGCTCCTGGTGGGCCGAGCCGGTTTGTTGACCTGCCGTGTCCGCGGGTTCGGCCAATGGGAGCTGCAGGAAGGGTGGTCAGCACATCTCTCAGCCTGCCCCGCTTCCCGCAGCCCCCATTGGCCTGGGACAGCGAACCACGGACAGTGGGAGCTGTGATTGGCCGAACCTGCAGACGCAGCAGGTTAGCAAACCAGCCTGGCCTGCTAGGGGCTTTCCCAGAACAAGCAGCGGCCCTAGATTGAGAACCACTGTGTTAAACAAATTAGCAAAAGGAGCAGGCAGAAAGAGGGAAGAGACTGCACAGAAGCGAGATGCTGAGAAGCAAATTAGTCAAGGAACCGAAGGGCACGAAGAGAAGAAATTCTTGAACTGCCTGTGCACCAATGCTGGCAGCCTGGGGAACAAAGAAGAGGAAGTGGAATTGCTCATTTGTGAGCATAAATGCAATCTAGTTGGTATCACTGAAAGCTGGTGGGACGGTTTGCACGACTGGATTGTTAAAAGGAACGGTTATACCCCTATTTAGAAAGGACCGAGAGGGCTTCTTAAGTTCTTGGCTTTGCTTATTAAATGGATGCCATGCTTCAGCTGCTAGCTTCTGTTGAAATGCAGCAACGTCAGAAGTAGTCTCTTCTGGTTTGGGAGAAAAAACAGATGATAGTGTCTCATCATATGGTGATGACAACACTCTTGCCATTCCATCTTTGGAGAATGTTAAACAGAAGCTACTGAAGTCAGACATTTTAAAATCACCAGGTCCAGATAACTTGCATCCAGGAGTTTTAAAAGAACTGGCCGAGGGGCTCTGTAACCTGTTAAAGTTTTTCAATAAGTTTATGGCGCACGGGGCAAGTTTCAGAAGACTGAAATAAAGCTAATGTTGGGCCAATATTTAAAAAGCGTAAATGAGATGACCTGAGTAATTATAGCCCTGTCATCCTGATGTCATTCAGTGGCTGATATAGGTCAATTAATAAAGAATTAAAGGAGAGTAATGTAATTAATGCCAATCAACAAGGGTTTATGGAAAAAGAGATCCTGTCAAACTAACTTGATAACTTTATTACAAGTTTGATTCATAAAGGTGGTAGCACTGACGCAATATCCTTAGACTTCTTAGCAGGTGTTTGACTTGGTACTGCATGACATTGTGAGGACAGAACTAGAACAATAGAATGTGAACATAGCCAGTTTTTAATCCATTGAATGTGGGCAAGCAGATAGGTCTTAGAACGTAAACGAAAATGCAGAATTGTCATCAAGCAGCTGTGCTTTCAGTGGGATCCCGCAGGGAGCGGTTCTTGGACATCAGCTATTTAATGTTTTTATCAATGACTCGGAAGAAAATACAAAGTCAGCATTGATCAAGTTTGCAGATGACACAAAGATTGTGGAGTGGTAAATAACGAAGAGGACACGTCACTCATACAAAGTGATCAAGATTGCTTGGGAAGCTGGGCACAAGCAAACAATTTCATTTTAATACAGCTAAATGTAAATGTATCCATCTAGGAACACAGAATGCTGACAGGCAGAATGGGGACTCCATCCTGGGAAGTGGTGACTCTGAAAAAGATTTGGGGGTCATGGTGGCCCATCAGCTGAATGTGAGCTCCCAGGGTGACACTGTAGCCCAGGGGTAGGCAACCTATGGCACACGTGCCGAAGGCGGCACACGAGTTGATTTTCAGTGGCACTCACACTGCCCAGGTCCTGGCCACCAGTCTGGGGGGCTCTGCATTTTAATTTAATTTTAAATGAAGCTTCTTAAACATTTTTAAAACCTTATTTACTTTACGTACAACAATAGTTTCGTTTTACATTATAGACGTATATCAAGAGACCTTCTAAAACTATTAAAATGTATTACTGGCCCGTGAAACCTTAAATTCGAGTGAATAAATGAAGACTTGGCACAGCACTGCTGAAAGGTTGTCGACCCCTGCTGTAGCCAAAAAAGCTAATGCGATCCTGGGATAGGGTGACCAGATCTCTTGATTTTATAGGTATCAGAGGGGTAGCCGTGTTTAGTCTGGATCTGTAAAAAGTGACAGAGTCCTGTGGCACCTTATAGACTAACAGACGCATTGGAGCATGAGCTTTTGTGGGTGAATACCCACTTTGTCGGATTTTATAGGGACAGTCTCGATTTTGGGGTCTTTTTCTTATATAGGTTCCTATTACCCCCCCACCCTCTGTCCTGATTTTTCACAGTTGCTGCCTGGTCACCCTATCCTGGGATGCATCAACGAGGAATCTTGAGTAAAAATAGAGAGGTTATTTTTCCTTTATATTTGGCACAGGTGGAATGCTGTGTCCAGTTCTGGTGCCCACCATTCAAGAAGGATGTTGATAAAGTGGAGAGGGTTCAGAGAAGAGCTATGAGAATGATTAAAGGATTAGAAAACCTGCCTAATAGCGATAGACAAAAGGAGCCCAACCTATTTAGCTTTACAAAGAGAGGGTCCAGGTGTGACTTGATCCCGGTCTATGAGTAACTACCCGGAGGATAAATATTGAACAATGGGCTCTTCAGTCTAGCAGAGAAAGGTCTAACACGATCCGACGTCTGGAAATTAAAGCCCGACCCGTTCTGCGTGGAAACGAGCTGTACATTTTGAACAGTAATTACGCGTAGGCACAAACGGCCACGGGCCGTGGGGTATTCTCCATCACTGAGACTGCTGAGAATCCAGAGGGGATGTTTTTCCGACAAGCTCTGCTCCAGGAAGGATTTTGAGGGAGGTCTCTGGCCCGTGCTAGACAGGACGGAGGTCAGACGAGAAGATCACTGGGGACCCATCTAGCCGTACAGGCAGGGAGTCCAGGCCAGGGCGAGGAGCCGGGTACGGGCCAAGGCGGCTGACGTGGGGACATCGCAGGGGTTGGGTTGGGTCAAAGGGGCATCAACACGCTGCTGGGCCTGGGGGTCACTGGGGTGGGACTAGGGGGGAGTCACTGGGATGGGGCAAGGGGTCCCTGGGGCGGGGGTCCCGGGCGCCGGCCTGGGGGAGGGGTCACTGGGGCGGGGGGGGTCACACGGGCCAGCCGGGGGGGGCATCATTGGGGTGGGCGGGGGGGTCACTAGGACGGACCAAGGGGTCCCTGGGGCGGGGGTCCCAGGGGCCAGCTGGGGGGGTCACTGGGGGTGGGATCACGGGGGTCGGCGTGGATGGGGTCACTGGGGCGGGGGGGTCACATGGGCCAGCCTGAGGTGGGTCATTGGGATGGGACTGGGGGGGTCACTAGGACGGACCAAGGGGTCCCTGGGGCCACCCGAGGGGGGTCACTGGGGGCGGGGTCACGGGAGCCGGCCTGGGGGGTCACGGAGGAGGGTCAGGGGGTCACGGGGGCCAGCCGGGGGGGTCACTGGGGGCGGGGTCACGGAGAAGGGTCGGGGGGGGTCATGGGGGGGTGAAGAGCCCAGCACTCCCCCTCTGGCTCCGCGTCTCTCTGGGCGCGGCCGGAAGTGACGCCACATCGAGGGCGGAAGCGCGGCGCTGCGGAGGGAGGAGCAGGGCGGAAGCGGGGCCGGGCGGGCGGCGGTTTCCGCTTCCGGTGCGGAGGGTCCAGCAGCCGCGGCCGCCCCAGCCCAGCGCCGAGCGGCGACGCGGAGCCTCCGGGGCCCCTAGAGACGGGCTAGAGCGGCCCCTCCCCCGCCCCGCGCGTCAGCCAGCGGGGACCCCCGGCGGGGCGGGGCCAGAGCAACAGAGACCCACCCCGCCCCACGGGGACCCCACAGCTCCCCCCCGCCCTGTGACCCCCCCACCCCCCCCAGTGACCCCACAGCTCCCCCCCGGGCCCAGAACCCCCCCGCCCAGTGACCCCCCCCACCCCCCAGCTCTCCCTCCAGTGACCCCCCCAGAGAACCCACAGCTCCCCCCCCGGGCCCAGAAACCCCCCCGCCCAGTGACCCCCCCACCCCCCAGCTCCTGACCTCAGAGCCCCCCCCCGCCCCCCAGCTCCCGCCCCGGGCCCAGAGACCCCCCCCGCCCAGTGACCCCCCCACCCCCCAGCTCCCCCCCAGAGACCCCCCCCGCCCAGGGAAGGGGAAACCCCCAGTCAGAGCGAAGCAGCCCCCAGAGGCCCCCCCCAAACACAGGGGCAAGGGGGGCACCTTCCTCCCCCCCCGCGTAGGGGCCCCAGACATGCCCCCCCTGGGCCCCCGCTCAGCCCGGCTGTAGGGGGCGGATCAGAGGTGGAAGGGGTGGGGGTGGGTAGGTGGGCGAGAGACCCCCCCTCCCTGCCCCTGAGACCCCCACCCAAGGCAGGGCAGTGGGGGGGCTCGACATCTCCTGGGGGACACTTCTGCCTCCCCTCTGCCCGCCCGGCTGGGGCCTGAGTCCAGACAGGAGGTGTCCACGGAAGCTCAGGCCGGCCCAAGGCCCGGTAACGGGGAGAGGTGCTGGGGGGGACACCAGCCTCCCCACCTCTACAGAGCTGCTCGCTCTCGCTGGGGTGCAGCTTGAAGCGGACCCAGGAGTCCGGGTGACCTGAGAGCGGGAGACGTGAGGTGAGTTCTCGACTGGTTGAAGCCTGCGGGGTGAGTCTTGTCTCTGGCATTGCTGTCAGCTCTCCTGGGAGCAGGGTCTAGCAGTTAGAGCAGGGGGCGCTGCTTCCACAGGACTCCTGGGTTCTCTCCTCGGCTCTGGGAGGGGAGTGGGATCTAGTATTTAGAGCAGGCGGGGCTGGGAGTCCAGACTCCTGGGTTCAACTCCTGGCTTTGTTGCTATGAATTTAAAGGCAAGTCAATACTTTTTTCTGCCTCAGTTTCCCCACCTGTGAAACAAGGCTTGTACTGCCCTCCCGCGCTGCATGTTGGTCGGGTGCTTCGGGATCCTCCCATGGAAGGCTCTGCACCTGGGCACCTCCCCTTGCCAGCAATCGGGGATGGGGACAGGGTGCCCCTGTGCTCTGATGGCTTTTTGCAGGCAGGGGAGAGCGGGAGGAGGGAGCCAGCTGCCTGTCACCCCTTTGATGGGCCCACAGTGCAGCGCGCACGGTGCTGTCCAGAGTTCACAGGAGGGCCGGGCTGGGAGAGGAGGTTGGGCCAGTGCCTTTGGCTCAGGGTGGGGGGCAGCCTGCTGAGGGCAGGGAAGAGGCCGGTGCTACCGGCCGTTGGGAGATCTGGGGCCCAGACATTGCGGAGGAGCAGGCTCTCATGCCCCCAGCAGCTTTGCAGGGTGTGGGAGGGCTACAAAGGGGGAAGGAGGAGGCCGTGGGGGTAATCCAGTAGAGGACGGTCTTGTGTGCCCGGATTGGGGTGGGAGGGCATCTTGCTGGACACTGCAGCCCCCTTAGGCGATGGGGTGGAGTCACTTGCTCAAACCAGCTCCAGACCTGAAGCGTGATTAGGGGCATCTGGTCTGTGGGGCCCTGGAGAGGGAGTGCTGAGAAGTAGGGAGGGGTTGGCCTTCAGGGTGCCCTGGGGACACAGTGCTGTGCGGGAGTGGGGCTGACCTGGGGGCGCCCTGGGCAGGAAGATCCTGAGGAGTGAGGCTGGCCTGGGGGCACCCTGGCAGGGAGATCGGGGGGAGTGGGGCTGGCCCGGGGGTGCCCTGGGCAGGGATATCCTGTGGAGTGTGGCTGGCCTGGGGACGCCCTGGCAGGGAGATTTTGGGGAGTGGGGCTGGCCTGGGGGCACCTTGGCAGGGAGATCGGGGGGGGGGGGGGCTGGCCCGGGGGCGCCCGGGCAGGGAGATCCTGGGGAGTGGGGCTGGCGTGGGGACACCCTGGGCAGGGAGATCCTGGGGAGTGGGGCTGGCTTGGGGACGCCCTGGGCAGGGAGATCCTGGGGAGTGGGGCTGGCTTGGGGATGCCCTGGGCAGGGAGATCCTGGGGAGTGGGGCTGGCCTGGGGATGCCCTGGGCAGGGAGATCCTGGGGAGAGGGGCTGGCCCGGGGGCGCCCTGGGCAGCGAGATCCTGGGGAGTGGGGCTGGCCTGGGGGCACCCTGGGCAGGGAGATCGGGGGGGATTGGGACTGGCCTGGGGGCACCCTGGCAGGGAGATCCTGGAGAGTGGGGCTGGCCCGTGGGTGCCCTGGGCAGGGAGATCCCCAGGGAATGGGGAAGTGGGGCTGGCCTTGGGGTGCCCTGGCAGGGAGATCGGGGAGAGAGGGGCTGGCCCTGGGAGATCCCGCCAGTGGTGGTGGGGGGAAGTGGGGCTGGCCTGGGAATGCCCTGGTAGGGAGCTCCTGGGGGGTGGGAGAGTGGGGCTGGCCCAGGGGCGCCTTGGGCAGGTGGAGGGTAGAGTGGCCCGGGGAGGCTGGCAGGTGGAGGGCCCAGCGGTGTTGCCCAGCACGGGGAGTGGTTCTAATCCCCCAGCCCAGCGCTGCGGCTTGGGTGGTTCCCTGTTCGTGCTCTGTCCAGATCCTCCCCGTCAGGCCAGCCCAGGGCAGGGGTGTGTGTGTGTGGCCCTGATTCGTGCCCCTGGCGCTGCAGGGGGGCAGCTGCCTTGTGGGGTGATATAAGGCCTGGATGATTTATTGCATCTCCACCCCGAGTGCATCCTGGAAGTGCCTTTGTGCTGGTGCGTACCCACCTGCTCCCACCCCATCCAGGGAGTGATCTCCTGGCCACAGCCACCTGGGGGCCGTGGGCAGCTGGCGGGGTACAGAGGGGATTGGGGCGGGGCTGGACATACCCTGGCTAGCGTCTCATCATCTGCTGCTGTCTCCGTCGCTCCTACCCCTTGCCAGGCCTGGAGCACGAGGTGCTTGCCCCTGTCCCAGAGAGACGGGGCGTCGCTGCCTCTGTAGAGGTCGTGGCACAGCCGGGGGGGGCCCTGATTTCAGTGACTCTGTGTCTGGGCAGCGCCCGGCCCGATGGGGCCCTGATCTCGGCGACTCTGTTTCTGGGCTGCGCCCGGCCCGACGGGGCCCCGATCTCAGCGACTCTGTGTCTGAGCTGCGCCCGGCCCGACGGGGCCCCGATCTTGGTGACTCTGTGTCTGGGCTGCGCCCGGCCTGATGGGGCCCCGATCTTGGTGACTCTGTGTCTGGGCTGCGCCCGGCCTGATGGGGCCCCGATCTTGGTGACTCTGTTTCTGGGCTGCGCCCGGCCCGATGGGGCCCCGATCTTGGTGACTCTGTGTCTGGGCTGCGCCCGGCCTGATGGGGCCCCGATCTTGGTGACTCTGTGTCTGAGCTGCGCCCGGCCCGACGGGGCCCCGATCTTGGTGACTCTGTTTCTGGGCTGCGCCCGGCCTGATGGGGCCCCGATCTTGGTGACTCTGTGTCTGAGCTGCGCCCGGCATGACGGAGCCCCGATCTCAGTGACTCTGTGTCTGGGCAGCGCCCGGCCCGACGGGGCCCCGATCTCAGTGACTCTGTGTCTGGGCTGCGCCCGGCCTGACGGAGCCCCGATCTTGGCGACTCTGTGTCTGGGCTGCGCCCGGCCTGACAGGGCCCCGATCTTGGCGACTCTGTGTCTGGGCTGTGCCCGGCCTGACGGGGCCCTGATCTTCTTTAGGACCTCAAGTCACTACCAGAATATAAAGGACAAACTCTAGGAATGGGATGCGCGGGTGTTTTCTGAACTGAACCCTGTGGGGCTTAGTAGGGGAGGGCCTGGCTTGTCACTTGGGGCCACCTTAAAATGGGGAGCTCCTGTCCTTTGAACTGATCCCCTGCCTACCTCGTCCCTTCAGCTGCCACAGGGATGCGCTCGCCTGTCTGTTCAACCTTCAGCACTCGGCGTTTGAGTTGCCTTCCCTGTCTTGCTGTGCAGTCTAGAGCAGGGGTCTCTCCCTGGCGCTGGGAGGACAGTGGTGTCTAGTGGTTAGAGCAGGGGTGTGGGGCTGGGAGACAGGATTCCTGGGACCTGTCCCTGGCCCCTCTCAGCGCAGACAGGTGCATCAGTGGCTGCAGCCCCCGGCCCAGAGAGCTGCCCTGCTTCAGGCTGCGGTGGGGCAGTGGGGTGGGAGTGCTGCACGGGAACATGGGGAGGGGTCCCCTGGTTCATTGGCCCCTCAGCTCAGTCCCAGGAACGCCGCTGGGTCATTGTGCCAGTCATTTGGGGGGGGGTGTCACCTGAATTCCTTCCCCTGGGTCTTCTTGTCCCAGCTGGGAGCAGCCAGGGGGAAGGAAGTGAGGCCTTCTGCATTTCTGAGACGTGAGTCATGGCGCCAGGATGCCCGGAGATTTCCTTCCTCCCCTCCGCGCTGCACCATGCTCTGCTTGGTGCCTCGGTCCCCTTGTGCTCCACAGGGCATGGAGATGCAGCCGCCTCTGGAGTGGAGCACGGGGGCTGGTTGTCTGGGGACCCCTTGCCTGGCACAAAGATGTGGCTCCTCTGGGGTGGGGGTGGGGCTGGGGCTGGTTATAGGGGGACACCTCGCCGAGCGCTGAGACATGGCCCCTCTGGGGCGGGGGCTGGTTATCGGGGCACCCCCTGGCTCAGGCTGTGACGTGGCCACTCTGGAGTGGGATGCAGGGGGCTGGTTACCTGCTGACCCCTTTTGCCAGAAGCTGGGAACGGGCGACAGGATGGATCAGTCGATTCCCTGTTCTGTTCACTCCCTCTGGGGCACCTGGCATTGGCTGCTGTCGGCAGACAGGCCACTGGGCTGGATGGACCTTTGTTCTGACCCAGTCTGGCCGCTCTTATGCCCCGGCACTGATTGGGGGGTGCAGCCCTGCAGCACGGCACCCCTAGTGCTGCTGTGTCCCTTCCTTTCTCAGGGCCTTTAAATGGGGGTCCATTGCCCGGCCCCAAAGGGGCTGCGTTCCTGCTGCACTTGGTACCCCTCCACCAGGGGCACGAGAGGTTGGCAGCTGGCTCTTCCTGCTGTCTGGGGGGTCATCTCCTGTCGGGCAGCTGGGCATGTTACCTCCCTGCCAACCCTCCCTCCATACACGCTCCCTGCGGGGAGGGACTGATGTCAGAATTCTAGCTCCCAGCCCCTCTGCTCTAACCACCAGACCCCACTCCCCTCCCAGAGCTGGGGAGAGAACCCAGGAGTCCTGGCTCCCAGCCCCTCTGCTCTAACCACCAGACCCCACTCCCCTCCCAGAGCTGGGGAGAGAACCCAGGAGTCCTGGCTCCCAGCCCCTCTGCTGGAACCGTCAGCCTCCACACTCCTCCCAGAGCTGGGGAGAGAACCCAGGAGTCTTGGCTCCCAGCCCCCTCTGCTCTAACCACTAGACCCCACTCCCCTCCCAGAGCTGGGGAGAGAACCCAGGAGTCCTGGCTCCCAGCCCCCCTTGCTGCATCTCATGCCGGCCTCAGGCCCTGCTCTGGGTGTATTGAATCACTGATCTCGCTCTCTCTGTCTTGCAGATGCGGCTCATGCCCGGATCACCCGTGCCGTCCTGGGCACCGATAGCAGCCTGACCACCGACCTGTCACCTGCTGGTGTGAGCTGCACCCCCTTGCACAGACACGGGGGGTTTCCTGCCCCGCCTCCCCCAGGACTGGGATCGGGGTTCCCCCTCATTGCACAGACACAGGGAGCTTTCACGCCCCCCAGGACTGGGATCAGGAGCCGCCCCACTGCCGGGCCGCCCCCCTGTCCCACCCCCACCATGTCAACCTCGTCGCTGCGGCGCCAGATGAAAAACATCGTCCACAACTACTCGGAGGCGGAGATCAAGGTGCGGGAGGCCACGTCCAACGACCCCTGGGGCCCGTCCAGCTCGCTCATGTCGGAGATCGCCGATCTCACCTACAACGTCGTGGCCTTCTCCGAGATTATGAGCATGATCTGGAAACGGCTCAACGACCACGGCAAGAACTGGCGCCACGTCTACAAGGTGCCGCCCCCAGGGCCCTGGCTCCCCCACCCCCACTCTAACCACTGGCCCCCACCCCCAGAGCCTGGGAGCAAACCCAGGAGTCCGGGCCTCCACCCCCTGCTCTAACCACTGACCCCACCCCCAGAGCCAGGGAGTGAACCCAGGAGTCCTGTCTCCCACCCCCCTGCTCTAACTACTGGCCCCTCACCCCCAGAGCTGGGGAGCGAACCCAGGAGTCCTGGCTCCTAGCCCCTACCCAACCACTAGGCACCACTCCCCTCCTGCATACCCTTTGCCTGGGAAGGGGTGGAGTATGAGGAGCAGCTCTGTGGCTGGGTAGGAGGTGGGCTGTGAGTGTGGGGTGTTTGGGTGGGTGTGCAGGAGCTGTGTGGTGTATTGGTTGTAGGGCAGGGCTGGGTGGAGGGAGGCAGAGGGGCCAGGGGTGGCAGGGCTGTGGGTGTGGGGCGTGCGGGAGCTGTGTGGTGTATTTGGGGGCTGCGGTTGTAGGGCAGGGCTGGGTGGAGGCAGGCAGAGGGGCTGGGGAGGGGGGGCGGCGCGTGGGCTGCGTGGCTGAGGCTGCTGTGTCCCCCCCCAGGCCATGACGCTGATGGAGTACCTCATCAAGACGGGCTCGGAGCGCGTGGCCCAGCAGTGCAAGGAGAACATCTACGCCATCCAGACGCTGAAGGACTTCCAGTACGTCGACCGCGACGGCAAGGACCAGGGCGTCAACGTGCGGGAGAAGGCCAAGCAGCTGGTGGCCCTGCTCCGGGACGACGAGCGGCTCAGGGAGGAGCGGGCCCACGCCCTCAAGACCAAGGAGAAGCTGGCGCAGACCTCCACGGGTGAGCCGGGGCTGGTGGGTGGCCCCTGCTCCGTCCCCCGTCTCGGTGCCTCTTCCCCCAGGGCCTCGCTCAGATCCCGGCCTGGCTGGAGCTGGGGTCCTCCCTCGCTTCCTGTCCTAAACCGGGCCCCGGCTCACCCTTCAGCTCGGAGGTTCAGGCACTCAGGGGGGCAGCTTGGAGGGAGAGTGGTGGCTGTGAGGTTGGGGGGGGTAGCTCTGACGTTCAGGGGGGCTGGGAACTCTTGGGGGGCTGGTGACAGCTGTGGGGTTCAGGAGGCGGCTCGGGGGCTGGTGATGGTTGGGGGCTCTGGGGAGCAGGTGACAGCTCTGAGGCTCTGGGTGGTGGCTGTGGGGCTCAGGGGTCGGGTGGTGACTGTGGGGCTCAGGTGCGGTTTGGGGGGAGGTGTAGGCCCCCCTCTGCCCTCCCCTGGCCCAGGCAGCTCCGGGTTCCCTGCCCAGTGGCTGAACCCCCCAACACTGCCCCAGCCGCTGCCCACAGGGTTCGCCCCGGGGCGCCGGAGCCTGCAAGTTGGGGGGCGGGGACTGATCCTGCCCCACCCTAAGGGGGTGAGACGTAGGGTGCAGATGGACAGGGTCTAGAGCCAATGAGAGGCTGTGCCATCTGCTGCCCATCTGGCATCTGCTTGTGTGACCTTTCACCCCTGCTAGCTCCGCCCCCTGCTTCCCACACGGCACCCCTCCCCCCAGCCAACACAGCAGCTGAGTGAGCCCCTCCCCCCAGCCCTACCAGTGCCCCTCACTCCCGCCCCGCAGCCCCCTGCTAGCCCAGCCCTGGGCTCCCCCCCAGCCCTGCCAGTGCCCCTCACTCCCGCCCCGCAGCCCCCTGCTAGCCCAGCCCTGGGCTCCCCCCCAGCCCTGCCGGTGCCCCTCACTCCCCACCCGCAGCCCCCTGCTAGCCCAGCCCTGGGCTCCCCCCCAGCTCTGCCGGTGCCCCTCACTCCCCACCCGCAGCCCCTGTTAGCCCGGCCCTGGGCTCCCCACCAGTCCTGCCGGTGCCCCTCACTCCTGACCCGCAGCCCCTGCTAGCCCAGCCCTGGGCTCCCCCCCAGCCCTGCCGGTGCCCCTTACTCCTGACCCGCAGCCCCTGCTAGCCCAGCCCTGGGCTCCCCCCCAGCCCTGCCGGTGCCCCTCACTCCTGACCCGCAGCCCCCTGCTAGCCCAGCCCTGGGCTCCCCCCCAGCTCTGCCGGTGCCCCTCACTCCCCACCCGCAGCCCCTGCTAGCCCGGCCCTGGGCTCCCCCCCAGTCCTGCCGGTGCCCCTCACTCCTGACCCGCAGCCCCTGCTAGCCCAGCTCTGGGCTCCCCCCAGTCCTGCCGGTGCCCCTCACTCCTGACCCGCAGCCCCCTGCTAGCCCAGCCCTGGGCTCCCCCCCAGCTCTGCCGGTGCCCCTCACTCCCCACCCGCAGCCCCTGCTAGCCCAGCCCTGGGCTCCCCCCCAGCCCTGCCGGTGCCCCTCACTCCCCACCCGCAGCCCCTGCTAGCCCGGCCCTGGGCTCCCCCCCAGCCCTGCCGGTGCCCCTCACTCCCCACCCGCAGCCCCTGCTAGCCCGGCCCTGGGCTCGCCCAGCCCACTGTGGGTAGCAGCGAAGGGGTGAACACACGTGTCCCTTCCCTCAGGCCCTGGCCTGCGGCTCCTGCCCTGCCCCATGGGCTCTTATCAGGGCTGAGCTGCCAGTGACCTTGCCCCTCTGCCAGCCAGCGCTGATAAGGGCGGGGAGGGGAACGGCTGGCCCTTAAAGAGGCAGTAACACCATTCTGCCCCCCCCGCCCAGCCCTACAGCCAGGGGCCCCCATCCCGTCCCCCTAGGTCAGCTCCTCTGCGTTCGGCCTCCCTCCGTGGGGTACGTGGCTCTGTGCCCCCTCAGCAGAGCTGCCCCCTCCCTGTCTCTCAGTCCTCCCTCCCCCGATCAGTTCACTGGCCTGGGGGGCAGTCGGCTCACTGGGGCAGATCTCGGGGCAGACCCGGGCACCCCCCCTTCCCCCCGCATGAGGGAGAGCGTCCGAGCGTCCCGCTAACCAGGGCTGACAGCTGGTGCCAGGGTGTCTGCAGGGGAGGGGAGCCTGCCTGTCCCTTGGCACTGTCGTGACCCCCCCGCAGCACTGCTTGGGGGTGAGGCTGAGGTGGTGGCACCGGGGTCTGGAGCCAGCCCTGGTAGGGGGGGCGGGGGGGTGAAGGCCAGGCTGAGGTGTGAGCTGAGGTTGTGGGTCAGAGAGCAGGTGCTACACCCCCCCCACGCAACCCATGCCCCCCTGTACACACCCACATGCCCCCTGTGTACACACACCTTGCACCCCACAACCCACCCTCCTGCACCACCCCAAACGCCCCCTGTACACACACCCCACAACACGCCCCCCTGTACACACACCCCGCACCCCCCACAACTCACCCTCCTGCACCACCCCACAACACCCCCCCGTACACACACCCCGCACCCCCCCACAACCTACCCTCCTGCAGCACCCTACAATACGCCCCCCTGTACACACAGCCCGCACCCCCCCACAACCCACCCTCCTGCACCACCCCACAACACACACCCCTGTACACACACCCCGCACCCCCCCACAACCCACCCTCCTGCACCACCCTACAACACGCCCCCCAGTACACACACCCCACACCCCCCAACCCACCCTCCTGCACCACCCCACAACACGCCCCCCTGTACACACACCCTGCACCCCCAACCCATCCTCCTGCACCACCCCACAACACGCCCCCCTGTACACACACCCCACAACACGCCCCCCTGTACACACACCCCGTACCCCCCACCCATCCTCCTGCATCACCCCACATGCCCCCCTGTACACACACCCCACAACATGCCCCCCTGTACACACACCCCGTACCCCCCAACCCATCCTCCTGCATCACCCCACATGCCCCCCTGTACACACACCCCACAACATGCCCCCCATACACACACCCCGCACCCCCCCACAACCCACCCTCCTGCACCACCCCACAACACGCCCCCCTGTACACACACCCCGCACCCCCCCAACCCACCCTCCTGCATCACCCCACACGCCCCCCGTACACACAGCCTGCACCCCCCCACAGTCCACCCTCCTGCACCACCCCATACGCACCCCTGTACACACACCCCACAACACGCCCCCCTGTACACACACCCTGCACCCCCCTAACCCACCGTCCTGCATTACCCCACAACACGCCCCCTGTACACGCACCCCGCACCCCCCACAACCCACCCTCCTGCACCACCCCACAACACGCCCCCCTGTACACGCACCCCGCATCCCCCAACCCATCCTCCTGCATCACCCCACATGCCCCCTATACACACGATCCGCACACCCCACAATCCATCCCCCCACACGCCCCTATACACACACCCCGCACCCCTCCACAACCCACTCCCTGTACCACCCCACATGCCCCCTATACACACAAACACACACCCTGGTGCTAATAACAATAACGTATATTTGGAGTCAAGCCCCTCACTCCCGACCCACAGCCCCTGCTAGCCGGGCCCTGGGCATCCCCCACCCCCCTGCTTTCCTGGTGTCCCTCAAGCCCGACCTGCAGTTTTGGGGGGAGTTGGTGAAGTGTATGTGGGTAGGAGGGGATGGGAATAACAGAGTGTGTGAGGGGCTGTTGATTGGAATGGGTGGGGGACAGCAGGTGGGGGTCTGTGTGGGGGGGGACGGGAGGGAGGGGGTTCTGAGGTGATGGGAGTGGGGGGGGAGTCTGTGGGGGGTAAGGGGGATGGGAGTGGGGGATGAGCAGGAAGGGGTTCTGGGGGGTTGGGAGTGAGGGGGAGTCAGTGAGGGGGATGGGAGTGGGGGATGAGCAGGAAGGGGTTCTGGGGGGTTGGGAGTGGGGGGGAGTCAGTGAGGGGGATTGTTGACCTGACCCAGCATCTCCTCCCTGCTCACCCGCCTGTTGCTTGTCAATGGGTCGTTTCCCTGCCCCGGGGAGCCTGTGGCCAGGAGCCAGCGCAGACTGTTTGTTGACCAGACAGGCCAGGCCGGCTGCTTCCTGGGCCCACGGCCCTGCCCCAGCCCCAGCCCCAGCCCAGCCCCACGGTGTCCGTGCTCCACGCTGAGAATAAAAATAAAGCCCCAAGGCTAGTTTCCATGGTGCCCCTTAAAACACCCTCGGGCCTCCTCTTCCCTCCCTGGGCTGGTTCCCCGAATACCCAGAGGGGCCACGTCTCAGCGCCGGGTGAGGGGTCCCCGTGTACCCAGCCCCTGCCTCACCCCAGAGGGGCTGTGTCCCAGCGCAGGGCGAGGGGTCCCCGGATACCCAGCCCCCGTGTCCCCCCCAGAGGGGCCACATCCCAGTGCCAGGCGAGGGGTCCCTGTGTAACCACTCCCCACATCCCACCCCAGAGGGGCCACATCCCAGTGCCAGGCGAGGGGTCCCTGGATACCCAGCCCCCGCCCCACCCCACCCCACCCCAGAGGGTCTGTGTTGCCCATTGCTCTGGGCCCTTGGCTGACAGTTTAACCCTTTCTGCCCCGCAGCCTCCTCGGCCTCGGCCGCCAGTGCCCCGGCAGAGGCGGAGCAGGCCTGGCCGCAGAGCAGCGGCGAGGAGGAACTGCAGCTACAGCTGGCGCTGGCCATGAGCAAGGAAGAAGCGGAGCAGGTAAGGAGCAAGGTAAATCTGGAGCGGCGGCTGCTGGGCACGGGGGGAGGGGGGCGCTGGCGCAGCTGGGCCAGGAGATGGATCCTGAGACACCGGTCGAGCTGGGGCCCCTGTGGCGGCTCCACGGGGCGTTGGTTGGGCCAGGGCCGGCTGTGATTGTCCCCCTCACCGAGGGCATCTGCTCCCAGGGAGGCGTCCAGCCCTCGGCCTCCCTGCTGCCGTCCTGGGGGGGGGTGTTAGCCCCTGGTCGTGGCCAGGCTGCCTCTGACACCGGGTGCAAGGCTGGGACCGGCCCAGCTCGTCTCACTGATGGCAGGGATTGGTTCAGTGCTGCCAGAGCGGGGCCAGCACCTCCTACTGGGGAGAGGCCCCGTGCCCCATTTCTCGTCCACCTACGCCAGCCAGTCCCTGTCCTGGGGCCAGATTGTGGCTGGCACTCCCTAGAGTGGAAAGACCCCATGCCCCATTCCCTGCCCCACTGAGCCAGCCAGCTGGTCCCCTCAGAGGAGCAAGTCTGTGTTTGCTCAGCATATCGGTGGGGCTGAATTCTGGCCCTTCCCCTGTGCAGGTGTTGGGGCAGGGGAGGGCAGGTACAGTGGGGGGGGCGGGGAGAGGGTTTGTTCATAGCATCTCAGCGGGGGCGTGTCTCTTTGTGGCCTGGGTTATCTGAGATCCTGGGCTGTTTTAGGGTACACAGGTCTCGGGAGGGCAGGGAGACATCTGCACACAGTGGGGGTACAGGCCCCCCCCGGCCCTCCAATAAACCTCACAGTGCTGTGGGGCAAAGAACCAGGGCCTGTTTTCACCCTCCCCAGCAGGGGCTGTAGGTGGGGAGGGTCGGCCCCCTGATCCCCTCTGCACCAGCCAGGGTCCTGTACAGCCCCCCTTATTCATCCCAGCTCAGCCTGCTCCCTAGCCCCTTCCGAGCCGATTCGCTCCCCTGGAACAGGCCGTCACTTGTCTGCTTAGAGGGGCTCTCGGAATGGAGCCAGCCGTCCCCTTCCTGCACTTCCACAGCCGTGTCTGCTGCGCCCCCATCCTCTTCCCCCCACCCACTGCCCTGGGCCCCCATCTGCTGCCCCCGGCATCATCTGCCCTTTCTTTCTCACCTCCCCTGCATTCCCCCCCTTGTTTATGCGTCTAGCTCCCCAGGGGGACATTAGGGGTCACGGGCCCACCCAGTCCTGTCTGCTTTCCTATCCATGGACCAAGCCTCGCCTTGCCCCTCTCCTGTGTCCCCCCCCGTTTCCCCCCCCCGGTGTGGGTGTGTGCCCTGCTGCGCCTTCACTCTCTGCTCTCTCCGCCCCCGCCAGCCCCCCGTCGCCGTCGCCGAAGAGGACCTGCAGCTCCAGCTTGCTCTTAGCTTGAGCAAAGAGGAGCACGACAAGGTTAGAGCCGACCCCGGAGGACCTAACACCCTCCCCCTGACGGGAGCGGGGGCCGGCCTTCCCCCTCCCCCACTGCACTAACCCCCACCCCCGACTAGATCAGCGCTAACTCCACTCACTGCTCGCCATCGCCTCGAAGGGCTTTTCTCTCCTCCAGGGAACAGATGCTTTTAAAAGGGGGTGAACTTTCCAGTCAGTTTCACTCCTGGGCAATTTCAGTCCCTCTGGGTGCCAGGGTCAGTTTCACTCCTGGTCAGTTTCAGTCCCGCTGGGTGCCAGGGTCAGTTTCACTCCTGATTAGTTTCAGTCTCGCTGGGTGCCAGGGTCGGATTCGCTCCTGGTCAGTTTCAGTCTCGCTGGGTGCCAGGGTCAGTTTCACTCCTGGTCAGTTTCAGTCCCGCTGGGTGCCAGGGTCGGTTTCGCTACTGGTCAGTTTCAGTCCCTCTACCTGGCCTCTCAGTTTTGCTCCTGGTCAGTTTCACTCCTGGTCAGTTTCAGTCCCGCTGGGTACCAGGGTCAATTTCACTCCTGGTCAGTTTCAGTCCCGCTGGGTACCAGGGTCAATTTCACTCCTGGTCAGTTTCAGTCCTGCTGGGTGCCAGGGTCGGTTTCGCTCCTGGTCAGTTTCAGTCCCGCTGGGTGCCAGGGTCGGTTTCGCTCCTGGTCAGTTTCAGTCCCTCTACCTGGCCTCTCAGTTTTGCTCCTGGTCAGTTTCACTCCTGGTCAGTTTCAGTCCCGCTGGGTACCAGGGTCAATTTCACTCCTGGTCAGTTTCAGTCCCACTGGGTGCCAGGGTCGGTTTCGCTCCTGGTCAGTTTCAGTCCCTCTACCTGGCCTCTCAGTTTTGCTCCTGGTCAGTTTCACTCCTGGTCAGTTTCAGTCCCGCTGGGTACCAGGGTCAATTTCACTCCTGGTCAGTTTCAGTCTCGCTGGGTGCCAGGGTCGGATTCGCTCCTGGTCAGTTTCAGTCTCGCTGGGTGCCAGGGTCGGTTTCGCTCCTGGTCAGTTTCAGTCCCTCTACCTGGCCTCTCAGTTTTGCTCCTGGTCAGTTTCAGTCTCGCTGGGTGCCAGGGTCGGTTTCGCTCCTGGTCAGTTTCAGTCCCTCTACCTGGCCTCTCAGTTTTGCTCCTGGTCAGTTTCACTCCTGGTCAGTTTCAGTCCCGCTGGGTACCAGGGTCAGTTTCTCTCCTGGTCAGTTTCAGTCCCGCTGGGTGCCAGGGTCGGTTTCGCTCCTGGTCAGTTTCAGTCCCGCTGGGTGCCAGGGTCGGATTCGCTCCTGGTCAGTTTCAGTCCCGCTGGGTGCCAGGGTCGGTTTCGCTCCTGGTCAGTTTCAGTCCCGCTGGGTACCAGGGTCAGTTTCTCTCCTGGTCAGTTTCAGTCCCGCTGGGTGCCAGGGTCGGATTCGCTCCTGGTCAGTTTCAGTCCCGCTGGGTACCAGGGTCAGTTTCTCTCCTGGTCAGTTTCAGTCCCGCTGGGTACCAGGGTCAGTTTCTCTCCTGGTCAGTTTCAGTCCCGCTGGGTGCCAGGGTCGGTTTTGCTCCTGGTCAGTTTCAGTCTCGCTGGGTGCTGTTGGGTGGTCTCCTGGTTGCGTGACCCCTCGCATGCCCTTGGAAGTGCTTAGCAGGTGAGCTCCTCAGCTTTCCCCAGTCAGGGGCATGAACCCTGGTGGCTGGGCCCAATCCCAGCTTGGATCATCCCCTTTCCCCTCCCTAAACCCACACGCTCTCCACCAGTTCCCCCATCACTTCCTGTCCCAAACGGCTGCTAGCCAGCTGCCTTTTAGTGGTGGGTGGAGCAATTTGAGCTTCAAGCTTTGGTTGTGGCCCCAGCTCTGGAAGGGGAGTGGGGTCTAATGTTCAGAGCAGGGGGGCCAGAGCCAGAACTCCTGGGTTCTCCCCCTGGGTGCTGGCTGGCCTGCTGGGCAGTGTTGCCAAATGGACCCACCCAGCCCCTTCTCCCAAACTTGACCCCCCCCTTCCAGATTGAAATGTCCCGGATGCCTGGCCTCTCCGGAGGGCTGCTCCGGCTCCCCCAGGGCCCCTCGTCACTTCTCTGCACCTTGTTTAATTCCGGGGCACGATGCCAGGACCCCCCGGGTCGCACCCAGATCCCATCACCCCCCCCGAACGGAGGCAGCGGAAGGTTCTGAAAGGTTCTGGCTGGGTCTGTCTGGGGCGTTTGGGTCTCTCTGCGGCCGCTGTGCTCTAACCCCCCTCGCCCCATTAATCCTCGCTCTGATTCACAGCCAGCGCTAATCTCTGTCTGTCCTTCCTCCACCACCCAGCTTTTGCTCTGGTTAATTGCCACCTCGGGGTCCCTGATTTGGGGTGGGGCGGGGGCCAGTACTGATATGGGGATTCCCATCTGGACTCCATGTTTAATTTGCTGTGTCTGAAGTTGGGAGGGGTAGGGGCTGGCATGGCGGGTAGGGGGGGTTTGTACCTGGTTTCTGGGGGGGTGGGGGCACAGCTGAAAAATTGAGGGGAGCTGGGGGAGCCATGCCTGAGGAGATCGGGACTCCACCACATCGGGGCGGGGGGTGGGGGCTGCTGCAGGCTCAGGAGTTGAGACCTCAGTGGGGGGCTGTTTTTATACAGTCTCTGTAGGGCATTGACGGGGGGTGGGGGCCATGTCCTCGACTGCAGCTGAGGGGAGAGAATCGAGCCCCCCCCCCCCGATGGATCCGTCCCCTGCCTAGCCCCCAGGGAGCAGCACTGTGGGGCAGGCTGCAGCGGGTGGCAGGGTAGGGGTGTGGCCAGGGCACTGTGCTGTTCCCTGCCCCCCCAGGGCCCATAGGGGGCGGCTCAGGCTTTGCCGCTGTAGCCGTACCGGCAAAGCCCTGTGGTTGTGGACACCAATCCCCCTGGCCATGCCGGCAAACCCACCTAGTAGAGTTTCTACCCACAAAGTCCTTTGGCCAGCAGAGCAAATCACAGTCCCCTGGTCCGAGAACTGCCCTGCTGGGGTCACTCCCTGGAGCCTGGGGGAGTTGCCGGCCTGGCTGAGCCGACAAATCCCCTCCCAAAGCAGCGTTGCCCCGGCCGGTATCTGCGCTGGGCAGTTTGGCCGGTTGCATTTGCGCCAGGCGCTAGAGCGCGAGCTGCCTTTGCCAGCTCCCCCCACCCCGGCACACACCAGGTGTCCTACGGTAAACGTCCCAGCGCTGCCCTCTGGCGCATTCCCACAACGTGTGGTGCAATCCTGGTGCCTGCAGGGAACTGTGGGAGCTTGAGATCAAGTCCCCCCACGTCCCTTCGCGCTCTCTTGCTGCCGGCTGTTCTCGCGCTGTTCCTCGGATCGGGGGCCTGGACCAGCGACGGGGCCCCGGCTTATACCGGACCAGCCGCGTAACGCTGCCCACCGCGAGTGAAACCCACTGCGCCGGTAACAGCCTCTGCTGGCTCAGCCATGCAGAGCCAGGACGCCTGGGTTCTGTCCTCAGCTCTGGGAGGAGAGCGGGCTCTGAGGGGGCTGGGAGCCAGGATGCCTGGCTTCTTTCCCTGGCTCTGAGCGGGGAGTGGGGTATGATGGTTAGAGGGGGGTGCCAGGACTCCTGGGTTCTCTCTCTGTTTCTGGGAGGGGAGTGGGGTATGGTGCATAGAGTGGGGAGAAGGAGGAGCCGGGAGCCAGGACTCCTGGGTTCTGTCCCCAGCTCTGGGCGGGACTTGATCTGTTAACGCTATAGATGCCAGTCAGTAGCAATGCCAAAGCCCGCTCTGCATTGCCAGGGAATTATGGGATAGGAGTCGGGCTGGGGGCAGGCAGCTGCAGGCAGCTCCGGCCGGGAACGCTGCTGGGCCAGCCATAGGTGAGTACTCCAGCTCCCCTCCCCTGCCCCCCAATCGGGGCTGGGCTGCTCCTCCCCGCTTATGCCCCCCCATTTCCCTTGCCTCCCCCCAGGAGGAGCGGATCCGGCGCGGGGACGACCTGCGCCTACAGATGGCCATCGAGGAGAGCAAGAAGGAAGCAGTGCCAGCCAAGGGCGAGGAGGTAACCCCTCCCTCTGGGGCTAGCTGGGGGGGCGGGGGGCTGGCATGGCGGTGGAGCCTGGGGCAGGGGGCAGGGTCTAGCCAGCTGGGGCGAGGCCTAGCTCGGGTTCAGCGGGGTCTCAGTTGGGCGTGGAGACGGGGGGTGGAGTTTAGCGGGGGTCTCTGACTTGGGGCGGGGTCTGACTTGGGGGCAGGATCTTGCTGGTGGAGTCTGATTTGGGGGCAGAGCCTGGGGCAGGGCCTGACTTGGGGGTGGAGCCTGGGGTGGGGCCTGACTTGGGGGCAGGGTCCAGCTGGGGGGTCTAGGGTGACCAGACAGCGAATGTGAAAAATCGAGACGGGGTGGGGCATAATAGGAGCCTATATAAGAAAAAGACCCAAAAATCGGGACTGTCCCTATGAAAATGGGACATCTGTGACCCTAGTGGGGTCTGACTTGGGGGTGGAGCCTGGGGCAGGGTCTGACTTGGGGGTGGAGCCTCTTGCAGGGGGCCGGGTCTAGCAGGGGGCCCAGATTCAGGGGCAGAGCCTGGGGTGGGTAAACTACGGCCCGGGGGCCCATCCGGCCCCTCAGATGTTTGAATCCGGCCCCCGAGCTCTCACCAGGGAGTGGGGTTGGGGGGTTGCTCGCTCTGCTTGGCTCCCGGAAGCGGCAGCAGGTCCCCCCTCCGGCTTCTATGCATAGGGGCAGCCCAGGGGCTTTGCATGGTGCCCCCGCAGCTCCCATTGGCCAGGAACCACGGCCAATGGGAGCTGCAGGGGCGGTGCCTGCGAACGGGACAGGGTGCAGAGCTGCTTGGCCGCGCCTCCACGTAGGAGCTGGAGGAGGGGACGTGCTGCTGCTTCTGGGAGCTGGTTCAGGTAAGTGCCTCCCAGAGCCTGCACCCCTGATCCCCCTCCTGTGCCCCAACTCCCTGCCCCCCCCCCTCGCCCTCCGAACCCCTCGGTCCCAGCCTGGAGCAACCTCCTGCACCCCAACCCCTCATCCCCAGCCCCACCCCAGAGCCTGCACTCCAGCCCCCAATTTCCTGAGCATTCATGGTCCACCATACAATCTCCAGACCCAGATGTGGCCCTCGGGCCAAAAAGTTTGCCCAGCCCTTGTCTCGGTGTTTGGGGTCTGACTTGGGGGGGAGCGGGGTCTGTGGCAGGGGAAGGGTCAAGCATGGGGCCCAGATTCGGGGGCGGAGCCTGGGCGCTGGGGTGTATCTGGGGTGACCAGCTGCTCCGTCTCACCATATTTCTACCCCGCAGTCATCGCTGATGGACCTGGCCGATGTCTTCACCTCGCCGGCCCCCCCTGCTGCCGGGGACCCATGGGGTTCCCCCGCCCCCACCGACCCATGGGGTGCCTCTGTGCCCGCTCCCGCTGGGCCGCCTGCCCCTGACCCCTGGGGAGGAGCTCCTGGGGGCGTGGCTTCCACTGGTGACCCATGGGGAGCATCCGCCTCTGTCACGGCCCCGGGAGACCCCTGGGGGGGCCCCCCGGCCGTCGCCAGCTCCGACCCCTGGAACCCGGAGGGGACGGGCCCTTCCCCACTCCCTGGTATGTCTCCGCGTCGTGCGCGTCACTCTGGCTCCCTCCTGCCTTGGTCGCTAAAAAATGCCAAGTCCCAGTGCGCAGGGGTGGGGGGAATTCGGTGGCCCCAGCCCTGTGCAAGGAGGGGCAAATCTGTGCCCCCAATGAATGCAATGGGGCAGGAGGGGCGAGGGGAGCTATCAAAGCTCTTGCCACAGCAGCGCAGTATCCACGTCCCTGATGGGGAAACTGAGGTACAGAGGGGGGCCATGGCAGGGCCAGAAACAGAACCCAGGTCGGCTGAATCCGGGCTCTCCCCATGGGGCTGGGGAAGCGGCCCCCTGGCTGGGATCAGCCCCAAGGGCCCCACAGCGGAGAGATGGTGACCCCCAGGCCACGTCTCCTCCAGGTCCTGGAGGTGGCTGGGCTGGACGCAGGAGGTTGAGTGTTGTGGGGGGATTCTGAGCTGTGTCCCTGGGGATTGTCCGTGCCAGTCCTGGAGCAGAGGTGGTCAAACAACCCTGTCTGCTGGGGAGAGTGCCCCCGCCGAGCCCCCCTGCAGTGCGGTGCCTCCCGCCCTGCTCCCCGCAGCACAGCACCCCCTGCCGAGCCCCCCGTCCTTGCTCCCCACAGCCCGGTGTCCCCCCGCAGCACAGCACCCCCTGCCGAGCGCTGCTCCCCACAGCCCGGTGTCCCCCCACAGCCCGGCACTCCCTGCCGAGCCCCCTGCAGCCTAGCGCCACCATGGGGCATTGGGGCCAGCACTGCCTGCCAGGGGAGAGCGCCCCCTGCTGACACCCTGCCCCACGGCCTGCAGTGCATTGTGGGTGTATGGGGGGAGAGGGTACTGGAGCCACTGGCCCTGGCTGCTAACTGCTCGTCTCTCCTCCAGCTGGGGGTGTTGCAGTGAGTGGAGCGGCCCCCACCGGTGACCCGTGGTCGTCGGGCCCAGCCGCAGCCCCCCAAGGGAAACCCGCGGCCGACCCCTGGGCCCCTGCGCAGACCTTCCCCGACCACTGGGGAGGGTCGCCTTCGAAAGCCAGCACCAACGGCACCGCAGGTGGGTGGGTCATGGGTCGCGAGGAGCCAGGACACCTGGGTCCTCTCCCCGGCTCTGGGTGAAGAGTGGGCCCTAGTGGTTAGACACTGGGGGGGCTGGGACTCAGGATGCCTGGGTTCTCTCCCCGGCTCTGGGATGGGAGCGGGGCCTAGTGGATAGAGCGGTGGGGGGCTGGGAGGCAGGACACCTGGGTTCTCTCCCCGGCTCAGGGATGGGAGTGGGGTCCAGTGGATTGGGCGGGGGAGCTGAGAGCCAGGATGCCTGGGTTCTCTCCGCTGCTCTGGGGTGGGAGTGGGGTCCAATGTAGAGTGTGTGGGGGTGGGGGAGCTGGGAGCCAGGATGCCTGGGTTCTGTCCACGGCTCTGGGATGGGAGTGGGGTCCAGTGGATAGGGCGGGGGAGCTGGGAGCCAGGATGCCTGGGTTCTGTCCCCAGCTCTGGGACGGGAGTGAGGTCCAGTGGATAGGGCGGGGGGAGCTGGGAGCCAGGACGCCTGGGTTCTGTCCCCAGCTCTGGGACGGGAGTGAGGTCCAGTGGATGGAGGGGCTGCGGAGCTGGGAGCCAGGATGCCTGGGTTCTGTCCACGGCTCTGGGATGGGAGTGGGGTCCAGTGGATAGGGCGGGGGAGCTGGGAGCCAGGACGCCTGGGTTCTGTCCACGGCTCTGGGATGGGAGTGGGGTCCAGTGGATAGGGCGGGGGAGCTGGGAGCCAGGACGCCTGGGTTCTGTCCACGGCTCTGGGATGGGAGTGGGGTCCAGTGGATAGGGCGGGGGAGCTGGGAGCCAGGACGCCTGGGTTCTGTCCCCAGCTCTGGGACGGGAGTGGGGTCCAGTGGATGGAGGGGCGGGGGAGCTGGGAGCCAGGACGCCTGGGTTCTGTCCCCAGCTCTGGGATGGCAGTGGGGTCCAGTGGATGGAGGGGCTGGGGAGCTGGGAGCCAGGACGCCTGGGTTCTGTCCCCGGCTCTGGGAGGGGAAAGGGGCTGGGTTGGGGCAGGGACTCCCCCCGCTCCCTGTAACTCACCTCTTCCCTCCCCCTCCAGCCAGTGGCGCCTTTGAGCCGGACGAGTTCTCGGATTTCGACAGCCTGCGCCCGGCGCTGCCCAAGTCGGGGAGCAGCACAGGTGGGCTTGGGGGGCCTCCGGCTGCCCCCCCACACACTGCCTTCCCTCCCCCGTTGTACTTCACTGCCCTGTGTGTGTGCCGGGGCTGCTGGGAAACTGGGGGCGGGGGGCACTGAATACAACCCCCTTGATGGGAGCTGGTGCCCCCTAGAGGGGAAAGGCCCCGGGCCCCATTCCCCGCCCCCCTGAGCCAGCCAGTCCCTGCCCTGGGCCAGATGGGAGCCGGCGCCCCCTAGAGGGGAAAGGCCCCGGGCCCCATTCCCTGCCCCCCTGAGCCAGCCAGACCCCACCCTGGGGCCGGATGGGAGCTGGTGCCCCCTAGTGGGGAAAGGCCCCGCGCCCCATTCTCCGCCCCGCTGTGCCGTCCAGTCCCCACCCTGGGGCCAGGTGGGAGCTGGCGCCCCCTAGAGGGGAAAGGCCCCGGGCCCCATTCCCTGCCCCCCTGAGCCAGCCAGACCCCACCCTGGGGCCGGATGGGAGCTGGTGCCCCCTAGTGGGGAAAGGCCCCGCGCCCCATTCTCCGCCCCGCTGTGCCGTCCAGTCCCCACCCTGGGGCCAGGTGGGAGCTGGCGCCCCCTAGAGGGGAAAGGCCCCGGGCCCCATTCCCTGCCCCCCTGAGCCAGCCAGTCCCTGCCCTGGGCCAGATGGGAGCCGGCGCCCCCTAGAGGGGAAAGGCCCCATGCCCCACTCTCCGCCCCGCTGTGCCGTCCAGTCCCCACCCTGGGGCCAGACGGGAGCTGGTGCTTAGGGAGGGGGGGTGGGTTTAACCCCTTGTTGTCCGGAGGGGGCGTTATGGGGTTATCAGTGGGTCGCTGCCAGACCAGAAGGGTGTCTGCAGTGGGTCCCCCGTGACTGGGCTCACAGTGTGGTGAGGACGCCTCTCCCAGCCCCCCCGCTGCTTCGCCTGCCCCGGGGGGCTGGGCGGGTGTCTGAGCCCCTCCTCCGTCTCTGCCCCCCAGGGGAGCTGGACCTGCTGGCCGGGGAGGTGCCGATGACGCGCTCGGCCGGCGCCCGGAGCCCCAGCACCTTCGACATGGCAGCTGTCGGGGGCTCGCTGGCCGAGGCCTCCAAACCCACCCGCAAGACCCCCGAGTCCTTCCTGGGCCCCAACGCCGCCCTGGTGGACCTGGATTCGCTGCTCAGCAAACCCCATGCGCCCCCCACCGCCAAGACCTCCAACCCCTTCCTGGCCACAGGTGAGCGCCCGGCCGGACGCCTGGGTTCTCCTGCTCTGGGAGGGGAGTGGGGTCTAGCAGTGGGGGAGGGGGCGGGGAGCCAGGACTCCTGGGTTCTCTCCCGGCTCTGGGAGGGGGGTGAGGCCTAGTGGTTGGGGGGAGGGGGCTGGGAGCCAGGACTCCTGGGTTCTCTCCTGGCTCGGGGAGGGGGGTGAGGCCTAGTGGTTGGGGGGAGGGGGCTGGGAGCCAGGACTCCTGGGTTCTCTCCTGGCCATGTGGCTGGTCTCTCACCCTCCCCCTCTCCGTTCCAGGGACAGCGCCCGCGTCCCTGACGGCACCCGGAGCAGCCAGCGCCTCGGCCACCAACCCATTCCAGCCGGCTCAGCCCCCCTTGCTGACCCTCAACCAGCTCCGCGTCAGCCCCGTCATGGGGCTGGGCCCCCCTGCCGCCCCCTTCGCCCCCACCATGGGCTCAGTCACCCCCCTGGGGCCAGTCATGCCCATGGTTGGGGTCCCGCCCCCTGGCCTGTCCCCCATGGCCATGCCCCCCATGATGCCCCCCCAGCCCGTCGTGCCCACCAGCGCCTCTGTCCAGTCCATGGGCAACACAAACCCCTTCCTGCTATAAGGGGGCCGGCCCGGGGGTGGGGGGTATGAGAGGGGAGCCCCCCGAGGGGCTGCTTGGGGAGGGGGAAGGGAGCCCTGGGGCAGCCCATGCCATGGGGGAGGCAGGCAGGGGGGGCTGCTGGCTGTGGGATCAGATTCTCCCCTTCATGGGCAGTACCCTCCCTTACCCGAGAATTCCTAAGTGGGGGCAGGGAGGCATTATTAAGCCCCGCCCCCTGTATAGCTCCACCCCCATTGGGGCCACACCTCACTAAACTCCACCTCCAAGTCCTGCCCCATCTCTCAGAAGTGGGGGTGCTCCTGCCCCTTTAAGTTATAGCTATGCCCCCCTGCCCCCCATTGATCACACTACTGGCCCCCCCGGCCATGTCATCCCCTCCAGGGCCTACCTGCCTGCCCCAGGGGCTAATGGGACATCCCCCCCCCTGCATCTGCTCCAGATCCCGGGGGCAGGATCCATCCCCATCTGGCCCAGGTTCTGCTTCCTGACCTCCCCCCCCCCAGGCGTGGCCCCAGGGGGCCAGAGCGATGCTCTTCAACTGCAGCTCCAGAGACGACCCCCCCGGGACGCATGGGGGCCTTGCTGCTAGAGGAGGGCAGCGATGGCCGCCATGACCCCCTCACGCCAGCATCTCCTCTGGAGCCACCTGGGCGGGGCCACTGGACCCCCCCCTCCTGTGAGAGACTTGCTGTCTGGGGGGGCTGCCTTAATCCCCCCCAGCTCATGGAGCAGGGCTGGCACTGGGATTGAAACCCAGGACTGGACCCCGCCGGGCCTCTGCTGCTGGCCTGTGGACTGAAGTGTATGGGGGGGGCCAGGTCTGAGCCGCACATGACCCCCGACCCCCAGGATGTGCAACATCGACAGCGCCCCCTGCTGGTTGTGTGTTCATAATCCCTGATTTCCCCCCTGCAGCATGATCCCTGCCCCCACCCCCTCAGGGCAGAGGGGGCAGGGGGCTTGTGTGAGTGGCTGTGATGTGAACCCAGCTTCCCTCCCGTCCCCAGACTCAACCCTCCACAGGAGGGGAGGGTCCTCCAATGCCCCTTGATTTCCCCCCAATCACAACCTGTGTATGAATTCTCCCAGGTGTGCCCCCCACCCCCTTCACCAATCAACTGCAGGGAGGTGGGGGCTGCCCTCCCCCACCGGCCCCCCAACCCCCAGCAATGTCAGATCCTTTTCTGTGGTTGTGCGGGGTGGGGGTGCTCAGAAGGGGGGGCTGATCCTTAAGCCTGCCCCCCCTGCTGGGGGGAGAGGTCCCCCATCTGATTTCTGCCCCCCCATTTGTGTCATGCCCCTCCCAGTGTATGCAGAATGTGCTAAAATGAATTAATAATAAAGTGAGATTCTTCTAAGGCACCGATGGGGCATCTGTGGAGGGCTGCTCTGGGGCGGGCAGAGGCATGAGAACGTTGGGGGGGGTCACAGGAGATATGAGTATGTGGGGAAGGGAGGGGCTGGATTAATCTTATCTGATGGCTCGGCTTCAGGGTGGGGGAGGAGGGGCAGAGTAGTGGGGGCTGGGGGAGGGTGAGATACTGGGGTAGAGGGGCCAGTGGGGCTGAGGGAGGGTGAGATATTGGGGTAGAGGGGCCCATGGGGCTGGGAGAGGCGGGATACTGGGCTAGAGGGGCCCATGGGGCTGGGGGAGGCTGGATACCGGGCTAGAGTGGCCTATGCGGCTAGGGGAGGCTGGGTAGAGGGGCCTGGGGGGTTGGTGGAGGTGGGACGGGGGTAGAGGGGCCCGAGGGGCTGTGAGAGGTGGGATACCAGGGTTGAGGGGCCTGTGGGGCTGGAGGAGACTGGATACCGGGCTAGAGTGGCCTGTGGGGCTAGGGGAGGCTGGGTAGCAGGGCCCAGGAGGTTGGTGGAGGCGGGATGGGGGGTAGAGGGGCCCGAGGGGCTGGGGGAGGTGGGATACCGGGGTCTAGGGGCCCGTAGGGGGGCTGGAGGAGGTGAGGTAGAGGGGCCCGTGGGGCTGGGGGACGTGGGATACCGGGTTAGAGGGGCCTGTGGAGCTGGGGGAGGCAGGGTAGAGGGGCCCATGGGGCTGTGGGAGGCAGGATGCTGGGATAGAGGGGTCTGTGGGGCTGGGGGAGGCGGGATACTGGGGGAGAGGGGCCTGTCGGCTCGGGATTTCGGTTACGGGAGCAAGTCAGTCAGAAAAGCTGGGATGGGAAAAGACGCCAACATTTAATGAGTCGTGGCCCCGGTTCCCTGCTCTGCGGGGGCCCCATTCCCCAGGTCCGCGGGGGCCCTATCCCCCTGCTCTGCGGGGGCCCCATTCCCCAGGTCCGCGGGGGCCCCGTCCTGCTGCTCTGCGGGGGCCCCATTCCCCAGGTCCGCGGGGGCCCCGTCCCGCTGCTCTGCGGGGGCCCCATTCCCCAGGTCCGCGGGGGCCCCGTCCCGCTGCTCTGCGGGGGCCCCATTCTCCAGGTCCGTGGGGGCCCCGTCCCCCTGCTCTGCGGGGGCCCCATTCTCCAGGTCCGCGGGGGCCCTGTCCCGCTGCTCTGCGGGGGCCCCATTCTCCAGGTCCGCGGGGGCCCCGTCCCGCTGCTCTGCGGGGGCCCCATTCTCCAGGTCCGCGGGGGCCCTGTCCCGCTGCTCTGCGGAGGCCCCATTCTCCAGGTCCGCGGGGGCCCCGTCCCGCTGCTCTGCGGGGGCCCCATTCTCCAGGTCCGCGGGGGCCCCGTCCCCCTGCTCTGCGGGGGCCCCATTCTCCAGGTCCACGGGGGCCCCGTCCCGCTGCTCTGCCGGGGGCTCTGTCCTGGCTGCCGCCGGCCCCTCCTCGGCCCCTGTGCCGCCCGCCGGCCTCGCTCGCCTCCTGTAACAAAGGAAGGCCCTGTCCCGGGCCGGGGCCTCAGGCTCCTGCCTCCCAGCCAGCCCCATGCCCCGGCCAGAGCCAGTGCCCCTAGAGGAATGGCTGCATCCCACCGCCCCCCAGCCAGCCCCCCCTACCCCAGACCCAAGCCAGTGCCCCTTAGATGGGAGTGGCCCCATTCCCCACCCCTGTCCCTCCCAGCCAGCCCCCAGCCCCAGGGTTGGATCGGGGCCCATCTCCATTCTCTTCCCCAGGACGCCTGGGTCCCACTTCCCTCTCCGCCGCCCACCTCTGTCTGATCCCCACTCACCCCACTGCAGCTCCCAGCACCAGCCCCAGCAGGCTCAGCCCCATGGCCAGGATCACGGCAGCTCCTGGGGAGAGAGAGGGGGCAGGAGTTAGGGGGCTGGGGCGGGAATTGGTGGTGGAAAGGGGGCTGTGGTTGGAGGTCGTGGAGGGGGCTCAGGGGGATGAATGGTTTGGGAGGCTGTGGAGGGCACCAGAGGGTGATGGGGAGGCTGGGGAGAGTGCGGGGGGTGCTGAGGTTTGGGGGCTGTGGGGAGATGGAACTAGAAGAGGCCATGGGGGTACTAGAGGGTGAATGGGGGGGGCTGTGGGGGAAACTGAAAAAGGTTCAGGAGAGTTCAGGGGGCTGTGGAGGATGCTGGGGTTTGAGGGCCATGGGGGGTGCAGCATGTGGAGGGATGTCGGAGTTCGAGAGGCTGGGGGTGTTCGGGTTCGGGGTTTGAGGGTGTTAGGGTTCGGTGGCTGGGAGTGTTGAGGTTTGGGGGTGTAGAGGAGTGTTGGGGTTCAGGAGTGTGGAGGAGGGCTGGAGTTTGGGGGCTGGGGGGTGTCGGGGGTGTTGGGGTTTGGTGCTGTGGAGGAGTGTTGGGGTTCGGTGGTTGGGGGTGTTGGGGTTTGGTGGTGTGGAGGAGTGTTGGGGTTCGGTGGTTGGGGGTGTTGGGGTTCGGTGGCTGGGGAGGAGTGTTGGGGTTCGGTGGCTGGGGGTGTTGGGGTTCAGTGGTGTGGAGGAGTGTTGGGGTTCGGTGGCTGGGGGTGTTGGGGATCGGGGGTGTGGAGGAGTGTTGGGGTTCGGTGGCTGGGGGTGTTGGGGTTCAGTGGTGTGGAGGAGTGTTGGGGTTCAGGGGTGTGGAGGAGTGTTGGAGTTTGGGGGCTGGGGGGTGTCGGGGTTCAGTGATGGGGTGTTGGGGTTCGGGGGTGTGGAGGAGTGTTGGGGTTCGGTGGCTGGGGGTGTTGGGGTTCAGTGGTGTGGAGGAGTGTTGGGGTTCGGTGGCTGGGAGTGTCGGGGTTTGGTGGTGTGGAGGAGTGTTGGGGTTCGGTGGCTGGGGGTGTTGGGGTTCGGGGGTGTGGAGGAGTGTTGGGGTTCGGTGGCTGGGGGTGTTGGGGTTCGGTGGTGTGGAGGAGTGTTGGGGCTCGGTGGCTGGGGGTGTCAGGGTTTGATGGCTGGGGGTGTTGGGGTTCGGGGGTGTGGAGGAGTGTTGGGGTTTGGTGGCTGGGGTGTTGGGGTTCGGGGGTGTGGAGGAGTGTTGGGGTTCGGTGGCTGGGGTGTTGGGGTTTGGTGGTGTGGAGGAGTGTTGGGGTTCAGGAGTGTGGAGGAGTGTTGGGGTTTGGTGGCTGGGGGTGTTGGGGTTCGGGGGTGTGGAGGAGTGTTGGGGTTCGGTGGCTGGGGGTGTTGGGGTTCGGGGGTGTGGAGGAGTGTTGGGGTTCGGTGGCTGGGGGTGTTGGGGTTCGGGGGTGTGGAAGAGTGTTGGGGTTTGATGGCTGGGGGTGTCAGGGTTCGGTGGCTGGGGGTGTTGGGGTTCAGGGGTGTGGAGGAGTGTTGGGGTTCGGTGGCTGGGGGTGTTGGGGTTCGGGGGTGTGGAGGAGTGTTGGGGTTCAGTGGCTGGGGGTGTCGGGGTTCAGGGGTGTGGAGGAGTGTTGGGGTTCGGTTGGTGGGGGTGTTGGAGTTCGGGGGTGTGGAGGAGTGTTGAGGTTCGGGGGTGTGGAGGAGTGTTGGGGTTCAGTGGCTGGGGGTGTTGGGGTTCGGGGGTGTGGAGGAGTGTTGGGGTTCGGTGGCTGGGGTGTTGGGGTTTGGTGGTGTGGAGGAGTGTTGGGGTTTGGTGGCTGGGGGTGTTGGGGTTTGGTGGTGTGGAGGAGTGTTGGGGTTTGGTGGCTGGGGGTGTTGGGGTTCGGGGGTGTGGAGGAGTGTTGGGGTTCAGGAGTGTGGAGGAGTGTTGGGGTTCGGTGGCTGGGGGTGTTGGAGTTCGGGGGTGTGGAGGAGTGTTGGGGTTCGGTGGCTGGGGGTGTCGGGGTTTGGTGGTGTGGAGGAGTGTTGGGGTTTGGTGGCTGGGGGTGTTGGGGTTTGGTGGTGTGGAGGAGTGTTGGGGTTTGGTGGCTGGGGGTGTTGGGGTTTGGTGGCTGGGGGTGTTGGGGTTCGGGGGTGTGGAGGAGTGTTGGGGTTCGGTGGCTGGGGGTGTTGGGGTTCGGGGGTGTGGAGGAGTGTTGGGGTTCAGTGGCTGGGGGTGTTGGGGTTCGGGGGTGTGGAGGAGTGTTGGGGTTTGGTGGCTGGGGGTGTTGGGGTTTGGTGGCTGGGGGTGTTGGGATTCGGGGGTGTGGAGGAGTGTTGGGGTTCAGGAGTGTGGAGGAGTGTTGGGGTTCGGTGGCTGGGGGTGTTGGGGTTCGGGGGTGTGGAGGAGTGTTGGGGTTCGGGGGTGTGGAGGAGTGTTGGGGTTCGGTGGCTGGGGGTGTCGGGGTTTGGTGGTGTGGAGGAGTGTTGGGGTTTGGTGGCTGGGGGGGTCAGGATTTGGGGGGCTGGGGCCATTGGGGTTTGGGGGTTACCTGCACAGACCCTCTGGTCCCTGCACCGAGCTTGGAGGCGTTCACAGCTGTCGCACTCAGACAAATCAAAGGGCTCAGGCCGTCCTGTTTGGGGGGGGGATCCCATTAGAGAGACACCTCCAGGGGAGCCGTCCCAGCCCCCCACATTCCTGGGGGCCCCTCCCCAGGGAGCAGTGTTGGGGGCTGGCCTAGAGCGCGAGATGCAGGAGCTGCGGCCCCCACCCCCAGGGGGGCAGACGGACGGACAGACGGACTCACCACAGGACGCACTGCACACTGCGAGGAGAGAGACACGGATCAGCGCAGGCAGAACGGCCCCGACCCCTAATCCAGCTCCCCACCCCAGCCAGGATGGAACCCAGGAATCGGGGCTCCCTGCCCCGCCCCCCCACCCTGAGCGGGCAGAGAACCCAGGAGTGAGGGGCACCGGCAGGGCTGGGGGGATCCCAGGGCAGGGCTAGGAGGGGCTGCGGGGTGGAGTTAGGGGCACCGGCAGAGCTGGGGGAGATCCCAGGGCTGGGCTAGCAGGGGCTGCGGGGCGGGAGTGAGGGGCACCAGCAGGGCTCGGGGGGAGCCCAGGGCTGGGCTAGCAGGGGGCTGCGGGGCTGGAGTGAGGGGCATCGGCAGAGCTGGGGGAGATCCCAGGGCTGGGATAGCAGGGGGCTGCGGGGCGGGAGTGAGGGGCACCGGCAGGGCTGGGGGAGATCCCAGGGCTGGGCTAGCAGGGGCTGCAGGTCGGGAGTGAGGGGCACCGGCAGGGCTCGGGGGGAGCCCAGGGCTGGGCTAGCAGGGGGCTGCGGGGCTGGAGTGGGGGCATTGGCAGAGCTGGGGGAGATCCCAGGGCTGGGCTAGCAGGGGCTGCGGGGCGGGAGTTAGGGGCACCGGCAGAGCTGGGGGAGATCCCAGGGCTGGGCTAGGAGGGGGCTGCGGGGCGGGAGTGAGGGGCACTGGCAGGGCTGGGGGAGATCCCAGGGCTGGGCTAGGAGGCAGCTGCAGGGCGGGAGTGAGGGGCACCGGCAGGGCTGGGGGGAGCCCAGGGCAGGGCTAGGAGGGGCTGCGGGGCGGGAGTGAGGGGCACCGGCAGGGCTGGGGGAGATCTCAGGGCTGGACTAGCAGGGGGCTGCGGGGCGGGAGTGAGGGGCACCGGCAGGGCTCGGGGGGAGCCCAGGGCTGGGCTAGCAGGGGGCTGCGGGGCTGGAGTGAGGGGCACCGGCAGAGCTGGGAGAGATCCCAGGGCTGGGCTAGCAGGGGCTGCGGGGCGGGAGTGAGGGGCACCGGCAGAGCTGGGGGGAGCCCAGGGCTGGGCTAGCAGGGGGCTGCGGGGCGGGAGTGAGGGGCACCGGCAGAGCTGGGGGGAGCCCAGGGCTGGGCTAGCAGGGGGCTGTGGGGCTGGAGTGAGGGGCATCGGCAGAGCTGGGAGAGATCCCAGGGCTGGGCTAGCAGGGGCTGCGGGGCGGGAGTGAGGGGCACCGACTCGGGCAGGAGGCGGACGCAGCGGGTACCTTGCTGCCGGACGGCTGCCGACGCTGCTCTCAGGCGCCGGGTGAAGTTCTGCTTTTCAAGCGCTGCCTCTTTCATCAGGCGTCCTGGATCTGTGGGGCAGGAGTGGGGGAGGGGAGGAATTGGGGGTGGAGGGCACCGTGTGTCACACAACTTATTTGGGCCATGCCCGGCCCCCGCGCACAGCTGGGAAGGAAGCTTCGTGCTCGGCCTGGAGCTGAACTGTTCATACGAGGCCACTGGAGCACGGGCCATGGTTAGAACTCAGGGCGACGGTGCCCCCCCACACCCCGTGTGTGCCAGGGCTGGGCTGACCTAGCCCCTGGGGTAGATGCAGGTAGGAGATGGCATTTGGCAACGTCCTGCTGGGAGGTGGAGTCCCTCCAGTGATGGGAACCCCCCCACGACCTGTCCTGATGGTGGGGTCTGCCCCAGGAAGGCCACTGCCTGGCTTGGGCTGGGTCATATGTTAGGGGACGGGGAGAGAGACATGGGAGAAGGTGGTGACGAAGCCCCTGATGGAAGCCCTGGGGCACGAGGGAACAAACCTCCCGGGAGAGCTTTTGGGCACAGGGCTGTGTCGGAGGAGGCGTGGGATTGTGAACAAAGAGCCCGTCTCCTGCAGTGTTTTGGGGGCCAAGGGCTCTTCTCCATCCCTGGCTGGTGCTCGGGTTGCAAGCAGGCCAGGATGCGACTGACGAAAGGGGATCGTCCCAAAGGTACCTCACTGCATCTCCAGCCCCAGTTCAGTCTAGACCAGGCCGGTGGGCGGGGGGGTGGAGGCCGGGGGGCGGGGGGATCCAGCCAGACGATCACACCGTCACCACTGGCCTTAGAATCTAGGGCTCGATTTCTCCTCTGAATGGCAACAGGCCACAAGACCCTGAATTTCGGCTAATGGCTCAGGTCAAAAGGGAAAAAGTCCCAACTTCTTGTCATCCCTTAGTTACTGGAGGGGCGTGGGGGGGCTGGGAGCCCGGACTCCTGGGTTCTCTCCCTGGCTCTGGGAGGGAAAGGCAAGCCCTGATCCATCACGGGGTTTGCTGCTCCCTCCAGGCGGGGCAGACAGGGCAGGTGGAGGGGGGCTGGGCCCCTGGCGCTCACCCTGCCGGTTGCGGGTGATGATCTGGTCCAGGCGATAGAAGAGCTTCCCAGCTTCTCGCTCCAGGCGCTCCCGTTCTGCGGCCGGACAGACGGACAGAGGTGAGGTTTGCTGCCTGTCAGCCCCTCCAGCACCCACCATGCCCCTCGGCCTGACTCAGGGGGGCGCTGGGCTGCAGGGCGGGGGTCAGGAGCTCAGCAGGGGGCACTGGGCTGCGGGGAGGGGGACGGGGGCTCATCAGGGGGCGCTGGGCTGTGGGGAGGGGGCGGGGGGCTCAGCAGGGGGCTGGGGGCTCAGCAGGGGGCACTGGGCTGCGGGTTAGGGGCTCAGCAGGGTGTGGGGGGCTCAGCAGGGGGCGCTGGGCTGTGGGGAGGGGAGCACGGGGCTCAGCAGAGGGCGCTGGGCTGTGGGGAGGGGAGCACGGGGCTCAGCAGGGGGCGCTGGGTTATGGGGTTTGGGGCAGGGGGCTCAGCAGGGGGCGCTGGGCTGTGGGGATTGGGGTGGGGGGCTCAGCAGGGGCTGCTGGGCTATGGGGAGCGGGGCGGGGGGCTCAGCAGGGGGCGCTGGGCTGCAGGGAGGGGGGAGCTATGGGAGCAGGGAGTGGGGGGCTCATCAGAAGCTGTTATGGGGAAGTCGGGGGGCTCAGCAGGGGTGTCAGTGGGGGATGCCGTGGGGGGAAGGGCAGGGGGTGCTGTGACCCCCAGGGGGGTCCCATTCCCCACCCCTCACCCATGACCCGGACACCGGGGTCCCCCCCCAGGATGAGGGCGCTGAGCTCCTGCTCCAGCCCCGCGGCCCCCCCGGGCTGCGCCGCCCCCAGCAGCAGCCGCACGTCGTAGTGGACGTAGGGGGGCGCGTCCGGCCAGCAGCGCAGGCAGGGGGCAGCGCCTGGGGCCAGCAGGGGCAGCACCAGCACCACCAGCGCCAGCATCGCCCCGGCAACCACCATGAGCTCACTTCCTGTTCTGTTCTAATCCTCCCTTACAGGCTGCTTCTGCCTCTGACATCACTTCCTGTTCTGCCTCCAGGCCTGCCATAAAGGTCTGTGCCACTTCTGACATCACTTCCTGTTCCGCCACTGACATCACTTCTTGTTGTGCCTCAGTTCTTCTTTAGCCCCTTCTGCGTCTGACATCACATCCTGGATCTCCTGTGACAAAGGGGGGGATTTTCTGTAATATTTTTACTAAGCCCATGTGTGCCTCAGTTTCCCCAATGCATTCAATGGCCACACTTTCCCCTTCACTGCTACCGTTGTTATTTTCAATATTCAGTTTGCTTGCAAAGTGTTTCAACAAGGAGTTTAACTCACTGGGTTTCGCTCCGGGACCCACGCCCAGAAACAAGCCTATCGCCACCATCCATGGGTTGACGAGCGTGTGAGAATTCGAACGAGTTCCCCAGCCAGCTCCTAGACCTGGTTTGTGTCTCAACCCGGCCCTTCCTCCTGCTGCCCCGAGGCCACGGCTGGGATCCGGGGGACTCTGCCCGGGGGAACAGGGCAACTCCTGGCACGGGGGGGGGACCAAAATCCCAGGATGGAGATCAAGGTCAAGGGTCAGCAATCCTGCATCACTTCCCATTCTGCTTCTGACATCACTTCCTGTTCTGTCTCCAATCCTTTCTAAGCCCCTCTTCTGCTGTGAACATCACTTCCTGTTCTGTCTCCAATCCTTTCTAAGCCCCTCTTCTGCTGTGAACATCACTTCCTGTTCTGCCTTCGACATCACTTCCTGATTGCCTTCAACTCTTCTTTAGCTCTATCTTCTGCCCCTGACATCACTTCCTGTTCTACATCCGCTCCTCCCACTAGCTGCCTGTTCAGCTTCTGACATCGTCTCTTGTGCTGCCTCCACCTCTTCTTTTAACCGCCTGTCACGGAGTCCCCGGGCGATGCTGGAACGGCTCCCTACGAAGCCCGGCAGGACTCTGGTGACGTCTCCTCTCTGCGAGCAGACTGGCTCCAGGGCAAGAAGCTCACACGGCTTCCACCTTCCTGGTCTGGCCCCAGAGCATTCAGCATCCTCTGCCCCTCCGAGGGCTTCCCCCAGCAAGTCCGCCCAGGTGGGGTCCTTGGGGAGCCCGTGGGCCCTGCACCCCAACTCCGCAGTCAGACGTGACTCTCAGCCAGCCAGTGAAACAGAAGTTTATTCAATGACAGGAACACAATCTAAAACAGAGCTTGTAGGTACAGAAACCGTACCCCAAGTCAGGTCCATCCTGGGGCCAGGGAGGCCAGACCTCTCTTTCCCCAGCCAGCTCTGCACTGAAACTCTCCAGCCCCATCTCTGGCCTTTGTCCTTTTCTTGGGCCAGGAGGTCACCTGATCCCTTTGTTCTCCAACACCTTCAGCTGGCACCTTGCAGGGGAGGGGCCCAGGCCATCAGTCCCAGGAGACAGGGTGTCGGCCATTCTCTGTGCAGACGGCATCACACTGGCCCTCTATGGCTCTGCAACAACCACACACTCTAATCCCACCACCTAGATACTTAAGAACTGCATAGGGGAAACTGAGGCACCAACACCGTATTCAGAGAAAACATTAAGGACATTCCCACTTCGTCACACTGCCTCTTCTGCCTCTGACATCACTTCCTGTTCTACACCTATTCCTCTCCTTAGATCCCAGTTCTGTTTGTGACATCATTTCCTGTGTGGCAGCCAACACCTTTTAACCCCCTCCTCTGCCTACAATGTCATTTCCTCCCTGCCTAGGACCACTCTGCCCCTCTGTGATGTCACTGGGGCGATGAGGTCACAGCGAGGCCGGGGATCCGTGGCCATGTCCTGCTCCCTCCTGCTCCTGCTGCTGCTGCTGCCCCCCTGGGGGGCGGGCGGCTGCCTGCACTGCGACCGGCCCTTCCTGCGGGGGCTGGGGGTTCTGCTGGGGGAGGCGGTGCCCTCTGAAGTGCCCAACCGGGACGCTCTAATTCAGCGCCAGGTCGAGGCCTTTGAGCGCCTCTACAGCACCCATCTGCCAGAGAAACACCACCGGGTGCTGGGTGCGTGCCCCTCCCCCAGGGGTACCTGGGCTGGGCAGCAGGAGGCTGCGGCAGGACTGGGGAGGGAGGAGTCCAGGGCTGGGCTAGCAGGGGCTGCGGGTCAGGAGTGAGGGGCACTGGCAGGGCTGGCGGGAGGCAGGGCTGGGCTAGCAGGGGCTGTGGGTCGGGAGTGAGGGTCACCGGCAGGGCTGGGGGAGAGCCCAGGGCCAGGCTAGCAGGGGTTGCGGGTCGGGAGTGAGGGCCACCAGCAGGGCTGGGGGGGAGTCCAGGGCTGGGCTAGCAGGGGCTGCGGGTCAGGAGTGAGGGGCACTGGCAGGGCTGAGGGGAGCCCAGGGCTGGGCTAGCAGGGGCTGTGGATCGGGAGTGAGGGGCACCAGCAGGGCTGGGGGGGAGTCCAGGGCTGGGCTAGCAGGGGCTGCGGGTTGGGAGTGAGGGGCACCGGCACAGTTGCTGGGGGGCAGAGAGCGCCCCCTTTGACCCCTTGGTTCCCTGTACAGATGTCCGCAGGATGCTGGCTGTGAAAGCTGCTCTGAGCGGCTGGCTGAGGGCTCTCAAGGAGACGCCCTGGAAAGGTGAGTCTGTGTGTGGGGTGAATCTGGGAGGGCTGAGAGTGGCCCAGGCTGGGTGGGGGCAGGGCTGGGGGTTCCAGGGGGCAGGGAGGCTGGACAGGAGCCGGCAGTGGCCGGGAGGTGGGGGGGCGGGAGTGGGGCTGTGGGTCTCCGAAGTGGGGCGTGGACCACGTGACAGGTGCCCCCATCTCGGCTGGCATTGGGGGAGGGGTGCCAGGTGCGCATGGGGCCTGCTGCCCCCCAGCAATGTCTGTCTGCCCCCCAGGAGTTCACCTGCTGCAGCTGACACTGGCCCAGCACCGCGACTCCCTGCGAACTCGCCTCCGAGAGGCCCTGGAGAGCTTCGCCGACTTGGGTAAGTGCCCCCAGAGATGGGGGGCTGCCCGCCCCACTCCCCCATGGGACAGCCAGGGACTCCCCATCTCCAGCCCTATGAGACACAAGCAGCATTGCGGGCGGAGCAGGGAGATCTGGGTCCAGAGTCCTTGAGATCAGGGTAAGGTCCTCTGGGTGGTAGGCGGGCGGTGGGGGGCTCTGAGGGGTGTGGGGGACAGGGAGTGCCCCATGGGAAGGGGGCTCTAACGCTGCGTCTGTCTGTGCTTCCCCCACAGCCTGCTCCGAGGACTGCAGTGAGTGTGGCCCCCCAGCGCCGACCCACAACCCCCTGCCAGCACCAGCTAGAGGGGAAAGGCCCCAGGCCCCATTCCCTGCCCCCCTGAGCCAACCAGTCCCTGCCCTGGGGCCGGATGGGAGCTGGTGCACCCTAGAGGGGAAAGGCCCCGTGCCCCATTCCCTGCCCCCCTGAGCCAGCCAGTCCCTGCCCTGGGGCCTGATGGGAGCCGGCGCCCTCTAGAGGGGAAAGGCCCCGGGCCCCATTCCTTGCCCCCCTGAGCCAGCCAGTCCCTGCCCTGGGGCCAGGTGGGAGCTGGCGCCCTCTAGAGGGGAAAGTCTCTAGGCCCCATTCCCCGCCCCCCTGAGCCAGCCAGTCCCTGCCCTGGGGCCGGATGGGAGCCGGCGCCCCCTAGAGGGAAAAGCCCCATGTCCCATTCCTGAGCCAGCCAGTCCCTGCCCTGGGGCCAGGTGGGAGCTGGCGCCCCCTAGAGGGGAAAGGCCCCGGGCCCCATTCCTTGTCCCCCTGAGCCAGCCAGTCTCTGCCTGAGGCCTGATGGGAGCTGGCGCCCTCTAGAGGGGAAAGTCTCTAGGCCCCATTCCCTGCCCCCCTGAGCCAGCCAGTCCCCATTCCCTGCCCTGGGGCCGGATGGGAGCCGGCGCACCCTAGAGGGAAAAGCCCCATGTCCCATTCCTGAGCCAGCCAGTCCCTGCCCTGGGGCTGGGTGGGAGCTGGCGGCCCCTGGAGGGCAGGGCGGGGTCTCCCTGTGGGTCCCTGACCTGGTCCCCTCTTTCCACATCCCAGCGGTTACGGAGGGGCCAGTTCTCGACTGCTGGACCTGCCTTCGCATCAATGCCCAGTGCTTCGACGGGGAGCTCTGCGGAGGTAGCTGCTGCCAGGGGGCAGGACAGTGGGGGGGCAGCTGGGGGAGGGGAGGACGGGGGGCTGTCGGGCAGTGAGGTGAAGGGGGGCTGATGGGTAGTGGGGTGAACAGGGGATTAGCAGGGGGTGAGGGGTATGGGGGTTTTGGGGGGCAGTGTGGTGAATGGGGGTCAGCAGGCAATGTGGGGTACTGGGGGCAGTGGAGTGAATAGGGACCTGGGGGGTGGCAGGGGGTGTGGGGTACTGGGGTTTGGGGACAGAGGGGTGAATAGGGGCCTAGGGGGTGTGGGGTATTGGGGGTTGGGGGCAGAGGGGTGAATGGGGGCCTAGAGGGTGTGGGGTACTGGAGGTTGGGGGCAGTGAAGTGAATGGGGGCCTGGGGGACGGCAGGGGGTGTGAGGTACTGGGGGTTGGAGGCAGAGGGGTGAATGGGGGCCTGGGGGGTGTGGGGTATGGGAGTTGGGGGCAGTGGAGTGAATGGGGGCCTGGGGGGCGGCAGGAGGTGTGGGATACTGAGGATTCGGGGGTAGTGGGGTGAATGGGGGCCTGGGGGGTGGCAGGGGGTGTGGGATACTGGGGGTTGGGGGCAGTGGGGTGAATAGGGTCTGGGGGGTGGCAGGGGGTGTGGGCTCCTGGAGGTTGGGGGGCAGTGGGGTTAATTGGGACTTGGAGGGCAGAGGTATGAACCAGGGGTCTGTTGGTCAGTGGGGTGGAGGTGTGGGGGGCGCTCGGGGCTCACCCCCTTCCTGTCCCCAGAGGAGGACCCACGGGACGCGGAGAGGAAGGAAATCACCCTCTATCTCTTCCTGGTCTGCCAGTCCGTGCTACTGGCCTCAGCCGCCCTGCTGTGAGTGCCCTGCCTGGACCTGGGGGGTGCAGGATGGGGGGCTGCCCTGGGTACCCTACATTCCCTGCCTCTGACGCCCACCACCCACATTTCCCCCCTTCACAGCAACCCTGCCCCCATGCACCCCAAAACCTGAGATCACCCACTAATTGAGGCAGATTCTGGGGGCCTCTGCCCCTCCGGGCTGACCGCAGATATTGAAAGTGGGGTGACCCCACCAAGCACTCGGAGGAATCTGAACAGCCCTCCCAGAGCTGGGGATAGAACCCAGGAGTCCTGGCTCCCAGCCCCCCCTGCTCTAACCACTAGACCCCACTCCCCTCCCAGAGCCAGGGAGAGAACCCAGGAGTCTGGGGGTGGGGGCAGGGGGCAGACCCTGACAGCCGCTCCCCCCTAGGTACTGTGTGTGCTGCCGACACCGCAGGTGGCTGGAGGAAAGGGCCTGGGCCGGACCGGGCACGTGGCTGGCGTGCTAGCCAGGTGAGGGACTGACAAGGGGGCAGCGGGACCCGGACCCCCAGCCTGGGGGGGCAGCAGGACCCAGCCCCTCCCCTACCTGGGCATGCCAGGCCCCAAGGCTTCCCCAGTGTAAGCCTGGAAATAAAATACTGTTGTAGTTTGTACATAGATTCCTCACTGGGAGTGGGGGCTAGTGGTTAGAGTGGGGGGGGCTGGGAGCCAGGATTCCTGGGTTCTCTCCCCAGCTCTGGGAGGGGAGTGGGGTCTAGTGGTTAGAGTGGAGCCGGTGGGGGGGGAGCTGAGAGCCAGGACTGGGTTCTCTCCCCGGCTCTGGGAAGGGAGTGGGGTCTAGTGGTTAGAGCGGAGTGGGGGTGTGGGGGGGGCTGGGAGCCAGGACTCCTGGGTTCTCTCCCTGGTCTGGGAGGAGAGTGGAGCTAGTGGTTACAGCAGGGGGCTCGGAGCCAGGACACCTGGGTTCTATCCCTGGCTCTGGGAGGGGAGTGGGGTCTAGTGGTTAGAGTGGGGTGGGAGCCAGGACCCTACCCAAAACCTTGTTGTCTGTGTTTAATTTCAAGCTGAGGCAGGAGGGGTCTGCGATCTGGGGGCCGGGGGCTAGCGCCTCCTGTCTGTGATCTCCACCTCGGCAGCTCCCGCGTCCTTGCAGCCCCGCCCCAGGTGGCTGCCAGGCCCCGGGCCGGGGTGCTTGTGTGGGTGCTACTACCTCAGGGACTGCTGGTTCCTCCAATAGGTGACGGCCCTGGGGGGCGAGAGACAGAGTCAGACGACCCGGACAGTGACTGCTCGCTCGCGGGGGATGCGGCCGTTCTGGGGGTCTCCGGAAATGCAGGCGGCTCTGCGGGGGTCTCGGGGGATGCAGCCGGCTCTTGGGGGCCATGGGGGATGAGGCTGGCTCTGGGGGGTCTCAGGGGGTGCAGCCAGCTCAGGGGGGGCATGGAGGATGCAGCCAGGTCTGGGGGGGTCTCAGGGGGTGCAGCCAGCTCGGGGGGGGGGCACGGAGGATGCAGCTGGCTCTGGGGGGTCTCAGGGGATGAGGCTAGCTGCGGGGGGGAGCACGGAGGATGCAGCCGGCTCTGGGGGGTCTCAGGGGATGAGGCCAGCTCGGGGGGGGGGGCACAGAGGATGCAGGCGGCTCTGGGGGGGTCTTAGGGGGTGCAGCCAGCTGGGGGGGGCAGAGAGGATGCAGCTGGCTCTGGGGGAACTCAGGAGGGGCGGCCAGCTTGGTGGGGGATCACGGAGGATGCAGCTGGCTCTGAGGGGTCTGAGGGGGTGCAGCCAGCTCGGGGGGGGGGCACAGGATGCAGCTGGCTCTGGGGGAGCTCAGGAGGTGCAGCCAGCTTGGGGGGGGCAGAGAGGATGCAGCTGGCTCTGGGGGAACTCAGGAGGGGCGGCCAGCTTGGTGGGGGATCACGGAGGATGCAGCTGGCTCTGAGGGGTCTCAGGGGGTGCAGCCAGCTCGGGGGGGGGCACAGAGGATGCAGCTGGCTCTGGGGGAGCTCAGGAGGTGCGGCCAGCTTGGGGGGGGAATCACAGAGAATGCAGCTGGGTCTGAGGAGTCTCAGGGGGCGCAGCCAGCTTGCGGGGGGCACGGAGGATGCAGCCGGCTCTGGGGCGCGTGGGTTTCTCTCACTCACGCGACGCTCAGCGCCAGGAAGAGCAGGGCTCCCATGCACAGCACCACGGAGACGCCGGTCCGGGCGATGGCCGGGCCAGGGGCTGGGGGCCGGTACCGCAGGGAGAGCCGGACCTGGGAGTCCACTGTGTTGTGGAGGGGGGTTAGGAGCTGACAGAGCTGAAGGACCCTCCTGAGTATCCCCCCCCACAACTGCTGTCTGCCCCCCTCAGCGCTGACCCAACCACGACACCCCCCACGTGGGGGGCTGGGGTCAGTGATATCCCCGGGCATCAGCTCTGTGCCCCTCCCTGCCCCATGGCCATGCTGAAGCCCCCATATCCCCCCGACCCTGCACCCCACAGCCCCGCTGGACATCACGCTCATCTGCCCATGGCTCCCTGCCCCCCACCCCTCTGCCCCTCAACTCCCCCCCTACCAAGGCAGTGGTGCTGCTTCAGACACACGGCTTTGGCCTTCCTGCAGCTGGTGCAGTCGAAGACGTCATAGTAGAGCCAGCCTGGGAAGGGGGAAAGCATGAAACATCCAGCCCCCGCCCCCCATCCTGTGCCCCATTTCCTGCCCTCCGAACCAGCCAGTTCCTCCCCCCTGGGGCCAGATCAGGGCCGGTGCCCCCTAGGGGGACAGGCCCCCTGCCCCATTCCCTGCCCCCCGAGCCAGCCGGTTCCTCCCCCCGGGGCCAGATCAGGGCCGGCGCCCCCTAGGGGGACAGGCCCCGTGCCCCCCAAGCCAGCCGGTTCCTCCCCCCGGGGCCAGATCAGGGCCGGCGCCCCCTAGGGGGACAGGCCCCGTGCCCCCCAAGCCAGCCGGTTCCTCCCCCCGGGGCCAGATCAGGGCCGGCGCCCCCTAGGGGGACAGGCCCCGTGCCCCCCAAGCCAGCCGGTTCCTCCCCCCGGGGCCAGATCAGGGCCGGCGCCCCCTAGGGGGACAGGCCCCGTGCCCCCCAAGCCAGCCGGTTCCTCCCCCTGGGGCCAGATCAGGGCCGGCGCCCCCTAGGGGGACAGGCCCCGTGCCCCCCAAGCCAGCCGGTTCCTCCCCCCGGGGCCAGATCAGGGCCGGCGCTCCCTAGGGGGACAGGTCCCGTGCCCCCCAAGCCAGCCGGTTCCTCCCCCCGGGGCCAGATCAGGGCCGGCGCCCCCTAGGGGGACAGGCCCCGTGCCCCCCAAGCCAGCCGGTTCCTCCCCCCGGGGCCAGATCAGGGCCGGCGCCCCCTAGGGGGACAGGCCCCGTGCCCCATTCCCTGCCCCCCGAGACAGCCGGTTCCTCCCCCCTGGGGCCAGACCGGGGTCGGCGCCCCCTAGGGGGACAGGCCCCCTGCCCCATTGCCTGAGCAGCGATGGAAAGTTGACTTACCACAGGTTTTGGGGTTACAAGCTGGGGAGAGAGAAACCGATCATAGCCCCAGACTGTGACTGAAGGGTCCCCCAGAACTGGGGGATTGGGGGGGTTGGAGGAAGGGGGAGAGGCTCAGGGGCAGCCCCGGCCCTCTCCCCAGGAGCAGGTACCTTTTGCCTGATGCTCCTTCAGAGCCGATTTCAGCTCCATGGTTGTTCTGCGCCTGTAAGCGACCAGCGCGTCCAGCAGGGCCTGGTCTGCGGACAGATGGGGGAGTGACTCCAGTGCGGGGGGTACTGTGGGGTGCTGGGAGAAGGGGGCTATAGGTTGTGGGGCTATGCGGAACGGTAGGGTGCTGGGGGCATGGTACTGTGGGGTGTGGGGCACTGTGGGGTACCGGGGGCATGGGACTGTGGCATGCTGGGAGGTGCTGGACTGTGGGGGGTGGGGCTGTGGAGCATGGGACTGTAGGGTGCAGGGCTCTGGGGCACTGTGGGGTGCTGCTGGTGCTGTGGGGCACAGGACTGTTGGGCACTGTAGGATGCTGGGGGCGCTGTGGGGTGTGGGCCTGTGGCACGCTGGTGGTGCTGTGGGATGCTGGGGGTACTGTGGGGTGCTGGGGGGCGCTGTGGGGTGCGGGACTTTGTGGCGCTGCTGGTGCTGTGAGGCGCTGAGGGGTGCTGCACAGTGCTGGTGTTGCTGTGGAATGCTGGGGGCTCTGTGGGTGTGGGCCTGGGGGGTGCTGTGGGGTGCTGGTGGCACTGGGGGTGCAGGAGTGGGGGCTGCTGTGGGGCACTGGTGATGCTGTGGGGCACTGGGGGCTGTCACCTGTTAGGGCGCTTCGTTCCAGGCCGGCTGCCGTCAGCCTCACGCGGTGGATCAGGGCGTTGATGCTGCTCAGAGCTGGAAGGGGGGAGAAAACATCGGCCCCAGGTGGACTGTGGTGCCCGCCCACCGTCCCGCCCCCTGCAGCACAGCGCCCCCTAGCGCTGCCCTGGGGCCAGCCCTGAGTGCCAGGGCAGTGGGGGCTTGGAGGGTTGGGTACAGAGGGAACAGTGGAGTGTTGGTGGATTCAGATCTCATCCCTTCTGCCCTATGACTCCCCCCCACATGCAGTGTCCTCAGGCTGTGCCCACTGGATACCCCCAGTCATGCCCCCCCAGAGGTCCCTTGACCGTGCCCTCTACCAGCTGTGCCTGCAAACTGGCTGGTGGCGTAGTGGCGGAAGAACTCGCCCTCCATGCCACGCAGCAGGACCTGGGCCCGCGCCCGCAGGCGGCTGTCGCGGATCTGCCGGGGCACCAGGCCGGTGCGGAGCGATTCCAGGGTGCTGCGGATCTGCCGGTCGCACTGCAGGCAGCCCCCGGCCCCCGCCACCAGCCAGGCCCCCAGCACAAGGGGAGCCAGGAGCGCCATGGCGCAGCCCAGTGGGACGAGTTCTGCCCGTTCTCAGCCCCACCGTGCGCCAGGCACCAGGGAGAATCCTCGGGGCAAGGGTGACCTCACAATGCAGTGTGGGATTGTGGGTACGGTGTGGGCAGAGGAGTGTGTGGGTACAGAGTCGCGCCGGGCTCTGGTCAGACACAAAATCACCGAGATCGGGGCCCCGTCAGGCTGGGCGCTGCCCAGACACGGATTCCCCAAGATCGGGGCCCCGTCGGGCCAGGCGCTGCCCAGACACGGAGTCGCCGAGATCGGGGCCCTGTTGGGCCGGGTGCTGCCCAGACACAGATTCCCAGAGATCGGGGCCCCGTCGGGCCGGATGCTGCCCAGACATGGAGTCGCCGAGATCGGGGCCCCATCGGGCCGGGCGCTGACCAGACATGGAGTCGCCGAGATTGGGGCTCCGTCGGGCTGGGTGCTGCCCAGACACGGATTCCACGAGATCAGGGCCCCGTTGGGCCGGGCGCTGCCCAGACATGGAGTCGCTGAGATCGGGGCCCCGTCGGGCTGGGTGCTGCCCAGACACGGATTCCCCGAGATCAGGGCCCCATTGGGCCGGGTGCTGCCCAGACATGGAGTTGCTGAGATCGGGGCCCCGTCGGGCTGGGTGCTGCCCAGACACGGATTCCCTGAGATCAGGGCCCCATTGGGCCGGGCGCTGCCCAGACACGGAGTCGCCGAGATCGGGGCCCCGTCGGGCTGGGTGCTGCCCAGACACGGATTCCCCGAGATCAGGGCCCCATTGGGCCGGGCGCTGCCCAGACATGGAGTTGCTGAGATCGGGGCCCCGTCGGGCCAGGTGCTGCCCAGACACGGAGACACAGAGCAAGAGAGATTCCCTGTCCCAATGATCGCCAGTCTAACCGGACAACGTGTGGGAGGGGAAGTATAACGTAGCCCCAGCTTTGCCGTGACCCCCTGTGAGCCTGGCAGCAGGGCCTGTCCCCTCTTGGTGGCATGGGAAGACCCCACCTCCCGATGCTGTTTGATGCCTGGGCTGGGGGTTGAGTGTGGGTGACAGCAGGGGGCTGTGGTGGTGGCACAGAGTGCCTGGGCCGGGATTGGGGGGGGGGTGCCAGGCTGGCTCCTTCTGCCAGCCAGCTCCACTGAATCCCCAGGCTTGGTGCTGGGCTCCGGAGGGCTCACTCTCCCGTGGCCCGGTCTGGTGCTGTGTCATTGCAGGCAGGGTCCATGTCCGGGGCGGGCGGAGGAACCCCCCAAGCCTGGCAGCACCCAGTTCCAGCCCCTGGTGGCTTAAGCCGCAAGTGGTCAGGGCAACCTGGGCGGGGCAGGGTGTGGGGGGTGAGCGCGCCGGCCCGGAGGCCTGGGCAGTGGGGGTGTGTGTGCCGGCCCGGGGCTCCATGCACAGGGAATTCGGACAGAGGGTGAGTCTGGCAGCCGCTTGGGACCTCTGCAGGGAAGATTGGGGTCCTGTTCCCAGCTATGGGAGGGGAGTGGGGTCTAGTGGTTAGAGCAGGGGCAATGGGGGGGGGCTGGGAGCCAGGACTCCTGGGTTCCGTGCCTGCGGTGGAAGGGGGCGCTTTGCTGGTCCAATGACTATCTGCCCCCCCGCGGGGCCCCAGACAATGGGCCCCATTGATCCCGCCATCCCCCGTCCCCCCAAGCTTCACACAAAGCGCCCCATTCAGCCGCCACTCGCCCCACCCCCGCCAGTATTTGCGCTCGGTCGATTGGTCAGAACCTCTGCCGCTCACCCTCACCTCCCGCCCACGTCTTAGTGGGCGTGGCCTTCCCCCCATCAACCTATCGGAGGGCTACTGTGGGGTCCCACCCCTGTGCCATTGGTGGGCTGCCTCGGAGGGGGCGGGGCCATAGCACCGGGACACCGCCCCCCAGCCCGGGGCAGCGCAGTAGCTCCTTGGCCGCTGGACCGGCAGCACCTGGCTGATGTGGGGGGGACGAGGGGGGGGCCTGGCTTTGTCCCCTCCCCCACTCTCCTGGGGGGGCACCCGGCTGGCGGGGGTGCCCCTTGGGCCTGGATGGGTCCAAAAATGCAATAATCTAATTGCATAAATTTACATAAATTTGCATAATCACCCGGCTGCCTCTCCGGGCCAGTGAGCACGGCTCGGCCTTGTCAATAGCCCGTGAGAGCTGCGGCCAACACCTCCCCGGCCCGGACACCCTCCTCCGGCCCTGCTCAGGTAACCCCCGCGCAGGCGGGCGCCGGTACCGGCCCGTGCTAGGAAGGGGGGGCCGCGATCCGGTCCGGGGGACCTGGTAGCCCCAGCAGGGGGCTGGCCCGGGGGGCCTGTTACCTGTCCTAGGGGTCGTGTTATCCGCACCATGGGGCTGGCCTGCGGTCCTGTTATCTGCAGCAGGGGGCTGGCCTGGGGGTCCCATTATTCGCACTATGGGGCTGGCCCGAGGGTCCCGTTATCTGCAGCAGGGGCCTGGCCCGGGGGTCCTGTTATCCACACCATGGGGCTGGCCCGGGGCTCCTGTTATCCGCACAGGGGGGCTGGCCCGGGGGTCCTGTTATCTGCAGCAGAGAGGTGGCTCGGGGGTCCTGTTATCCACACCATGGGGCTGGCCCGGGGGTCCTGTTATCTGCAGCAGAGAGGTGGCCCGGGGGTCCTGTTATCCGCACAGTGGGGCTGGCCCGGGGGTCCTGTTATCTGCAGCAGAGAGGTGGCCCGGGGTCCCGTCATCTGCAGCAGGAGATTGACCCGGGGTCCTGTTACCTGGTCCCAGGGGTCCCGTTATCTTCACCAGAGGGCCAGCCCGCGGGTCCTGTTATCTGGTCCCTGGGGTCCCGTTATCTGCAGCAGGGAGGTGGCCCGGGAGTCCCGTCATCTGCAGCAGGAGACTGGCCCAGAGGTCTCTTTAGCTGGTCCCGGGGGTCCTGTTATCTGCCGCGGGGGGTCCCCTTATCTGGCCCTGGGGTCCCCTTATGCTCAGCAGGGTGCCAGCCTGGGGGTCCCCTGGTCTGACCCCGGGAACTGGCCTGGGGCAAGGCCGAGTTCGGTTTGTTTCTTTGCTGGGGGCTGTGCAGTGACATGACACGATTCCCTTTCCTGGGCGAGATCCTCTGCCGAGGCCTGGTGGGTGCGGTGGGGAACGGAACCTGCTGTCCGGCGGGTCCGTGTCTCGCTCACGGGCCGGGGCAGAAAGAGAGGAACCAGGCCAGGCAGGTTCCTTGACCCCCCAAAGCGGGGTCTGTTTAGGGCGAGGGACGCCAGAATTTTTCTGTGGCTTATGCTGGGCAAAGCGGCTCAATGTGGCATGAAATTCCCTCGGCATGGGAGGAGATTCCCATGTTGGCACGTAGGCCGGGAAGACTTTTCGGTGCCGCTCCGCATCCGGGGGCGGGGGGGAACTGAGGTGGGTTTGTGCCAGGGGGAAAAGACGCCCGGACTCTTAGCTTTCCATAGGAGCTAAGGCCGTGAGACGGCGGCTCTGCCCTCCCCCCCCCTCGCGTGCTGAACGACTCTGGTCTCTGGCATCTGTCCCTGTTTAGCTGGGCTGTGGACCCTGCGTCCCCGGAGAGGGACTGGTTTCTAGCCGCAGCGGGTCGGCCCAGGCAAACGCAGCGGCTTGTGCTAGAGGTTTACGTGGGACCTGAGTTCTCGCGGGTATTTTCTGTGGCTTCGGATACCCGTGTTGCTCGGCGCACCAGACTCCTGCTGGCTTTGCCGGCCCAGCCCAGCTGAGCGTGGGGGTGGTGATACTGGGCTGGCGCGGGCCTGGCTGCTGGAAGAAACTCCCCCAGGGTACGGCCCCTTTCATACTGGGAAGGAAGGCCCCATGCTTCTCGATTTTGCAAGCAGAACGGCCCGGCACCCCAGAGGGAATTGCACCGTATCAAATCTCTCCCCCGCACCGTTTTTTCCGGCAGCAATTGGTGCCTGGGCCCTGCCTGGCTCGGGCTGGAGCTGCGGCCGTAAGGACTGAGTTAGGCTCTGAGCGGCACTGGGCTGTGGTGAGGACGCGAATCGTAGCCAGCAGCTGATTCGAACTGACGGGGGTGGAGTGGTGGCCCCCGTCCGGTTGAAAGGGATGAGGGTGGGAATGGGAGGGTCCTGTCACCGGGAGGGAGGGCGCCCGGGCACTGGGCTGGCTGTATTTATATCCCCGTGCTGAGAATCTGGGCCGGCTCCTTTTGCACCGAAAATAGGCGGCCGGCCCTCTTGTTCTTGGCGGGAGCCATGAGCCCAAGGGGAGGCTGCCAGACCAATTAGCTGGCGCGTCGGGATCAGGGAGCCAGAGGGGAGCGGGAGATGGACAGGCACCTGCAGGGCCGGCTTGGCGTGATTCCACCCCCCCGCTGTGTCTTCAGTGACAGTGCAGGGTTGGGGGGGAAGGAAGGGAGAGAAGAGGCCGCTGGGCATTTTGGGGCTGGGCCTTTCCTTAGGGGACTTTGATCTTTCAGATTGGCAGGGGCAGGGAATGGGATGTTTCCCTCCAAGCTGGTCCCATGGCTCTAACCACTAACCCCCACTCCCCTTCCAGAGATGGGGAGAGAACCCAGGAATCCTGGCTCTCAGCCCTTCTGCTCTAACTTCTAGTCCCCACAACCCCTCCCTCCCCCGAGCTGGGGAGAGAACTCAGGAGTCCTGCTCTGAGCACTAGACCTCACTCCCTTTCCACCTCCATCAACCCCCCCTTGGCAATAACTGCCCCTGTAGAGGGAGGTTGAGGGCAGGACAGGACAGGGAGATGGATTCCCACCCCCACAGTCACATCTACCCCGGTATCCTGCCCCCTCTCTGCCCACCAGCCCATCTCCCCTGGCTTTGGCAGATTCCCTGCCTGGTGCTCACTGAGCCGGGGTGAGGGGGACGCCTGGCCAGACGATTCACGAGGGGCTGGGGGTGGGGGGTGATGCAGCCTGGCCTGTGGGTCTCAGAGGCATTCCTGGCATTCCACAGCACAGACCACAATTATGCTGAGAGCACCCTCCCCTCACCCCTGGCGCGATGGGCCTGGCTCAGAGCCCTGACCCTGCCAGAGCTGGGGGGAGAACCCAGGAGTCCTGGCTCCCAGCCCTCCTGCTCTAACAACTAGTCCCCACTCCCCTCCCAGAGCTGAGGAGAGAACCAGTCATGATGGCCAAAGCCTGCTTGTGTCTCCTAGGGATTATTCCCCCTTGAGGCATCGGGGCCCGTCTTGCCTGCCCGGGGAGAGCACCCGCTGCTGAGCCCCCCACTCCCTGCAGCCTAACGCCCCCAGTGCTGCCTTGGGGCATGGGGCCTGCACTGCCCAGCCACAGAGAGCCCCCTGCTGAGCCCCCCGCATCCCAGCGCCCCCTAGTGCTGCCCTAGGGCATGGGGCCTGCACTGCCTGGCTGCAGAGAGCGCCCCCTGCTGATCCATCCCCAGGGCAGTCCCGTGGGTCCAGCTGTGTCGTCCCTCCTCCACGTGCTGACCTGGCCAGAACCCGCTTCGCCAGCTTCCCCACTTGGCAGCAGTGCAGTGGCAGGGGGTTCCCCAGGTGTCGCAGGCACCTCGGGGCCTCTGGCTCATCCCCAACGCGCCCGGCAATGCCTGCTCCATGCGCTGATTGATGAGCTAATTAATGGGCTGGCTGGGCACAACTGGGGGGAGAGTGGGGGCTGGGCTGGGTTCCCGACCCTCCAGGGCCGGGGGCTTCAGCTGGAACGCAGCCAATCACTGGGGTCGGGGTTTTCTCCCCGGCTCTGAGAGGGGAGTGGCATGTAGTGGCTGGGGGGAGGCTGGGAGCCAGGACTCCTAGGTTCTAAGCTGGCTCTGGGAGGGGAATGGCGTCTAGCGGTTAGATCAGGGGGTTGGGAGCCAGGACTCCTGGGTTCTCTCCCCAGCCCTGGGCGGGTGCGGTTGGAGCAGGTGATTCTGGAATTTGCACCCTGCCCTGCTGAGCCGACCGATCCACCTGCCTTGGGTCTGGGCCAAAGGGCGGGCGGGGAGGGGTCATACCTGCCTCTTCGCTCCTTGTTAGGTAATGAGCTGAGCCGAGCTGAGCCCTGCCCGGGGCGAGGCGGGAGGGATGACACACCAGCCAACAACATACGAAGTATTGGCAAGTCCAAGCAGTGGGGCAAGTGACCCCCACGCCCCAGCTCTGCCAGTGCCCCTCACTCTCGACCCGCAGCCCCTGCTAGCCCGGCCTTGGGATCTCCCGCCAGCTTTGCTGGTGCCCCTCACTCCCAACCTGCAGCCTCTGCTAGCCCGTCCTTGGGCTCCCCGCCAGCTTTGCTGGTGCCCCTCACTCCCGACCCGCAGCCCCCTACTAGCCCAGCCCTGGGCTCCACCCACAGCTGATTTTCAGTTTCTGGTGGTGATGGGCTCTGAATCAGTCAGGAGTATTCAGGCCTCCCGCTGGAAGCCAGGACTCCTGGGTTCTCTTCCCCCCCGCCCCGCCCGCTCTGGGAGGAGGGTGGGGTCTGGTGGGTCAGCGTGGGGGCGGGGCTGGGTCTGTCCCCTCCCCAGTGCCAGGAGCTGCCCCATGCCAGCTGCTGGGGTTGGCAGTTCCCTCCTGTCTCCTCCCTGCCTCAGTGACGCAGCCTGGCAGCTCCGCTGGGCGCTGCTGCCTGAGAAACCAGGATTGACCCTTGCCCAGGCCTGGCCAGGTGAGGGGCGCATCCGGGGGTGGGAGGTGGATTAGATCCTGGGTTGTGCTCTGAGGTCCCCTCCTCTGGGGCAGGGGGTGGCTGGGGTGAACCCCCTCCCCAGCTGAAGGGCCGGTTTCGGGGGTTGGAGCCAGGGCCCGCCCCCCCGTGTGCACCCGGCGAGCGAAACACCTGCAGGGAGAGGGCAGGCTGGGGCTTGTCCTGTGTGTGTGGGGGGGAAGGCAGACTTCTCCCGGCTTCGGGAATGGGGAAATGCAGCTTGGCCCCACCCCCAGCCGACCCTGCTGCCCCCCAGCGAAGCCACTGAGGGACAGGAAAATTAACAGAGCCGGGAGAGAACCCAGGAGTCCTGGCTCCCAGCCCCCCCACTCTAATCACTAGCCCCCACTCCCCTCCCAGAGCCGAGGATAAAACCCAAGAGTCTTGATTCAGCCCCCACTTACTCCCCAGCTCTGCCGGTGCCCCTCAGTCCGGACCCGCAGCCCCTGCTAGTCCAGCCCTGGGCTCCCCCCAGCTCTGCCAGTGCCCCTCACTGCCAACCCACAGCCCCTGCTAGCCCAGCCCTGGGATCTCCCCCACTCCACAGCTACTCAGGCTCAATAACAACCCAGCGTACTCAGCCCCAGCCATCCTGAGAGACCCTACAATAACAGAACCTGTGTCTGTGCTCCCCAGTGCTCCCCAGAATCCCTTCAGTGACAAACCATGTACCTTCCCCCCTCCACCCCCGGCAGAGAGACCCTACAATAACAAACAGTTCTGGACGGATCACAGTGAGAATATCCGCCCCCCCGCACCCCCCCGTGCCCAAGAGTTTTCAGTCCCAGGCTCATGGGTGCTTATTCCCGCCCGGAGGGGGGCGGGGGGGGGGGAGGGAGGCCCCTAGTGCCAGACTAGGGTTAGCTTTGGAGCTGGAGAGAGTGTGTGTGTGCGTGCGTGTGTGTGAGTGCAAGTGATGGGATGAGGTGGGGGAGACCCAGGGGGCCTGCCCCTCCCCATCTGGGCCCCCAAACAGCCTGAGGGAAGGGCAGGTGGGCAGCAGGAGGGGGAATCACTGGGTCTGGTTGCCATGGGCCCGGAATCGGGCTGGCGGGTGCCGTGAGTTGGCTGGTCTCTGTTGTAGTGGCCAGAGCTCAGCTCCCCCCATCGCAGCCCGGCCTCACTGCTTCCAGTGCAAGGAGGGCTGCGGGTCGGGAGTGAGAGGCACCCTCAGAGCCTCTCTGTCAGGCAGATCCTCTCAGGTCTGTGCAGGCTGGTTTGTTATTGTAGGGCCACGCTGTGGCTTCTTGGGTTTGTTATTGTAGGTCTTCCTGCTGTGGTGTGCTCTGGTGTGTTATTGTAGGGTCTCTGAGGGCTGGTGTGTTATTGTAGAGTCTCGGGGGGGTGGCATGGTCTGGTGTGTTATTGTAGGGTTTCTCGGGACTGGTTTGTTATTGTAGGGTCTCAGGGGGGTAGCGTGGTCCGGTGTGTTATTGTAGGGTCTCTCGGGGTTGGTGTGTTATTGTAGGGTCTCTCGGGGCTGGTGTGTTATTTTAGAGTCTCGGGGGGGTGGCATGGTCTGGTGTGTTATTGTAGGGTCTCTCGGGGCTGGTTTGTTATTGTAGGGTCTCTCAGGGGAGTAGCGTGGTCCAGTGTGTTATTGTGGGGTCTCTCAGGGCTGGTGTGTTATTGTAGGGTCTCTCAGGGCTGGTGTGTTATTGTAGGGTCTCTTGGGGCTAGTGTGTTATTGTAGGGTCTCTCAGGGGGGTGGCGTGGTCCGGTGTGTTACTGTAGAGTCTCTCGGGGCTGGTGTGTTATTGTAGGGTCTCTCGGGGGTGGCGTGGTCCGGTGTGTTATTGTAGGGTCTCTTGGGGCTGGTTTGTTATTGTAGGGTCTCTCGGGGCTGGTGTGTTATTGTAGGGTCAATCAGGGGGGCGGCGTGGTCCGGCTTGTTCTCGGAGGGTCTCCCTGCTTCACTGACCCCACCCCTCTCCCCCCAGGCTCCCCCCGTCGCAGCCATGGCGGCGCGGGTGGCTCAGCGGGACGCTGCCGAGCGCTACCTCTTCGTGGACCGGGACTCGGTGGGGAACCTGGCCACGCAGGCGGACTGGACGGCCAAGCGGCTGGTGTGGGTGCCCTCGGAGCGGCACGGCTTCGAGGCAGCCGGCCTGCGGGAGGAGCGGGCCGACGAGGTGCTGGTGGAGCTGGCGGAGAACGGGCGCCAGGTGCTGGTGCCCAAGCACGAGGTGCAGAAGATGAACCCCCCGAAGTTCTCCAAGGTGGAGGACATGGCTGAGCTGACCTGCCTCAATGAGGCCTCTGTGCTGCACAACCTCAAGGACCGCTACTACTCTGGCCTCATCTACGTGAGTGAGGGAGCCCGGCGTCCGGGAGCCCGACCCCCCACACCCCTCCCAGAGCCAGGGAGAGAAGCCAGGAGTTCTGGCTCCCAGCCACCCTGCTCTGACCATTAGGCCCCACTCCCTCCCAGAGCTGGGGAAAGAGCCCAGGAGTCTTGACTCCCAGCCCCCTTGCTCTGACCGCTAGGATCCACTCCCCTTCCAGAGCTGGGGAAAGAACCCAGGAGTCCTGGCTCCCAGCCCCCCTGCTCTGACCGCTAGGCACCACTCCCCTCCCAGAGCTGGGTAGAGAACCCAGGAGTCCTGGCTCCCAGCCCCCATGCTCTAACCCACTAGACACCACCCCCCCCGCAAACCAAGGATTCGCAGCACCCCTGATATGAAAAAGCCACTTGTCCCCCTCCCCCCGATGCAGCCAAGAGTCCCGAATGTGCCCCCCTCTGCCTATTGTCATGCGGGCTGGGAGAGATGGGGCTGGGGGAAGCCACAGGGCCGGGCGGTGACATCTCGAGGGGCCCCGCCTGGACCCTGCCAGGGGCTGCCCCGGCCTGCTGTGCCCGATGTCCCCACTAGGGGTCGCCCCACTCCATCCATGGCCTGTCCCGGCAGGTGTGGGGCTGGGCGCGTCTCTGGGCTGGGGGAGGCAGGGAGTGGCCTGTACTTTGCCCCAGGCAGGGAGGGCTGGGCTGAGGTGAGGGGCGGGGCAGGTGGATTCCATGGGGCTGGCTCACGGGCCGGGGGGGTGGAGCACAGCCGAGAGCTTAGCAGGGAACCCGTTAGGGTCAGCCCTGCCCCGTGGGAGCCATGGGCCCAGCACTGGTCCAGTGCCCCAGGGCGGCACCTGGGGGCCTGTGCTGCGGGGCGACAGGCTCAGCAGGGGGCGCTGTGCTGCGGGGCGACGGGCTCAGCAGGGAGTGCTGTGCTATGGCGCAGGGGATTCAGCAGGGGGGCTCTGTGCTGTGGGGCGGGGAGCTCAGCAGGGGGTGCTGTGGGGCAGGGGACTCAGTAGGGGTGGGGTGCTGTGGGGCGGGGTGTTCAGCAGCGGGTGCTGTGCTGTGAGGTGAGGGGCTCAGTAGGAGGCGCTGTGTTATGGGGCAGAGGGCGCTGGGCTGTGGCGTAGGGTGTTCAGCAGAGGGCGCTGTGCTATGGGGCAGGGGGCACTGGGCTGTGGGGCAGGGGGCTCAGCAGGTGGCTCTGTGCTGTGGGACGGGGGGGTCAGCAGGGGCTCTGTGCTGTGGGGCAGAGGGCGCTGGGCTGTGAGGTGGGGGGTTCAGCAGAGGGTGCTGTGATATGGGGCAGAGGGCGCTGGGCTGTGGGGTGGGGGGTTCAGCAGGGGGCACTGGGCTATGGTGCAGGGGGTGCTGGGCTGTGAGGCAGGGGGCTCAGCAGGTGGCTCTGTGCTGTGGGGCGGGGGGTTCAGCAGGGGGCACTGTGCTATGGGGCAGAGGGCACTGGGCTGTGGGGCGGGGGGTTCAGCAGGGGGCGCTGTGCTATGGGGCAGAGGGCTCTGGGCTGTGGGGCGGGGGGTTCAGCAGGGGGCACTGTGCTATGGGGCAGAGTGCGCTGGGCTGTGGGGTGGGGGGTTCATCAGTGGGTGCTGTGCTATGGGGCAGGGGGCGCTGGGCTGTGGGCAGGGGGCTCAGCAGGTGGCTCTGTGCTGTGGGGCGGGGGGCTCAGCAGGGGGCGCTGTGCTATGGGGCAGAGGGCACTGGGCTGTGGGGCGGGGGTTCATCAGGGGATGCTGTGCTGTGGGGCAGGGGGTGCTGGGCTGTGGGGCAGGGGGCTCAGCAGGTGGCTCTGTGCTGTGGGGCGGGGGGCTCAGCAGGGGGTGCTGTCAGCTGGAGGCTCTGGGCTACAGGGAAGGGGTCCCAGCAGGGGTCGCTGTCCACTAGCTGTCAGGGCTGCCCCGATGCCTTGACAGGGCCGTGCCCGTGCCCGGCAGGGGGGGCGCTTGGGTCAGAGTGGGAATTTGGGCAGTGCGGGGGGCAGACAGGGTTGGGTCTGCGGCAGTGTGAGGCGGGGGGCAGAGGACACAGCAGCCGAGATGGGGGGCGGGGCAGGTTGTCTTGGATCCCTGCCCCCCCTCGGCCGGGCTGGGTGTGGGGCAGGTTGGCGTGGTGCCAGGGCTAAGACAGGCCCGACTTGTTTGATGGGAACTGGGGCGGGCCACAGCGCCAGGTGTGAGTCCTGCCCTGCGGGGTAGTGGGGGGGGGTTGGCGCCGAAGGGAAAGCACCCCCAGGGAGGTGCCCCTGCCCTGTCCCCCACTGAGCCCCCCCAGGCCTCACCCCAGCCCCTCACCATTCCCTGCTCAGGACATGCCTGTCCCTGCTTAGCATGAGATGGGGTCACGGGGTGGCAGCTTGGCCCCCTCCCCCCCGGGAGCAATGCCCCCCTGACCTGGGTCCAGGCCCTCTCTTCCATCAATGGGGATTTGGGGTTGGTCACCCACTGCTGGGCCCCACAGATGGGTCTGAAGCTGGTCATGGCCCCAACCCCAATACTACAGGGAGAAAAACACCATCCCCTGTGGAACCCAGGAGTCCTGTCTTCCAGCCCCCACCCCAAACCCACTAGATCCCACTCCTCTCCCAGAGCCAGGGAGAGAACCCAGGCTTCCTGGTTCCCAGCCCCCCCTGCTCTAACCACTAGACCCCACTCCCCTCCCAGAGCCAGGAGGGAACCCAGGCGTCCTGGCTCCCAGCCCTCCCTGCTCTAACCTCTAGACCCCACTCCCCTCCCAGAGCCAGGAGAGAACCCAGGCGTCCTGGCTCCCAGCGCTGAGTGTAGACCATGTTAGTTCTTGAGTTGCCAGAGGTCTCCCATGGTGCCCCTGGGTGGGCTTGGATCTGCCCCCACCCTGCTGCGCTGGCCTGGGCACCTCGCCCAGCCTGGGGCAGGGACATGCCCGGCAAATGCCCCTCGGCTCTGTAATTAGCTGGGATTTAATTGGTGAGTGGCCCCGCCTGTAATTACAGACCCTGAGCCCAGCTGCCATGGGGAGCCGTGAGATGTTAGGGCTGGGAGCCAGGACTCCTGGGTTCTCTCTATGGCTCTGGGAGGGAAGTGGGTTCTAGTGGTTAGAGCAGGGGGGCTGAGAGCCAGGACTCCTGGGTTCTCTCTAGAGCTCTGGGAGGGGAGTAGGGGCTAGTGGTTAGAGCAGGGGGGGCTGGGAGCCAGGATTCCTGGGTTCTTTCCCCAGCTCTGTGAGGGAAGTGGGGATACAAAGCCCCATCAGATCCCCCCATCTCCCTTCCCCCCTTTCCATGCACCCGTTAGGGATCAGGTGGGCGCTGGTTGTAGTCAAAAGAAAGTCCAGACGTATCTCCATCCTCCTGGCCTTGCAGAGGGTCCTGCCCCCCAACACCCCCCAGGGGGCTCAGGCCAGCTGTACCGAATGGGGACACCCGTGGCCCTCGCTCTGGCACGACCCCTTTCCTCTGAGTTGGCCCCCGAACGCCTGGCCCTGCTTGGGAATTAACTACTAGGAATCAGTTTCCCTGTCGTAAGGTGCTGTGGGGAGAACCCAGGAGTCCGGGCTCCCTGCCCTTCCCCCATTGATTCCCTGCCTCTCTCTGTGCCCCCTCCTAGACGTACTCAGGGCTGTTCTGTGTGGTCATCAACCCCTACAAGAACCTGCCCATCTACACGGAGCAGATTGTCGAGATGTATCGGGGCAAGAAGCGCCATGAGATGCCACCCCACATCTACGCCATCTCGGAGGCTGCCTACCGCAGCATGCTGCAGGGTGTGTGTGTGTGTGGCCCCTACTGGGCCCTGCTGTGTGTGTGTGTCCAGCTCTGTCCCCTGTGCGTATGTGTGTGTTTGTGTGTCGCCCCTGCTAGGGGCTGGGCCCTGCTCTGTGTGTGTGTGTGTGGCCCCTGCTGGATGTGTGTGTGTGTCGCCCCTGCTGGGGGCTGGGCCCTGCTCTGTGTGTGTGTTTGTGTGTCGCCCCTGCTGGGGACTGGGCCCTGCTCTGTGTGTGTGTGTGGTTCCTGCTCTTTGTCTGTGTGTGTGTGTGTGTGTGTGTGTGTCCCCTGCTGTGTGTGTGTGTCTGTTTGTCTGTGTGTTGCCCCTGCTGGGGGCTGGGCCCTGCTCTGTGTGTGTATGTGTCACGGAGTCCCCCAGTGATGCTCTGGAACTGCTCCCCACAAAGCCAGTCAGGACTTTGAGGAGCCTCCTCTCCCTCGGAGCAGACTGTCTCCAGGGCCAGAAGCTCACACAGCTTCACCGCCTGGGTCTGACCTTGGAGCGTTCAGCATCCTCTGCCCCTCCGTGCGCTTCCCACAGCGAGTCCGCCCCAGCGGGGTCCTGGGGAAGCCACAGGGTCTTGCACCCCCACTTCGCAGTCAGACGTGACTCTCAGCCAGCCAGTAACACAGAGGTTTATTCGATGACAGGAACAGGATTTAAAACAGAACTTGTAGGTACCGCGAGCCGGACCCCTCGGCCGGGTCCATTCTGGGGGGCAGTGAGCCAGACCCCCACGTCTGCACTTCACTCCTTGTCCCCAGCCAGCTCCAGACTCACAACCCCTCCCAGCCCCTCCTCCTCTGCTCAGTTCCTTTCCTGGGCCAGGAGGTCACCTGATCCCTTTGTCTCCAACACCTTCAGCTGGCACCTTTGCAGAGAAGGGCCCAGGCCATCAGCTGCCAGGAGACAGCGTGCCAGGCATTTGGGTGCACTGGCCCTTTGCTCTGCTAGATACTTAAGAGCTGCATAGGGGAAACTGAGGCACCAACACAGTATTCAGAGAAAATATTAAGACCATTCCTAGTTTGTCACTGTCTGTGCGTGTGTGTGTCCAGCCCTGCCCTGTGTGTGTGTGTGTGTGTGTGTGTGTGTGTGTGTGTGTGTGTGTGTTGCCCCTGCTGGGGGCTGGGCCCTGCTCTGTGTGAGTGTGTCCAGCCCTGCCCTGTGTGTATGTGTCCTGCTGGGGGCTGGGCCCTGCTCAGTGTGTGTGTGTGTGTGTCTGTGCTGGGGGTTGTGTGGGCTGGGGAAATGGGGGCTCTGGGGCAGCAAGGGTTGGGGCTGCTACATCCAGCCGGGTGACACACGCCCCCATATTCAGGAGGGGGCTGCGGGTGGGGGAGGTGACACTGCTGGGTGGTGTGTGCAGCACCACACTCATCGCCTGTCTCTTCCAACAGACCGAGAGGATCAATCCATCCTGTGCACGTAAGTGTCACAAACTCTGTGTGTGTGTGTGTATGTGTATGTGTGTGCGCGCTCCCTGCTGGGGGGATGAGGGTGTGCGTGCGAGAGAGAGAGAGCGATGCTGCCCCCTGCTGGGGCGGTGTTTATGTGCCCAGCGCTGCTCCCTGGTGGCATGTGTGTGTATATATGTGCCCAGCGCTGCCCCCTGCTGGTGTGTGTGTGCGTGCACCCAGTGCTGCCTTCTGCTGGGGTGTGTGTGTGCGTGCGTGCCCAGCACTGCCCCCTGCTGGGATGTGTGTGTATATGTGTGTGTGTGTGTTTGCGCACACGCACCCAGCGCTGCCCCCTGCTGGGGTGTGTGTGTGTGTGTGTGTGCACGCGCCCAGTGCTGCCCCCTGCTGGGCTGTGTGTGTATATGTGTGTGTATGTGTTTGCGCTCACGCACCCAGCGCTGCCCCCTGCTGGTGTGTGTGTGTGCCCGCACCCAGCGCTGCCCCCTGCTGGTGTATGTGTGTGTGTGTGTGCGCCCAGTGCTGCCCCCTGCTGGGCTCTGTGTGTGTATATGTGTGTGTGTGTGTGTTTGCACTCATGCACCCAGCGCTGCCCCCTGCTGGTATATGTGTGTGTGTGTGTGTGCCCAGCGCTGCCCCCTGCTGGGCTGTGTGTGTGTGTGGGGGAGGGCTGGTCTAAACTGGGGGGGTATCAATCTAAGATATGCAACTTCAGCTGCGTGAACAGCGTCGCTGACGTCGAAGTATCTTAGATCGATTTTCCTCGGGTCCTCACGGTGCGGGATCGACGGCCGCGGCTCCCCCTGTTGACTCCGCTCCCGCCACTCGCTCCGGTGGAGTTCCGGAGTCCACGGGAGCGTGTTCGGGGATCGATATATCGTGTCTAGATGAGACGCGATATAGCGATCCCCGAAAAATCGATTGCTACCCACCGAAACGGCGGGTAGTCTGGACGTACCCTGTGTGTGTGTGCGTGCACACTCAGTGCTGCCCCCTGCTTGTGTGTGTGTGTGTGTGTGTGTGCGCGCGTGTGTGTGCGCACCCAGCGCTGCCTCCTGCTGGGGTGTGTGTGTGTGTGCCCAGCGCTGTCCCCTGCTGGTGTGTGTGTGTGTGTGCACACCCAGCGCTGCCTCCTGCTGGGGTGTGTGTGTGTGCCCAGCGCTGCCCCCTGCTGGGCTGTGTGTGTGTGTGTGCGTGTGTGTGCACCCAGTGCTGCCTCCTGCTGGGGTGTGTGTGCGGCCAGTGCTGCCCCCTGCTGGGCTGTGTGTTCATGTGTGTTCACCCAGCGCTGCCTCCTGCTGGGGTATGTGTGCGGCCAGTGCTGCCCCCTGCTGGGCTGTGTGTTTATGTGTGTGCACCCAGCGCTGCCCCCTGCTGGGCTGTGTGTTTATGTGTGTGCATCCAGCGCTGCCTCCTGCTGCGGTGTGTGTGCGGCAAGCGCTGCCCCCTGCTGGGCTTTGTGTGTGTGTATGCGCGCACATTCGCACCCAGCGCTGCCCCCTGCTGGGCTTTGTTTGTGTGTGTGTATGTGTGTGTGTGTGTGTGTGTGTATGTGTGCGCGCGCGCGCATTCGCACCCAGCACTGCCCCCTGCTGGACTGTGTGTTTATGTGTGTGCACCCAGCGCTGCCTCCTGCTGGGATGTGTGTGCGACAAGCGCTGCCCCCTGCTGGGCTGTGTGTGTGTGTGTGTGTGTGTGTGTTCACACCCAGTGCTGCCTCCTGCTGGGCTGTGTGTGTGGTGCTGCCCCATGTACCCGTCACCGCAGCCCTGGTGCTGTTGCAGGGGCGAGTCAGGCGCCGGGAAGACGGAGAACACCAAGAAGGTGATCCAGTACCTGGCCCACGTGGCCTCCTCCCACAAGGCCCGCAAGGAGCAGAGCATCCCGGTGAGAGTCCAGCTGCGCTGGCCTGGCACTGAGCACCCATGGGTGCTGGGGTGGGTGCTCCCTGTGGGGGCGGGCGGGTACTACTGGGCCTCAGCACCTGTGCCAGCTCACCTGACCCAGTTCGGGGTCCCTTCCTCCCCCCCAGCTGCCTATATAAACCAACTGCCCAACACCTGTGTCTAGACTCTCCCAGCTCCCCTCAACCCTGATGTGCCCCCCTAAGCTGTGTTCGTGCCCTGTGTGTTACCCCAGAGTCCCTGGAGCAATTAGGAGGGTGGGTCTGGGGCTGTAGTGAGGGTTAGAGCTATCTAGTGCTGAGAGGATGGGGAGTGGGTATCAATACGTCTGGGTTCCACCCCAGAGAGGCCGCCGTCCCAGTGCTAGGTGAGGCGTCCCCATATAGCCAGGCCCTGTGACCCACTCCAGAGGGGCTACCTCCCAGAGCCGGGTGAGAGGTCCCTGTATAACCAGCCCTAGCCCGTTGGAGGCGGCCGTGTTCTGACTGTTGGCAGTGTGGCCAAAGGGGGCTGTTGGTGGGTGCGGTGGGATACACGCGTCCTCCAGCAGTAACCTCTCCTCTCCCCTGTCTTGCTGCCCCCAGCTGGAGTCGCCGAACCTGGCCAGGCACCTGGCAAGTGGACGCATCGTGTGCCACCCGCCTGCCCGCCCGCAGCCATTCCTGCCCTTTGATTGGCTACCCATAGCCCAGCCCCCTTGGCGCGCGGTTCATCGAGTTCCCTTTTGCTGCTTTGCCTGGCTTTTTAATATTTTTTTGGGCTGACTTTGGCAAAGGCTTTTTGGTTACATCTGCCCCAGTGCCAGGAGCCAGGACTCCTGGGTTCTCTCCCCCGCTCGGGGAGGGAGGTGGGGGCCGGTGGTTAGAGCTGGAGGGGGGAGTCGATTCCTGGTTTGTGTCGCTGTCGGCTCGTTTTGTCCTGTTCGGTCGCACCCCTTGTCGCCGCTCCGACTAACCCTCTGGTTCTGTTTGTCTTTTGCCCCTCTCCCTCCCACATCTCGTGTGCGTGTGACCCCTGCACAGAGCTCCGGCCCCGTCTCCTATGTGAGTAGCGCCCAGCCCCGCGGTTCCTGTGATAACCCCCAAATCCCCGGGGGTGGGGGGAGGGTCACTCGTATAATAGCACCCCCTGCTGGGAGAGGTGGGGGCTGGAGCAGCCGGGAGCTCCCTGCAGCTCCCAGCGCCCCCTGCTGAGAGAGGTGGGGGGGCCGGGGCGGCCGGGAGCTCCCTGCGCCCCACAGCGCCCCCTGCTGGGAGAGGTGGAGGCTGGAGCAGCCGGGAGCTCCCTGCAGCTCCCAGCGCCCCCTGCTGAGAGAGGTGGGGGGGCCGGAGCAGCCGGGAGCTCCCTGCACCTCCCAGCGCCCCCTGCTGGGAGAGGTGGAGGCTGGAGCAGCTGGGAGCTCCCTGCACCTCCCAGCGCCCCCTGCTGGGAGAGGTGGGGGGCCGGGGCAGGCGGGAGCTCCCTGCGCCCCACAGCACCCCCTGCTGGGAGAGGTGGGGGGCCGGGGCAGCCGGGAGCTCCCTGCGCCCCACAGCGCCCCCTGCTGGGAGAGGTGGGGGGCCGGGGCAGCCGGGAGCTCCCTGCGCCCCACAGCGCCCCCTGCTGGGAGAGGTGGGGGGCCGGGGCAGGCGGGAGCTCCCTGCGCCCCACAGCACCCCCTGCTGGGAGAGGTGGGGGGCTGGGGCAGCCGGGAGCTCCCTGCGCCCCACAGCGCCCCCTGCTGGGAGAGGTGGGGGGCCGGGGCAGCCGGGAGCTCCCTGCGCCCCACAGCGCCCCCTGCTGGGAGAGGTGGGGGGCCGGGGCATCCAGGAGCTCCCTGCCCCCCTAGTGCCCCCTCCAGTGTGACCCCAGCCCTCTCCCTGCAGGGCGAGCTGGAGCAGCAGCTGCTTCAGGCCAACCCCATCCTGGAGGCCTTCGGCAACGCCAAGACGGTGAAAAACGACAACTCCTCCCGATTCGTGAGTGCGGGGGGGCGGCAGGGCTGGGGGGGAGGAATGAGGGGAAGGGGCAGGCAGGGGTGTGGGGGCCCCAAGTGGAGAGGCAGGTCAGGGTCTGAGGGCCCTGGGGGGAGGGGGAGGCAGGGGCGTAGGGCTCCCAGGGGAAGGGGCAGGCAGGGGCATGGGGGCCCCGGGGGAAGGGGCAGGTCGGGGTGTGGGGGCCCCTAGTGGACGGGCAGGTCAGGGTCTGAGGGCCCTGGGGGGAGGGGGAGGCAGGGGCGTAGGGGTCCCAGGGGAAGGGGCAGGCAGGGGTGTGAGGGCCATGGGGGAAGGGGCAGGTCGGGGTGTGGGGGCCCCTAGTGGACGGGCAGGTCAGGGTCTCAGGGCCCTGGGGGGAGGGGGAGGCAGGGGTGTGAGGGCCCCGGGGGAAGGGGCAGGTCGGGGTGTGGGGGCCCCTAGTGGATGGGCAGGTCAGGGTCTGAGGGCCCTGGGGGGAGGGGGAGGCAGGGGCGTAGGGGTCCCAGGGGAAGGGGCAGGCAGGGGTGTGAGGGCCCCGGGGGAAGGGGCAGGTGGGGGTTTGGAGGTCCTGCGGGGGAGTGTGGGGGCAGAGGAGTCCTTCCACCCACCACATCAATTCCATTGCACCCTCTGTCCCCCACCAGGGTAAATTCATCCGGATCAATTTTGACGTGGCCGGCTACATTGTTGGAGCCAATATAGAGACCTGTATCCTTTGGGCTGGGGGGCAGGATGGGAGGGGAGTGGGCAGGGCACTTGGCCCCTAGCAAGGTTTGGCGGGGGGTTGGGAGTGATTGCCCCTCCCTGAGGTATGGGGGGGGCTCTGGGGCTGCATATGGGGGTGATTCCCCCTCTCTGAGGTATGGGGGGGCTCTGGGGCTCTGTGTGGGGGTGATTCCCCCTCTCTGAGGTATGGGGGGGCTCTGGGTCTGTGTGTGGGGGTGATTCCCCCTCCCTGAGGTATGGAGGGGCTCTGGGGCTGTGTGGGGGGTGATCCCCCTCCCTGAGGTATGAGGGGGCTCTGGGGCTGCGTGTGGGGGTGATTCCCCCTCCCTGAGGTATGGGGGGGCTCTGGGGCTGCGTGTGGGGGTGATTCCCCCTCCCTGAGGTATGGGAGGGCTCTGGGGCTGCGTGTGGGGGTGATTCCCCCTCTCTGAGGTATGGGAGGGCTCTGGGGCTGCGTGTGGGGGTGATTCCCCCTCTCTGAGGTATGGGAGGGCTCGGGCTGCGTGTGGGGGTGATTCCCCCTCTCTGAGGTATGGGAGGGCTCTGGGGCTGTGTGTGGGGTGATTCCCCCTCCCTGAGGTATGGGGGGGCTCTGGGGCTGCGTGTGGGGGTGATTCCCCCTCTCTGAGGTATGGGAGGGCTCTGGGGCTGCGTGTGGGGGTGATTCCCCCTCCCTGAGGTATGGCGGGGCTCTGGGGCTGTGTGTGGGGTGATTCCCCCTCTCTGAGGTATGTGGGGGCTCTGAGGCTGCGTGTGGGGGTGATTCCCCCTCCCTGAGGTATGGCGGGGCTCTGGGGCTGTGTGTGGGGTGATTCCCCCTCCCTGAGGTATGGGGGGGCTCTGGGGCTGCGTGTGGGGGTGATTCCCCCTCTCTGAGGTATGGGAGGGCTCTGGGGCTGCGTGTGGGGGTGATTCCCCCTCCCTGAGGTATGGGGGGGCTCTGGGGCTGCGTGTGGGGGTGATTCCCCCTCTCTGAGGTATGGGAGGGCTCTGGGGCTGCGTGTGGGGGTGATTCCCCCTCCCTGAGGTATGGAGGGGCTCTGGGGCTGCGTGTGGGGGTGATTCCCCCTCCCTGAGGTATGGGAGGGCTCTGGGGCTGCGTGTGGGGGTGATTCCCCCTCCCTGAGGTATGGAGGGGCTCTGGGGCTGTGTGTGGGGTGATTCCCCCTCTCTGAGGTATGTGGGGGCTCTGAGGCTGCGTGTGGGGGTGATTCCCCCTCCCTGAGGTATGGCGGGGCTCTGGGGCTGCGTGTGGGGGTGATTCCCCCTCTCTGAGGTATGGCGGGGCTCTGGGGCTGTGTGTGGGGTGATTCCCCCTCCCTGAGGTATGGCGGGGCTCTGTGGGAGCGGGATGGGTCCCAGGGCTGTGTCCCTTTCCTTAGCCCCGGCTCAGACCTGCTGGAGAAGTCTCGCGCCATCCGGCAGGCCAAGGACGAGCGAACCTTCCACATCTTCTACCAGCTGCTGGTGGGGGCAGGCGAGCACACAAAGGGTACAGAGCCTCCCCGCGAGCCCCACGTCCTGCCCAGGCCTGGGGAGAACCCAGGAGTCCTGGCTCCCAGCCCCCCCCCCCACTCTGGACCCCACTACCTCTCTGACACACTCTCTGGGGCCTGAGAGAGTACAGCAGTCCCATGTGGGGCTCCTTGGGCAGGCTGGTCGGACATGGTGCTGACCCCATCCCTGCTGGTCCTGGTGGGAGGCAGCCGGTTGGACGTGGTGCTGACCCCCTCCCTGCTGGTCCTGGCCTGGGGGAGGCGGCCGTTCGGACGTGGTGCTGACCCCGTCCCTGCTGGTCCTGGCCTGGGGGAGGCGGCCGGTCGGAGGTGGTGCTGACCCTGTCCCTGCTGGTCCTGGCCTGGGGGAGGCGGCCGGTCGGACGTGGTGCTGACCCTGTCCCTGCCGGTCCTGGCCGGGGGGAGGCCAGTCGGACGTGGTGCTGACCCCCTCCCTGCTGGTCCTGGCCTGGGGGAGGCGGCCGGTCGGACGTGGTGCTGACCCCGTCCCTGCTGGTCCTGGCCTGGGGGAGGCGGCCGGTCGGAGGTGGTGCTGACCCTGTCCCTGCCGGTCCTGGCCGGGGGGAGGCCAGTCGGACGTGGTGCTGACCCCATCCCTGCTGGTCCTGGCCTGGGGGAGGCGGCCGGTCGGACGTGGTGCTGACCCCGTCCCTGTCTCCCCGCTAGCTGAGCTGCTGCTGGAGCCGTTCAACCAGTACCGGTTCCTGTCCAATGGGTTCCTGCCCATCCCAGGCCAGCAGGACAAGGAGATCTTCCAGGAGACCATGGAGTCCATGCGCATCATGGGCTTCTCCCCTGAGGAGATCCACAGTGAGTCGCCCCTCCGTCCGGGGGCAGATCCCCACCCAGGGCGGGGGCTCACCTGGTACCAGGAAGGGATTATGGGGGTGCAAACCTGAGGGGTGGGGAAGCCTGTGTAGATTGGGACTTAGGAGAGGAGAGTTGAAAGGTGTCTGGGGCAGGGTATGGGAGGGGTGGTGGGCCAGGAACTGGCAGCCTGTGTGGGGTTAATCTAGTGGAGGGGGAATGGGGGACCCTGGGTTGGGGGGCAGGATCTGGGAGGGCCTGCAGAGAATAGGTTGTGGGGCAGGATCTGGGGGATCAGGTAGGACTGGGTGTGGGGTGGCGGGGGAGAAGCCCGAGGAGTGGGAGGAGGGGCCATGGGGAGGGCTCCACAGGCCGGGGTTGCCAGCTCCCTGCCCCCCTCACTGGCCCCCCGCCCCACAGACATGCTGCGGATGGTGTCGGCCGTGCTGCAGTTCGGGAACATCGTCTTCCGCAAGGAGCGAAACACGGACCAAGCCTCCATGCCGGACAACACCGGTACAGGGCAGCCCGGGGTCCTTCCCCTCCTGGGGGCGCCGGCCCCGATCCAGCCCCATGGCAGGGAATGGGACATGGGGCTTTCCCCTGTAGGGGGCACCGTCTGGGGGGGTCCTGTGTGGGAGGGGTGACCCATGGGGGGCTGTGTGGGGGCATGGGAGGGGCTATGTGTGGGGGTGAGAGGAGGGAAGAGGTGGACTGTGGGGGGCAGGAGGAAGTGGGCTGGAGGGCTGGGAGGGGGAGGAGGGGGGCTGTGGGTGGGGGCTGGGAGGGAGAGGGAGGCCGTGGGGTGGGAAGAGGGAAGAGGGGCTGTGGGTGGGGGGTGGGAGCGGGTGGAGGGGGGCTGTGCATGGGGGCTGGGAGGGAGAGGGGGGCTGTGGATGGGGCGGGTGGGAGGCGGCAGACTCGGTTGGGGCTGGGAGCGTGGGAGGGGGGAGGAGGGGGCTGTGGATGGGGGCTGGGGGGAGAGGGAGGCCGTGGGGTGGGAAGAGGGAAGAGGGGCTGTGGGTGGGGGGTGGGAGCGGGTGGAGGGGGGCTGTGCATGGGGGCTGGGGGAGAGGGGGCTGTGCGTGGGGGCTGTGGGGGGAGAAGGAGGCTGTGGGGTGGGAGGAGAGAAGAGGGGGGCTGTGGGTGGGGGTTGGGGGAGAGGGAGCCTGCCCCCCTCCCGCCCCCCGGGCTGAGCTCTCCCTGCCCCCCAGCCGCCCAGAAGCTCTGCCACCTGCTGGGGCTGAACGTGACCGAGTTCTCCCGCGCCATCCTCATGCCGCGCATCAAAGTCGGGCGCGACTACGTGCAGAAGGCCCAGACCAAGGAGCAGGTGGGGCTGGGGGGGGACAGATGCCAGGGAACGTGGAGCTGGAACCCTAGGGAGGCTGGGGGTGTGGTGGGGGTGGGGCAGGGCATGGCAGGGGCTGTGGCAGGCGTAGGGGCAGGGGGATGTGTGGGAGGGGCAGGGGCATGGTGGGCGAGATGAAGGCGATGTGGGGGCTGGGTGGGGGGGGAGCGGCAGGGGGTGTAGCAGGAGCAGGGCATGGTGGGGGAGGGGCAGGATGGGGTACGGTGGGGGTGGGATGGGGCGGGCAGGGGTGAGGCGCGGGGGGAGAAGGAGCAGGGTGCAGTGGGTGTGGGGGGGAGGGGCAGGGGGTATGGCGGGTGAGAGGAAGGCAATGTGGGGGCTGGGTGCAGTGTGGTGGGGGAGGGGCAGGATGGGGCGCTGCGGAAGAAGGAGCAGGGTGCAGTGGGTGTGGGGGGAGGGCAGGGGGCGTGGGGGGGGAGAAGGAGCAGGGTGCAGTGGGTGTGGAGGGGAGGGCAGGGGGCGTGGGGGGGAGAAGGAGCAGGGTGCAGTGGGTGTGGGGGTAGGGGCAGGGGCATGGATGGGAGAAGGAGCAGGGTGTGGGGGGGAGGGCAGGGGGCGTGGCGGGGGAGGAGAAGGAGCAGGGTGCAGTGGGTGTGGGGGGGAGGGCAGTGGGCGTGGCGGGGGAGGAGAAGGAGCAGGGTGCGGTGGGTGTGGGGGGGGAGGGCAGAGGGCGTGGCGGGGGAGGAGAAGGAGCAGGGTGCGGTGGGTGTGGGGGGGAGGGCAGGGGCGTGGCGGGGGAGGAGAAGGAGCAGGGTGCGGTGGGTGTGGGGGGGAGGGCAGGGGGCGTGGCGGGGGAGGAGAAGGAGCAGGGTGCAGTGGGTGTGGGGGGGAGGGCAGGGGGCGTGGCGGGGGAGGAGAAGGAGCAGGGTGCGGTGGGTGTGGGGGGGAGGGCAGGGGGCGTGGCGGGGGAGGAGAAGGAGCAGGGTGCAGTGGGTGTGGAGGGGAGGGCAGGGGGTGTGGGGGAGGAGAAGGAGCAGGGTGCAGTGGGTGTGGGTGGAGGGGCAGGGGCATGGTGGGGAGAAGGAGCAGGGTGCAGGGGGCGTGGCAGGGGAGGGGTGGGGGGAGAAGGAGCAGGGTGCGGTGGGTGTGGTGGGGAGGGCAGGGGGCGTGGCGGGGGAGGAGAAGGAGCAGGGTGCAGTGGGTGTGGGGGGGAGGGCAGGGGGCGTGGCGGGGGAGGAGCGGGGGGCGTGGCGTGGGGGGGTGCCGCCAGGCCAGACAGGGGGCGTGGCGGGGGAGGAGCGGGGGGGGTGCCGCCAGGCCAGGCAGGGGGCGTGGCGGGGGAAGGGTGCCAGGGGGCTGCCGCCAGGCCAGGCAGGGGGCGTGGCGGGGGAGGAGAAGGAGCAGGGTGCGGTGGGTGTGGGGGGGAGGGCAGGGGGCGTGGCGGGGGAGGAGAAGGAGCAGGGTGCGGTGGGTGTGGGGGGGAGGGCAGGGGGCGTGGCGGGGGAGGAGTGGGGGGTGTGGTGTGGGGGGGTGCCGCCAGGCCAGGCAGGGGGTGACTCTCTGCCCCCCCAGGCGGATTTCGCCGTGGAGGCGCTGGCCAAGGCGACCTACGAGCGCCTGTTCCGCTGGCTCGTCCATCGCATCAACCGGGCCCTGGACCGCACCAAGCGCCAGGGAGCCTCCTTCATCGGCATCCTGGACATCGCCGGCTTCGAGATCTTCCAGGTGAGCCGGCGCTGAGCCCCCCAGCGCCCCCCTGCCCCCCCGCCCCTGCCCCAGCGCCCCCTGACCTGCCGCCCCCCCGCAGCTGAACTCCTTCGAGCAGCTCTGCATCAACTACACCAACGAGAAGCTGCAGCAGCTCTTCAACCACACCATGTTCGTGCTGGAGCAGGAGGAGTATCAGCGCGAGGGCATCGCCTGGGACTTCATCGACTTCGGCCTCGACCTGCAGCCCTGCATCGACCTCATCGAGCGCCCGGTCAGCGGGGCGGGGCAGGGGGCACCGTGCTGCTGGGGGGCTGGGCGGGGGGCTCTGTGCACGGGGCAGGGGGGCACCGTGCTGCTGGGGGGCTGGGCGGGGGGCTCTGTGCACGGGGCAGGGTGGGGCAGGGGGCACGGTGCTGCTGGGGGGCTGGGCGGGGGGCTCTGTGCACGGGGCAGGGTGCGGCAGAGGGCACTGTGCTGCTGGGGGGCTGGGCGGGGGGCTCTGTGCACGGGGCAGGGTGGGGCAGGGGGCACCGTGCTGCTGGGGGGCTGGGTGGGGGGCTCTGTGCACGGGGCAGGGTGGGGCAGGGGTCACCGTGCTGCTGGGGGGCTGGGTGGGGGGCTCTGTGCACGGGGCAGGGTGGGGCAGGGGGCACGGTGCTGCTGGGGGGCTGGGCGGGGGGCTCTGTGCACGGGGCAGGGTGGGGCAGGGGGCACGGTGCTGCTGGGGGGCTGGGCGGGGGGCTCTGTGCCGTGGTGCAGGGGGCACTGTGCTGCTGGGGGGCTGGGCGGGGGGCTCTGTGCACGGGGCAGGGTGGGGCAGGGGGCACGGTGCTGCTGTGGGGCTGGGCGGGGGGCTCTGTGCACGGGGCAGGGTGGGGCAGGGGGCACCGTGCTGCTGGGGGGCTGGGCGGGGGGCTCTGTGCCACGGGGAAGGGGGCACTGTGCTGCTGGGGGGCTGGGCGGGGGGCTCTGTGCACGGGGCAGGGTGGGGCAGGGGGCACCGTGCTGCTGGGGGTCTGGGCGGGGGGCTCTGTGCACGGGGCAGGGTGGGGCAGGGGGCACCGTGCTGCTGGGGGGCTGGGTGGGGGGCTCTGTGCACGGGGCAGGGTGGGGCAGGGGGCACGGTGCTGCTGTGGGGCTGGGCGGGGGGCTCTGTGCACGGGGCAGGGTGGGGCAGGGAGCACCGTGCTGCTGGGGGGCTGGGCGGGGGGCTCTGTGCCACGGGGAAGGGGGCACTGTGCTGCTGGGGGGCTGGGCGGGGGGCTCTGTGCATGGGGCAGGGTGGGGCAGGGGGCACCGTGCTGCGGGGGGCTGGGCGGGGGGCTCTGTGCACGGGGCAGGGTGGGGCAGGGGGCACCGTGCTGCTGGGGGGCTGGGCGGGGGGCTCTGTGCACGGGGCAGGGTGGGGCAGGGGCACGGTGCTGCTGGGGGGCTGGGCGGGGGGCTCTGTGCACGGGGCAGGGTGGGGCAGGGGGCACGGTGCTGCTGGGGGGCTGGGGCGGGGGGCTCTGTGCCGTGGTGCAGGGGGCACTGTGCTGCTGGGGGGCTGGGCGGGGGGCTCTGTGCACGGGGCAGGGTGGGGCAGGGGGCACGGTGCTGCTGTGGGGCTGGGCGGGGGGCTCTGTGCACGGGGCAGGGTGGGGCAGGGGGCACCGTGCTGCTGGGGGCTGGGCGGGGGCTCTGTGCCACGGGGAAGGGGGCACCGTGCTGCTGGGGGGCTGGGCGGGGGGCTCTGTGCACGGGGCAGGGTGGGGCAGGGGGCACCGTGCTGCTGGGGGGCTGGGCGGGGGGCTCTGTGCACGGGGCAGGGTGGGGCAGGGGGCACCGTGCTGCTGGGGGGCTGGGTGGGGGGCTCTGTGCACGGGGCCGGGTGGGGCAGGGGGCACGGTGCTGCTGTGGGGCTGGGCGGGGGGCTCTGTGCACGGGGCAGGGTGGGGCAGGGGGCACCGTGCTGCTGGGGGGCTGGGTGGGGGGCTCTGTGCACGGGGCCGGGTGGGGCAGGGGGCACGGTGCTGCTGTGGGGCTGGGCGGGGGGCTCTGTGCACGGGGCAGGGTGGGGCAGGGAGCACCGTGCTGCTGGGGGGCTGGGCGGGGGGCTCTGTGCCACGGGGAAGGGGGCACTGTGCTGCTGGGGGGCTGGGCGGGGGGGCTCTGTGCATGGGGCAGGATGGGGCAGGGGGCACCGTGCTGCTGGGGGGCTGGGCGGGGGGCTCTGTGCACGGGGCAGGGTGGGGCAGGGGGCACCGTGCTGCTGGGGGCTGGGCGGGGGCTCTGTGCACGGGGCAGGGTGGGGCAGGGGGCACCGTGCTGCTGGGGGGCTGGGCGGGGGGCTCTGTGCACGGGGCAGGGTGGGGCAGGGGGCACGGTGCTGCTGTGGGTCTGGGCGGGGGGCTCTGTGCACGGGGCAGGGTGGGGCAGGGGGCACCGTGCTGCTGGGGGCTGGGCGGGGGGCTCTGTGCATGGGGCAGGGTGGGGCAGGGGGCACCGTGCTGCTGGGGGGCTGGGCGGGGGCTCTGTGCACGGGGCAGGGTGGGGCAGGGGGCACCGTGCTGCTGGGGGGCTGGGCGGGGGGCTCTGTGCACGGGGCAGGGTGGGGCATGGGGCACGGTGCTGCTGTGGGGCTGGGCGGGGGGCTCTGTGCACGGGGCAGGGTGGGGCAGGGGGCACCGTGCTGCTGGGGGGCTGGGCGGGGGGCTCTGTGCATGGGGCAGGGTGGGGCAGGGGGCACCGTGCTGCTGGGGGGCTGGGCGGGGGGCTCTGTGCACGGGGCAGGGTGGGGCAGGGGGCACCGTGCTGCTGGGGGGCTGGGCGGGGGGCTCTGTGCACGGGGCAGGGGGCACCGTGCTGCTGGGGGGCTGTGTGGGGGGCTCTGTGCACGGGGCAGGGTGGGGCAGGGGGCACTGTGCTGCTGGGGGGCTGGGCGGGGGGCTCTGTGCACGGGGCAGGGTGGGGCAGGGGCCACCGTGCTGCTGGGGGGCTGGGCGGGGGGCTCTGTGCCACGGGGAAGGGGGCACTGTGCTGCTGGGGGGCTGGGCGGGGGGCTCTGTGCATGGGGCAGGGTGGGGCAGGGGGCACCGTGCTGCTGGGGGGCTGGGCGGGGGGCTCTGTGCACGGGGCAGGGTGGGGCAGGGGGCACTGTGCTGCTGGGGGGCTGGGCGGGGGGCTCTGTGCACGAGGCAGGGTGGGGCAGGGGGCACCGTGCTGCTGGGGGGCTGGGCGGGGGGCTCCGTGCACGAGGCAGGGTGGGGCAGGGGGCACCGTGCTGCTGGGGGGCTGGGCGGGGGGCTCTGTGCACGAGGCAGGGTGGGGCAGGGGGCACCGTGCTGCTGGGGGGCTGGGCGGGGGGCTCCGTGCCACGGGGCAGGGTGGGGAGACCTGGCAGGGGGCACTGTGCTGCAGGGGGTGGGGCAGACCACAGGCTGGGCAGGGCAGGGCTGGGCAGGGAGGCCTGGGGAGGGGGAGCTCAGCAGGGGTCACTGTGTCTCAGGGTGGGACCTCTGGGCATGGGGAGAAGTGCTGTGTGTGGTGGGGGGCTGGGCGGGGGGCTCTGTGCACGGGGTAGGGTGGGGAGACCTGGCAGGGGGCACTGTGCTGCAGGGGGGCTGAGAGGGGGGCTCTGTGCCATGGGGCAGGGGGCAGGGCAGGGTGTGGGGGCGAGGCAGGGGGGAGCCCAGTAGGGGTCACTGTGTCTTGGGGCGGGGTGTCCGGGCAGGGGGGGAAGTGCTGTGTGTGGTGGGGGGCTGGGTGGGGGGCTCTGTGCCACGGGGCAGGGGGCAGGGGAGGGGACCCCTTGCGCAGGGGTTCAGTGGGGTGACGCCCCCCCCCCTCGCCAGGTGAACCCCCCGGGGGTGCTGGCCCTGCTGGACGAGGAGTGCTGGTTCCCCAAAGCCACCGACAAGAGCTTTGTGGAGAAGGTGATCCAGGAGCAGGGGGGGCACCCCAAGTTCCAGAAACCCCGGCAGCTGCGCGACAAGGCCGACTTCTGCATCCTCCACTACGCCGGCAAGGTGTGTGTGTGTGTGTGTGTGTCTGTCTGTCTGCTCGGGGACCTGGGCCTCTGTGTGTGTGTGTGTGTGTGTGTGTGTGTGTGTGTCCCTGCTCAGGGGTCCGGGCCTGTGTGTGTGTGTGTGTGTGTGTCTGTCTGTCTGTCTGCTCGGGGACCTGGGCCCGTGTGTGTCTGTCTGTCTGTCTGTCTGCTCGGGGACCTGGGCCCGTGTGTGTGTGTGTCTGTGTGTCTGTCTGTCTCCCTGCTCGGGGACCTGGGCCCGTGTGTGTCTGTCTGTCTGTCTGCTCGGGGACCTGGGCCCGTGTGTGTGTGTGTCTGTGTGTCTGTCTGTCTCCCTGCTCGGGGACCTGGGCCCGTGTGTGTGTATGTGTGTGTGTGTCCCTGCTCCGGGGCCTGGGCCTGTGTGTGTGTCCCTGCTCGGGGGTCCGGGCCTGTGTGTGTGTGTGTGTGTGTCCCTGCTCGGGGTCCCAGGCCTCTGTGCGTGTGTGTGTGTCCCTGCTGGAGGGGAGAGGGGGTGTGTGTGTGTGTGTGTGTGTGTGTGTGTGTGTGTGTGTGTGTGTGTGTGTGTGTGTGTGTGTGTGTGTTGCCCTCTAGTGGACACTGAGGGAGAGGGGTGTGTGTGTGTTACCCTCTAGTGGACAGTCCCATTAGTACAGTGGCAGACCTAGTTTTCCCATAATAGCCCAATTCACTCAGATGGCCCCGGCTAGCTCAGTGTTATGCTGCCCACTCCCCTCCCAGAGCCGGGGAGAGAACCCAGGCGTCCTGGCTCCCAGCTCCCCTTCCCCCGCTCTAAGCACCAGACCCTCCTCCCTGCCCAAGGCCGGGGAGAGAACCCAGGCGTCCTGGCTCCCAGCTCCCCTTCCCCTGCTCTAAGCACCAGACCCTCCTCCCTGCCCAAGGCCGGGGAGAGAACCCAGGCGTCCTGGCTCCCAGCTCCCCTTCCCCCGCTCTAAGCACCAGACCCTCCTACCTGCCCAAGGCCGGGGAGAGAACCCAGGCGTCCTGGCTCCCATTCGCTGTGTCGTCCTGCTCACTTTACTCCCCCAGTCCTGTGACCCCCCCGCCTCCCCGCTGTGGTTTTAAATCCTCCAGGTTGTCAAGTGGCAGGGAGTCCCACAGGCCCCAGCTTGTGTCAGGCTGTGGGGGCTGGGGTGCCCCCCAGCCCTCTGACCCATGCGCCCCCCCCAGGTGGATTACAAGGCGGATGAGTGGCTGATGAAGAACATGGACCCGCTGAACGACAACGTGGCCACCCTGCTGCACCAGAGCACAGAGCGCTTCACCGCCGAGCTCTGGAAGGACGGTAGGGTGGGGGGGCAGTGCCGGGCCGGGGGGAGGCAGTGCCGGGCCGGGGGGGGCGGGCTGGGGGCGGGGTTGGAGGGGGAACACCCTCACTCTCCCCACAGAGCCAGTGTCTGCTCCCTTCATCTACTGCCTCAGATGCCGCAGCTCCCTGCACCCCCCAGGTCCCTCACAGGCACCCCTGGCGCAGCACCTCTGTGCACCCCCCAGGTCCCCACAGACCGCCCCAGCTACTGCCCCCCATTGCCTCCACAGACCCCCCCCCGGCACAGCACCTCTGTGCACCTCCCAGTCCCCCACAGACAGCCCCAGCCACTGCCCCCACTGCCCCTCACAGATCCACTCCCGGCCCCCCCCAGCCATTGGCCCTTGTGCCCCCCCGACAGCCCCAGCCACTGTCCCTCACAGACTCCCCCCCCAGCACAGCATCTCTGTGCACCCCCCGGACCCCCCAGCCATTAGCCCTTGTGCCCCCCCGACAGCCCCAGCCACTGCCCCTCACAGACCCCCACCCCCTCACAGCACCTCTGTGCACCCCCGGCTCCATACAGACCCCCCCCCGGCACAGCACTTCTGTGCACCTCCTGGTCCCCCCCACAGACAGCCCCAGCCACTGGCCCTTTGTGCCCCCCCCAACAGCTACCATCCACTGGCCCCCACCTGTCCCCCCACACTCACTCCCCGGGAATCAGGTGACTCAAAGCAAAGCTCACTATAAATAACTAGGGGGGCAGGGGGGTCGCTAGCACCCCCAGCCACTGACCCCCCCTCCTGTGACCTCTGTGACCCCCCCCAGTAACATCCACTAATTCATGACCTCTCCTCCACCCCCCCGGCATTCTGGCCTCAGGGCCCGGGGGGCTGCTGGGATGTTCCCCCCACTTACCTCCCCCCCATGATGATTTCTCTCCCTCCATTAACCCTTTTGGTGCTGTAACTAACTGCCTCTCGCTGTTCTGCCGTGTTCTCTGCCCTGCGGGGCTGGCCCCGTCTGTCCTTGATCTCTGTCCGTCCGTCTGTCCTTGATCTCTCTCTCTCTGTCTGTCTGTCTGTCTGTCTGACCCCCCCCCCCCGCCCCCGCGTCGGCCTCTCCAGAGATCGGGAACATCCAGAAGGTTTATTTCTTTGACAGCTACGCCGGGGTGTCCCCAGGCCAAGGTGAAAGTACGTCCACGTTCTCCCCCATCACCCTCCCTCACATCACCCCCCCTGCTCACATCAGCCCCCCAGCCTGAGCTGCCCTCCCCCCACTAAGATCCCCGCCTCGCTGCAATGGCTAAGCCCCAGGGAGGGGGATCAGGGCCCGTCTAGCCAGACCCCCTTTCCCACCAGGCAGCAGCCCCCCAGTTGGCCCTTTGCCAGGTCGGGGGGGGCAGGAGAAGGACCGTTCCTTTGTCACCCCTTGGCTCATCTGTCTGCATCCTCCATCCATTCAGGGCCCTCTGCCCGCTACAGCAGGGGGAGCTGTCGGGCGCTGGCTGGCGGGGGGGGGACTCCTCGCTACCCCAGCCCCACCTGTCCCTGGGGGGGGCACTGTGGGGTCTGGCTGTTGGGGGGGTCTCCCCACTATCCCAGCTCCACCTCTCCTAGCGGGGGGCACTGTGGGGTCTGGCTGTTGTGGGGTCTCCCCACTATCCCAGCCCCACCTCTCCCAGCAGGGGGTGCTGTGGGGCACTGGTTGAGTGGGGTGTTCCCGGCTGACCCCGCCCCCTCGCCCGCAGTGGACCGGATCGTGGGCCTGGACCAGGTGAGCGGCATGGGGGACGTGGCTTTCGGGGCCTCCTACAAGACCAAGAAGGGAATGTTCCGCACCGTGGGCCAGCTCTACAAGGAGTCGCTGGCCAAGCTCATGGCCACCCTGCGCAACACCAACCCCAACTTCGTGCGCTGCATCATCCCCAACCACGAGAAGCGGGTGAGCTGTCGGGCCCTGGTGCCAGCCGGGCGTGTGAGGGGGCACAAGGGGAAGGGTCAGTTGCCCCCCCAGGCACGTGGCACTTGTGGGGAAGCGGGAATGGCAGTGGGAGCTGCATCAGGCAAGCGGGGGCAGGGGATCTGCTGTGCAAGAGGAAGGGGGAGTGTGCAAAGCTTGTGAGCGGCATCGTTCGTGCAGGGGACTGGGAATGGCTGTGCAACAGTGAGTGGGAATGCGCACAATTGTGCAAGGGACATTGTGCATGTGGGGAAATGTGACCAGCTGTGTGACAGTGAGTGTGCAAAACTGTGCAAGAGCAGTCAGTGTGTGGGGACGTGTGAACTGAGTGAGAGTGTGGTCTGTGTGTGTGCAAAGCTGGGTGAACACCATTGTCCCGGCAGGTGAGACTGAATGGCCGTGTGAGCACAACATCGTGCAAGTGTCATAGTGTGTGTGGGGAAATGTGAACCACTCTGCAAGAGCGAATGTGAGTGTGCATGTGTGGCATCATTCATAGAGGGCAGTGTGACCTGCCATGGAAGAGCAAGTGTGTGTGTGCAAAACAGTGTGTCATTGTTCACGCAGGGGCATGTGAATGGCCGTGTGGGTGTGAGTGTGAAAAACGTTGTGAGTACAAATTTCATGCACGGAGTGTGACTGGCTGTGTGAGAGTGAGTACAAAATCATGCAGTCACCATTGTGCCTGTGAGGAAATGTGAACTATGGTGAGAGGGCTAATGTGTGTGTTGTTGCATTGTTCATGTGCGGCAGTGCAAACTAGTGTGCAAGACTGAGTGTGAGTGTGCAAAACCATTCAAGCACTGTCAGCATGTGGAGAATTGTGAACCATCATGTGAGAGCAAGTGTGCAAAACTGGGTGAGCTCTAGTGTCCCTGCGGGGGAGGTTGAATGGCTGTGCAAGAGCAAGAGTGCATGCACAATTGTGCAAGTGCCATTGTGTGTGCAGGGAAATGTGAACCTCTGTGACATCGTCCTTGATGGGCAGTGTGACTTGCCATACAAGAGCAAGTGTGAGTGTGCAAAGCTTTGTGAACACCATCAGCGTATGCAGAAGTGTGAACAGCCAGGTGAGAATGAGTGTGCAAAACAGTGCAAGCACCATTGCTCATACATGGAATTGTGAACAGCCGTGCAAAAGCAATTGAGTGTGCACAAATGGTGCAAGTGCTTTCAATATGGGGAGAAGTGTGAACTGCTGTGAGATGTAAAGTGTGAGTGTAAAACTGTGCAAGCACCGTCAGCCTCCGAGGAAGTGTGTGGTGCGGTGAGAGCGAGTGAGTGTGCACACATATGAAGGTGTTTGTGCCCTTGCTAGGTGTGCGCCACCCCCCATTTATCCTCACATGCACATGCACATACACACACACGAGTGAAGGAACATGTGTCCCCGTGAGAGCTGGTGTCAGCCGTTGTGCCCAAGGGAGGGCGTGCGAGGATGAGCTGGCGAAGGGGCTTCTGCAGGGCTGGCACCAGTGTGCTGTGGGTGTGTGTGGAAGTGTGAAGAGACAAGGACCAGCGAGCGTGAGCATTGCTGAGGGCTCATGGTGCCAGCCTGGGGTAGGCATGCAAACGAGCATGCCTCGGGCAGGCGGGTAGCTGCTGTGGCTGGTGTGCATGGCTGCAGCCTGCGTTGGCGCGGTGCCCCTGGGCGGCGGAGGGGCAGTGCGTAGGTGCGAGGGGCTGGGAGCTGTGGTGTGCCAGCCCAGGTGCACTGCATGAGTGCCCCCCCTTTGCTGGGCTCTGACGTTCCCTCCTGCAGGCCGGGAAGCTGGAGCCCCACCTGGTGCTGGACCAGCTGCGCTGCAACGGGGTGCTGGAGGGCATCCGCATCTGCCGCCAGGGCTTCCCCAACCGCATCATCTTCCAGGAGTTCCGCCAGAGGTACCCCCCGGTCCCATCTACCCTGGTATCCCGCCTCCCCCGGGCCCATCTACCCTGGTATCCTGCCTCCCCCATCCACCCTGGGCCCATCTACCCTGGTATCCCGCCTCCCCCGGGCCCATCTACCCTGGTATCCCGCCTCCCCCATCCACCCTGGGCCCATCTACCCTGGTATCCTGCCTCCCCCGGGCCTATCTACCCTGGTATCCCGCCTCCCCCATCCACCCTGGGCCCATCTACCCTGGAATCCCACCTCCCCTGGGCCCATCTACCCTGGTATCCCGCCTCCCCCATCCACCCTGGGCCCATCTACCCTGGTATCCTGCCTCCCCCATCCACCCTGGGCCCATCTACCCTGGTATCCCACCTCCCCCGGGCCCATCTACCCTGGTATCCCGCCTCCCCCATCCACCCTGGGCCCATCTACCCTGGTATCCCACCTCCCCCTGGCCCATCTACCCTGGTATCCTGCCTCCACCATCCACCCTGGGCCCATCTACCCTTGTATCCCGCCTCCCCCATCCACCCTGGGCCCATCTACCCTTGTATCCCGCCTCCCCCATCCACCCTGGGCCCATCTACCCTGGTATCCCGCCTCTCCCGGTCCCATCTACCCTGGTATCCCGCCTCCCCCATCCACCCTGGGCCCATTTACCCTGGTATCCCGCCTCCCCTGGGCCCATCTACCCTGGTATCCCACCTCCCCCATCCACCCTGGGCCCATCTACCCTGGTATCCCACCTCCCCCATCCACCCTGGGCCCATCTACCCTGGTATCCCGCCTCCCCCATCCACCCTGGGCCCATCTACCCTGGTATCCTGCCTCCCCCATCCACCCTGGGCCCATCTACCCTGGTATCCCACCTCCCCCGGGCCCATCTACCCTGGTATCCCGCCTCCCCCATCCACCCTGGGCCCATCTACCCTGGTATCCCGCCTCCCCTGGGCCCATCTACCCTGGTATCCCGCCTCCCCCATCCACCCTGGGCCCATCTACCCTGGTATCCCGCCTCCCCCGGGCCTATCTACCCTGGTATCCCGCCTCCCCCGGGCCCATCTACCCTGGTATCCCACCTCCCCCGGGCCCATCTACCCTGGTATCCCGCCTCCCCCATCCACCCTGGGCCCATCTACCCTGGTATCCCGCCTCCCCCGGGCCTATCTACCCTGGTATCCCGCCTCCCCTGGGCCCATCTACCCTGGTATCCCGCCTCCCCCATCCACCCTGGGCCCATCTACCCTGGTATCCCACCTCCCCCGGGCCCATCTACCCTGGTATCCTGCCAGTGACTGCTCTGGACGGGCGGGGGGGAGGTGCTGGGTGACCTCTGACCTGTGTTCTCCCCTCCCCCCTGCAGGTACGAGATCCTGACCTCCAACGCCATCCCCAAGGGCTTCATGGACGGGAAACAGGCCTGCGAGCGCATGGTACGGGGGGGGCGGGGGGGGCCTGTCTGGGGGAGGGGCTCTGGGAGCCAGACCCCGCCCACCCCGGGAGAAACCCACACCCAGGCTGGGGTCAGCAGTGGGACTGGGACCCCCAACCTCCAGTCTCCTGCCCCCAGCACCTGCTCTGGGGGGTCCCTTGCCCCACCCCCCTCATTGCTACTGTCCCCCGCTCCCGAGCCGTCCCCCTCCCCCCTCCCCAGCCATCTCCCCACCCCTCCCCATCCTCCCATCCCCCAGCCATCCCCCTATCCCCTCCCTCTTCCCCATCCCTCCCTCCAACCCCCATCCACCTCCCCCTCCTCCTCTTCCTCCCCCCAGCCATCTTCCCACCCCTCCCCATCCTCCCATTTCCCAGCCATCCCCCTATCCCCCTCCCCCCACCCATCCCTCCTCCCATCCTCCCACTCCCCCATCCACCTCCCCATTCCCCCTCCCCAGCCATCCCCCATCCCCTCCTCCCCAGCCATCCCCCCCACCCATCCATCCGCCTACCCCCCTCCCCCTCCCCTCACCTTCCAGCCACCCTCAATCCACCAACCAGGCATCCCCCTACCCATCCCCCTCATCGCCATCCCCACAGCCACCTCCCCATCCCCCAGCCATCCCCTCTCCCCTCCGCTCCCCACACCTTCCAGCCATCCCCTCACCCATCCCTCCTCCCACTCCCCCAGCCATCCTCCCACCCCTCCCCATCCTCCCATCCCCCAGCCATTCCCCTATCCCCCTCCCCCCACCCATCCCTCCTCCCATCCTCCCATTCCCCCATCCACCTCCCCATTCCCCCTCCCCAGCCATCCCCCTATCCCCCTCCCCCACCATCCCTCCTCCCCAGCCATCTTCCCACCCCTCCCCATCCTCCCATTTCCCAGCCATCCCCCTATCCCCCTCCCCCCACCCATCCCTCCTCCCCATCCCCTGTCCACCTCCCCCTCCTCCCATCCTCTCCCTCCTCCCATCCACCTCCCCATTCCCCCTCCCCAGCCATCCCCCCACCCATCCATCCGCCCACCCCTCCCCCCTCCCCCTAGTCCCCTCCCCTCACCTTCCAGCCACCCTCAATCCACCAACCAGGCATCCCCCTACCCATCCCCCTCATCGCCATCCCCACAGCCACCTCCCCATCCCCCAGCCATCCCCTCTCCCCTCCGCTCCCCACACCTTCCAGCCATCCCCCCCACCCATCCCTCCTCCCACTCCCCCAGCCATCCTCCCACCCCTCCCCATCCTCCCATCCCCCAGCCATCCCCCCTCCCCCCACCCGTCCCTCTTCCTAGTCCCCCATCCCCCTCCCCAGCCAGCCCCCCACGCCCCTCCCCCCACCTTCCAGCCACCCCCAATCCACCAACCGAGCATCCTCTACCCATCCCCCTCATCGCCATCCCCCCATCCCTCCTCCCACTCCCCCATCCACCTCCCCATCCCCTCTCCCTGGCCATCCTCCCACCCCTCCCCATCCCCCAGCCATCCCCTACCCATCCCCCCATCCAGCCATCCCCCCTCGGACCCCCTGAACACCCCAGCCCCATCACACCCACCCCCTCAGCCACCTCCCCATCCCTTCCTCCCTATCCCCCTCCACCCCATCTACCCTTCCATAGCTCCATCCCCTTCGTCCCCCCCAAACCTCCATCCCACCCTGAGGACTTTGCCCTTCTGGGCGGATGCTGCATGGGGAGGACCCTGGCTCCCCTCTCCTGCTCACCCCCGCTCTCTCTCCCTGCCCTAGATCAAGGCCCTGGAGCTTGACGCCAACTTGTACCGAATTGGCCAGAGCAAGATTTTCTTCCGGGCGGGGGTGCTGGCCCACCTGGAGGAGGAACGGGACCTCAAGATCACCGACATCATCGTCTCCTTCCAGGCCGCCGCGCGCGGGTACCTGGCCCGCAAGTGAGTGCTGGGGGGAGCGCGGGGCCAGGGCAATACCCACCACTGGGACCGAATGGGGGTCGGGGGGCTGGTGGGTGGGGCCCCACTTCCCAGGGCTGTGAAGCAAAAGGTCCTGGCTCCCAGCTCCCCTGCTCTGACCACTAGCCTCCACTCCCCTTCTGGAGCCGGGGATAGAACCCAGGCATCCTGGCTCCCAGCCCCTCACCCCACTAGCCCCACTCCCCTCCCAGAGTGAGGCGAGAACCCAGGCGTCCGGGCTGACAGGCTGCCCCGCCCCCTGCAGGGCGTTCGTGAAGAAGCAGCAGCAGCTGAGCGCCCTCCGAGTGATGCAGCGGAACTGCGCCGCCTACCTCAAACTGCGCCACTGGCAGTGGTGGCGTCTCTTCACCAAGGTGGGGGCTGGGCGGGGCTGAGAGCTTGGGGAGCGGGAGAGGCCCGGAGTTTGTATTGGCTGGGGGGGCGCAGGCCCCGGGGAGATGGGGTGGGGATGTGGAGGTGGGGCACAGGCCCCAGGGAGGTGGGGGTGGGGATGTCGGGGTTGGGGGGGTGCAGGCCCTGGGGATGTTGGGGTGGAGTGCAGGCCTCAGGGAGGCAGGGATGTCGGGATGGGGCGTAGGCCCCAGGGAGAGGGGGATGGGGATGTCAGGGTGGGGGGTGCAGGCCCCAGGGAGGCGGGGCTGGGGATGTAGGGGTGGAGGGTGTGCAGGCCTTGGGAATGTCGGGGTGGGAGTGAGGTGCAGGCCCCAGGGAGGCGGGGCTGGGGATGTCGGTGTGAGGGGTCCAGAGCCAGGCTGGGGGCAGCGGTGGGGGTGGGGAGCCGGGATCCAAGGCCGGGGGGTCAGGGTGTGTGCGTGGGGGGGTCTGGACTCACCCCCCATTGACCCCTCCCCGCAGGTGAAGCCGCTGCTGCAGGTGACGCGGCAGGACGAGGTGATGCAGGCCAAGGCTGTGGAGCTGCAGAAAGTGCAGGATCAACATGTGAAAACCCAGAGCGAGCTCAAGGAGCTGGAGAGCAAGTACCAGCAGGTGAGGTGTGGGGGCGTGAGGGACCGGGAAGGGGCCTGACTCCTGCCCCTCACTCCCCTCTGAGAGCCAGGAAGAGAACCCAGGAGTCCTGGCTTCCAGCTCCCCACTCCCCTCTGGGACCTGAGGTTAGAACCCAGGAGTCCTGGGTCCCAGCCCCTCCAGTCCACTAGCCCCCCACCCCCCAGGAGCTGGGGATAGAACCCAGGAGTCCTGGCTCCAAGCCTCCCCAGCTCGCTCTAAGCACTACCCCCCACTTCCCTCTAGGAGTTGAGAATGGAACCCAGGAGTCCTGCCTCCCAGCCCACTAACCCCTACTCCCCTCCCAGAGCTGGGGAGAGAACCCAGGAGTCCTGGCTCCTGGCCCCCGTGCTCTAAGCACTAGCCCCCCCTCCTCTCTGGGAGCCAGGCCGAGAACCCAGGAGTCCTGGCTCCCAGCCCCCGTGCTCTAAGCAGTAGCTTCCCCTCCCCTCTGGGAGCCGGGCCGAGAACCCAGGAGTCCTGGCTCCCAGCCCCCGTGCTCTAAGCAGTAGCTCCCCCTCCCCTCTGGGAGCCGGGGTGAGAACCCAGGAGTCCTGGCTCCCAGCCCCCGTGCTCTAAGCAGTAGCTCCCCCTCCCCTCTGGGAGCTAGGCTGAGAACCCAGGAGTCCTGGCTCCCAGCCCCTGTGCTCTAAGCAGTAACTTCCCCTCCCCTCTGGGAGCCAGGCCGAGAACCCAGGAGTCCTGGCTCCCAGCCCCCGTGCTCTAAGCACTAGCTTCCCCTCCCCTCTGGGACCCAGGGGGAGACCAGGAGTCCTGGCTTCCAGCCCCCGTGCTCTAAGCACTAGCTTCCCCTCCCCTCTGGGAGCCGGGGCGAGAACCCAGGAGTCCTGGCTCCCAGCCCCCGTGCTCTAAGCACTAGCTCCCCCTCCCCCCTGGGAGCCGGGGCGAGAACCCAGGAGTCCTGGCTCCCAGCGCACTAGCCCGCCGTGCCCCGCAGCTGGCGGAGGAGAAGGCGATCCTGGCGGAGCAGCTGCAGGCGGAGACGGAGCTGTTCGCCGAGGCGGAGGAGCTGCGGGCGCGTCTGGCCACCAAGAAGCAGGAGCTGGAGGAGATCCTGCACGAGCTGGAGGGGCGGGTGGAGGAGGAGGAGGAGCGCTGCCAGCAGCTGCACAACGACAAGAAGAAGATGCAGCAGCACGTTCAGGTACCAGGGGACGAGAGGGGGAGACCTCCTTGTGGTGCCAAGGCCCGAGGGGCACAGCCCAGCTGGCACGTCCGGGCCACCCCATGGGGCTCTGCTGGCATCCCACATCTTCTCCCAGACCCAGGAGAGAACCCAGGAGTCCTGGTTCCCAAGCTCCCCTGCTCTAACCACTAGGCACCACTCCCCTCCCGGAGCCAGGGATTGAAACCCGGAGTCCTGGCTCCGAATCCCTCCCCCCCAACTACTAAACCCAATTCCCCCATCCCAGAGCTCGGAATGGAACCCAGGAGTCCTAGTTCCCAGCCCCCACCCCTACTCTAACCACTAGGCTCCACTCCCATCCCAGAGCCGGGATCGGGAAGGAGGCCCTCTCCCACCCGTCTTGTGAGGTTGTTCTGCGACTGGCGCCTCTCTGCCTGGGCTGTCTTGGGAGGGAGCTGCCCCGGCTGCCCCTACTGCCAGCCAGCCCCGCACCCTACAGCCCTCCATGGGTGCCCATGCCCCTGAGCTCCGCCGATGGCCAGCCCTGTGCCCCCTGATGCCCACCAGTGCCCACCCCCCTGAGCCATGCACCCCCCGACCTCTGCCACTGCCCATGTCCTGAGCCCCACCGACGGCCAGCCCCAAGCCCTCTGACATCCCGCTGCCCCCCAGGACCTGGAGGAGCAGCTGGAGGAAGAGGAGGCGGCTCGGCAGAAGCTGCAGCTGGAGAAGGTGACCACGGAGTCCAAGATGAAGAAGATGGAGGAGGATTTGCTCCTGCTGGAGGACCAGAACTCCAAGCTGCACAAGGTGAGAGGGCCCCGGGCTGTGTGCCCCGCATGCTGGGGAGGGGAGTCTGGTCCCCGCTGCCCAGTCCACCCTTTGTGCCCCCTCCCTGTGGGGCTCTATGCCCCCTTGCCAGCCCCTGTGGTTGGGTTCTTCATGGGGGTGAGAAGAGATGCTCCCGGGTCTGTGTGTCTTAGCCTCAGTTTGGATCCTGTTCTCACTCTGGATCGGAATGTGGGTTTGAGCCCAAACAGAGATCTGAATTGTGATCCAGGTGTGACTCTGGATCTTAACTGGAAGCTGAGTTTTTCGTGACACCTAGAATGGAGTCTGAATCTGGTTCAGATTCTGGCTCTTAATCTCCTGCTGAATTGGAATCCAGATCTGACTCTGGATCTGAATTTTAATCCAAATATTCGCCAGTTGTTAATCTGGATCTGAATCTGAATTTTAATCTAAACCTACATTTGAATCCGAATCTAGATTTGAATCCAAATCATATTATTCTGGATCTGGGTTTTAATCTCACTTTGAATCTGGATATTAATTTGATTCTGGATCTGAATTTGAATCCAAACGTACACTAAATCTTAATCTGAATTTGGATCTTAATCTCATTCCAAATCTGAATTTTAATTCAAACCTGTATATTAATCTGAATCTAAATTTGAGTCCACATTTTAATTGCCCCCTGAATCTGGCTCTTAATCTCACACTGAATCTGACTCTTGATCTGAATTTGAATCCAAACATACACTGGATCTTAATTTCACTTTAAATCTGGACCTTGATCTGAATCCCAGTGCACTCTTGAATCTGGATTTTAGTCTTAATCTGACCTTCAGTTGCAGTTTTCATCCTAATCTGAATTATAGTCCACACTTAAATCTGATTTAAGATCCAGAACAGGGTCTGTATCTGAATTTGAATCTAAATTTGATTTTCTGATCCTGATCTGGCACTAGTTTTGATCCGAATCTGGATCCAGATCTCATGTAGGTGCAAGATGCAAATGCAACTGAATTTGAATCCAAGCCTGGACGGGGATTTTACAAATCCCCATCTGATCCCTAATCTGCATACGAATAGGAATTAGAACCCAAACTCTCAACTGATTCGAAGTCCAGTTCTGAACCCAAATCCGGGATGGTTGAGCTGAACCTGTGATCCAGATCAGGACCTCACCAGCTGGGGTGTGACCCAGAGCTGAAGCCGGCTCTGTGCCGTGATCTAAATCTCCATCAGAATCGGTGTTTCCGTACCCATTCAGATCTGAATCCGGATCCAGCCGTGAAGCGTCCCCCCGAACCCGCCCGCGCCCTAGCTGGGTCCATCCCCCATTCCTTTCCCAGTGGGGAGGGTTGGTGGGAGCGGGTGGGTCCCCGGCACGGCCTGACCTGCGCCCCGCGTCCCCCAGGAGCGGAAGCTGATGGAGGAGCGCCTGGCGGAGTTCACCTCGCACATGACGGAGGAGGAGGAGAAGGTGAAGAGCCTCTCCAAGCTGCGCAACAAATACGAGGCCGTCCTCGCCGACATGGAAGGTGAGGGGTGGGGGATGGGCCCTTGGGGGACCCCGGCATCCGGGTAGGGGAGGCCCTAGCAGGCCTGGCTGGCACAGGGGATGGGAGAGATGGGGGGTGCTCACCCCTGGGCGGGCCGAGCGGTGTGTTGGGGGGCAGGGATGGGGAGTGGGGGAAGAGATTCCCCAGGGGCTGACCCCCCCCCCCCCCGCAGAGCGGCTGAAGAAAGAGGAGAAGGGGCGCCAGGAGCTGGAGAAGCAGCGACGTCGGCTGGACGGGGAGACGAGCGACCTGCAGGAGCAGCTGCTGGAGCTGCAGCAGCAGCTGGAGGAGCTCCGGGCCCAGCTGGCCCGCAAGGAGGCCGAGCTGCAGGCTGCCCTGGCCAGGTGCCCCCCCAGAACCCCCCCATTCCTCATCCAGGCCCCCCCTAGTTTCCCCCATCCCCTGGCTGGGTCTCCCCAGAGATCTGCTCCCAACTCCTGCCTGGGGACCCCCAACCCGCTCCCCTAGGATCCCTGCTGCGTCCTCCCATGGTCAGAGACCCCTGCTCTGCTTTCCCCCTCCAGGATCCCCCTGCCCTGCCCCCCCCCACCGGGATCCCCCTGCCCTGCCCTCCCCACTGGGATCCCCCCTGCCCCATGCCCCTATCCCAGTGGGATCCCCCTGCCAGATACCTGTTGCCTAACCCCCTGCCAGCCCTATAGCCACCGACCCCCTGCTGAGCTCCCCCCCGGCTGGCTGCCCCCCCGGGAGCTAACCCGCTTACTCCCCCCCCACGGTGCTGACCCACTCTCTGCCCCGCAGGCTGGAGGAGGAGTCAGCCCAGAAGAACCAGGCGCTGAAGGCCCTGCGGGAGCTGCAGGCCCAGCTGACAGAGCTGCAGGAGGACGTGGAGACAGAGCGGGCGGCTCGGGCCAAGGCCGAGAAGCAGCGACGGGACCTGGGCGAGGAGCTGGAGGCCCTGAAAACTGAGCTGGAGGATACGCTGGACTCCACCGCCACCCAGCAGGAGCTACGGTGCGGTGCCACTCGCGTCCCCGAGCCTGGCTCGCCTCCCCCCAGAGCCAGCCGCATCTCCGCACATCTTCCCCAGAGCTGCCTACGTCCCCGGGCCTGGCTCGCCTCCCCCCGGAACCAGCCGCATCCCCATGCACCTTCCCCAGAGCCGCCCACGTCCCCAGGCCTGGCTCGTCTTCCGCCAGAGCCAGCCGCATATCCGCGCACCTTCCCCAGAGCCGCCCACGTCCCCGGGCCTGGCTCGCCTCCCCCCGGAGCCAGCAGCATCCCTGTGCACCTTCCCCAGAGCCGCCCACGTCCCCAGGCCTGGCTCGCCTCCCCCCAGAGCCAGCTGCATCTCCGCGCACCTTCCCCAGAGCTGCCTACGTCCCCGGGCCTGGCTCGCCTCCCCCCAGAGCCAGCCGCATCTCCGCGCATCTTCCCCAGAGCCACCCACGTCCCCGGGCCTGGCTCGCCACCCGCCAGAGCCAGCCGCATCTCCGCGCACCTTTCCTCAGAGCCGCCCACATCCCCAGGCCTGGCTCGCCACCCGCCAGAGCCAGCCGCATCTCCACGCACCTTCCCCAGAGCTGCCCACATGCCTGGGCCTGGCTCGCTTCCCCCAAGAGCCAGTTGCATCCCCGCACACCTTCCCCAGAGCCGCCTACATCCCCGGGCCTGGCTCGCCTCCCCCCAGAGCCAGCCGCATCCCCGCACACCTTCCCCAGAGCCGCCTACATCCCCAGGCCTGCCACCCGCCAGAGCCAGCCGCATCCCCGCGCACCTTCCCCAGAGCCGCCCACGTCCCCGGGCCTGGCTCGCCTCCCCACAGAGCCAGCCACATCCCAGCACACCCTCCCTGGCCTGCCTATCCCCGGGGCTGGTGTGCACCATCACCATAGCCCACCTGCCTCCCCCCAGAGCGAGCCGCATCCCTGTATGCCTGGCCTATCTACCCCTGGGGCTGGCTGTATCCCCAGGCCTGGCCCACCTCACCTCAGAGCCAGCCGCATTCCCACGCACCTCGTCCGCTTCCCCTGGGAGCCGGCCACGACCCCACGCACCCGACTGCCTTCCCCCAGAGCCAGCTGCATCCCTGTGCACCCACCCGGAGCCGGCAAAGTCCCCGTGCACCCAGCCCACCCACGTCTCAGCCTAGGGCGAGGAGTTCCCGGAGCAGTAGCCCCTCTGCGCCCCCAGCCTGTGGCTCACTGCTGCCCCCCCGCAGGTCGAAGCGGGAGCAGGAGGTGGCAGAGCTGAAGAAGGGGATCGAGGATGAGGTGAAGGTGCACGAGGCCCAGGTGCTGGAGATGCGCCAGCGACACGCCCATGCCCTGGAGGAGCTGTCCGAGCAGCTGGAGCAGTTGCGCCGGGTATGGGCCGGGAGGGGAAGGGTCCCCCACGGGGCTGGGTCCTCCCTGCTCTCCTGTGCCTGGATCTCTGTTGTGCCAGGCTCCCTCAGCCTTCCCCCCTTCCATCTCCCCCCAGTGCTGCCTGGGGAGAGCTCAGTGGGGTCAGCATGGGCAGGGGCTGGCAGCCCGGACTCCTGGGTTCTCTCCCCAGCTCTATGAGGGGAGCGGTGTCTAGTGGTGAGAGCAGGGGTCAGGAGCTGGCAGCCTGGACTCCTGGGTTCTCTCCCTGGCTCTGGGAGGGGAGCAGGGTCTAGTGGTGAGAGCAGGGGGGTCAGGCGCTGGCAGCCCGGACTCCTGGGTTCTCTCCCTGGCCCTATGAGGGGAGCGGTGTCTAGTGGTGAAAGCAGGGGGCAGGGGCTGGCAGCCCGGACTCCTGGGTTCTCTCCCTGGCTCTGGGAGGGGAGCAGGGTCTAGTGGTGAGAGCAGGGGGGTCAGGAGCTGGCAGCCCGGACTCCTGGGTTCTCTCCCTGGCTCTGGGAGGGGAGCAGGGTCTAGTGGTGAGAGCAGGGGGGTCAGGAGCTGGCAGCCCGGACTCCTGGGTTCTCTCCCTGGCTCTATGAGGGGAGCGGTGTCTAGTGGTGAGAGCAGGGGGTCAGGAGCTGGCAGCCCGGACTCCTGGGTTCTCTTGGGCTCTGCTGTGGGGTGTTAGCTCTGTGTGAGGTAGGTCTCGGCCCCCCCAGGTGAAAGGCACCCTGGAGAAGGCGAAGCAGGCGCTGGAGGGGGAGAAGGCGGAGCTGGTGCAGGAGGTGAAGGGGCTGCAGGCCACCCGGCTGGACTCGGACCAGCGCCGCAAGAAGCTGGAGGGGCAGGTGCAGGAGCTGCAGATCCGGGCCAGCGAGGCCGAGCGAGCCAAGGCCGAGCTTGCCGACCGCGTGGGCAAGCTGCAGGTGAGACCCCCCCTTGCCCCTGGATCGTACCCATGGATCCCCTCCATCCACCCCGGTATCCTGCTGCCTCCCTGCCCCCCTGGGCCCATCTACCCAGATATCCTGCCCCCTCCATCACCCCTCTGAGCCCATCTACCCCGGTATCCTGCCCCCTCCCTGCCCTCCTGAGCCCATCTACCCAGATATCCCGCCCCCTCCATCACCCCTCTGAGCCCACCCACCCCGGTATCCTGCTGCCTCCCTGCCCCCCTGGGCCCATCTACCCAGATATCCTGCCCCCTCCATCACCCCTCTGAGCCCATCTACCCCAGTATCCTGCCCCCTCCCTGCCCCCCTGAGCCCGTCTACCCAGATATCTCGCCCCCTCCATCTCTCCTCCGAGCCCATCTACCCCGGTATCCTTCCCCCTCCCTGCCCTCCTGAGCCCATCTACCCAGATATCCCGCCCCCTCCATCACCCCTCTGAGCCCATCTACCCTGGTATCCTGCCCCCTCCCTGCCCTCCTGAGCCCATCTACCCAGATATCCCGCCCCCTCCATCACCCCTCTGAGCCCATCTACCCCGGTATCCTGCCCCCTCCCTGCCCTCCTGAGCCCATCTACCCAGATATCCCGCCCCCTCCATCACCCCTCTGAGCCCATCTACCCCGGTATCCTTCCCGCTCCCTGCCCTCCTGAGCCCATCTACCCAGATATCCCGCCCCCTCCATCACCCCTCTGAGCCCATCTACCCTGGTATCCTTCCCCCTCCATGCCCTCCTGAGCCCATCTACCCAGATATCCCGCCCCCTCCATCACCCCTCTGAGCCCATCTACCCTGGTATCCTTCCCCCTCCATGCCCTCCTGAGCCCATCTACCCAGATATCCCGCCCCCTCCATCACCCCTCTGAGCCCATCTACCCCGGTATCCTTCCCCCTCCATGCCCTCCTGAGCCCATCTACCCAGATATCCCGCCCCCTCCATCACCCCTCTGAGCCCATCTACCCCGGTATCCTTCCCCCTCCATGCCCTCCTGAGCCCATCTACCCAGATATCCCGCCCCCTCATCACCCCTCTGAGCCCATCTACCCCGGTATCCTTCCCCCTCCATGCCCTCCTGAGCCCATCTACCCAGATATCCTGCCCCCTCATCACCCCTCTGAGCCCATCTACCCCGGTATCCTTCCCCCTCCATGCCCTCCTGAGCCCATCTACCCAGATATCCCGCCCCCTCCATCACCCCTCTGAGCCCATCTACCCCAGTATCCTTCCCTTCCCTCCTGAGCCTATCTACCCAGATATCTTGCCCCCTCCATCACCCCTCTGAGCCCATCTACCCCGGTATCCTTCCCCCTCCATGCCCTCCTGAGCCCATCTACCCAGATATCCCGCCTCCTCCATCACCCCTCTGAGCCCATCTACCCCGGTATTCTTCCCCCTCCCTGCCCTCCTGAGCCCATCTACCCAGATATCCCGCCCCCTCCATCACCCCTCTGAGCCCATCTACCCCAGTATCCTTCCCCCTCCCTGCCCTCCTGAGCCCATCTACCCAGATATCCTGCCCCCTCCATCACCCCTCTGAGCCCATCTACCCCAGTATCCTTCCCTTCCCTCCTGAGCCCATCTACCCAGATATCCTGCCCCCTCCATCATTCCTCTGAGCCCATCTACCCCAGTATCCTTCCCTGCCCTCCTGAGCCCATCTACCCAGATATCCCGCCCCCTCCATCTCTCCTCCGAGCCCATGTACCCCAGTATCCTGCCCCCCCGTGCCCCCAGCCCAGCAGATCATCCCTTTGGGACGATGGGGGCCATGGAGCAGGGTCGCTGAGCTCCCCCGTCTACCCTGGGCAGAGTGAACTGGACAGCGTCTCAGGGGCCCTGGGCACCACGGAGTCGAAGACGACCAAGCTCGCCAAGGAGCTGGCCACCGCGGAGTCCCACCTGCAGGACACCCAGGTAGGGCCCCCCCCGGGGAACGTGGGGCTAAGCCCAGCAGGTGCCGGCTTGGGGGCAGTGGTTCAGGGCGGGGGGACGGGCTCTGGGAAGTACGGGGTTAATGCAGAGGTGGGTGGCGGGGGGAGGGGATGGAGCAGTTTCTGAAGGGGGGGCTGGGAATGGGGCCTGGGCTGGGGGAGCCAGGTGGGGTGGGGCCAGGGAAGTGGGGCCTGGCTAGTGTGGGCAAGGTGGTGTCTGGTAGGCACAGGGCGGCTCTGCCCCTGGGCCTGGGGGTCTGGCAGGGGCCTGCGGTGGGGTCTCTGCTCTGGGCGGGGTCGGGGTCTCTGCTGGGGGTCGGGGTCTGCCGTGGGGTCTCTAACCCAGGGTCAGGGGGAGGGGCCTGTGGCGGGGTCTCTGACCCGGCTCCTGGGGCGGGGCCTATACCCCAGGGGCAGGGCCTGCGGTGGGGTCTCTGCCCCGGGGTCGGGGTCTCTATCCTGGGGTCAGGGTCTCTCCCTGGGGTCAGGGGGAGGGGCCTGCAGTGGGGTCTCTGCCCCGGGGTCGGGGTCTCTATCCTGGGGTCAGGGTCTCTCCCTGGGGTCAGGGGGAGGGGCCTGCAGTGGGGTCTCTGCCCTGGGGTCGAGGTCTCTGCTGGGAGTCGGGGTCTACAGTGGGGTCTCTGCCCTGAGGTCAGGGGTCAGGGTCTGTGGTGGGGTCTCTAACCTGGGGGCAGAGGGAGGGGCCTGCGGCAGGGTCTCTGCACTGAGGTCGAGGGATGGGGTCTGCGGTGGGGTCTCTGCCCCGGATTCGGGGGAGGAGCCTGCGGTGGGGTCTCTGCCTGGGGTCAGGGGTCAGGGTCAGCGGCAGGGTCTGTAACCTGTGGGCAGAGGGAGGGGCCTGCGGTGGGGTCTCTGCCTGGGGTCAGGGGTCAGGGTCAGCGGCAGGGTCTCTGGTCCGGTCTCTAACCCGGGGGCGGGGCCTGCGGTGGGATCTCTGCCCTGGATTCAGGGGGAGGAGCCTGTGGTGGGGTCTCTGCCTGGGGTTGGGGGTCAGGGTCTGCAGCAGGGTCTCTAACCTGGGGTCGGGGTTTCTGCCTGGGGTCGGGGGTCAGGGTCTGCGGCAGGGTCTCTAACTTGGGGGCAGAGGGAGGGGCCTGCGGTGGGGCCTCTACCAGAGGTTGGGGGTCAGGGTCTGCGGTAGGGTCTCTAACCCGGGGTCGGGGTTTCTGCCTTGGGCCAGGGGTCACGGTCTGTGGCGGGGTCTCTAACCCGGGGTCAGGGTTTCTGCCTGGAGTCGGGGGTCAGGGTCTGTGGCGGAGTCTCTAACCTGGGGGCAGAGGGAGGGACCTGCAGTGGGGTCTCTGCCTGGGGTTGGGGGTCAGGGTCAGCGGCAGGGTCTCTAACCTGGGGTTGGGGTTTCTGCCTGGGGTTGGGGGTCAGGGTCTGTGGCAGGGTCTCTAACCCGGGGTTGGGGTTTCTGTCTGGGTTGGGGGTCAGGGTCTGCGGCAAGGTCTCTAACTTGGGGTCGGGGTTTCTGCCTGGGTCGGGGGTCAGGGTCTGCGGCAGGGTCTCTAACCCGGGGTCGGGGTTTCTGCCTGGGTCGGGGGTCAGGGTCTGTGGCAGGGTCTCTAACCTGGGGTCGGGGTTTCTGCCTGGGGTTGGGGGTCAGGGTCAGCGGCAGGGTCTCTAACCCGGGACAGGGTTTCTGCCTAAGGGTCGGGGGTCAGGGTCAGTGGCAGGGTCTCTAACCCGGGGTCGGGGTTTCTGCCTGGGCCGGGGATCAGGGTCAGCGCAGGGTCTCTAACCCGGGGTCGGGGTTTCTGCCTGGGCCGGGGGTCAGGGTCAGCGGCAGGGTCTCTAACCCGGGGTCGGGGTTTCTGCCTGGGTCGGGGGGCAGGGGCAGGGGCAGGGTCTCTAACCCGGGGTCGGGGTTTCTGCCTGGGGTCGGGAATCAGGGTCTGCAGCAGGGTCTCTAACCCGGGGTCAGGGTTTCTGCCTAAGGTCGGGGTCAGGGTCAGTGGCAGGGTCTCTAACCCGGGGTCGGGGTTTCTGCCTGGGCCGGGGGTCAGGGTCAGCGGCAGGGTCTCTAACCCGGGGTCGGGGTTTCTGCCTGGGGTTGGGGTCAGGGTCAGTGGCAGGGTCTCTAACCCGGGGTTGGGGTTTCTGCCTGGGCCGGGGGTCAGGGTCAGTGGCAGGGTCTCTAACCCGGGGTCGGGGTTTCTGCCTGGGCCGGGGGTCAGGGTCAGCGGCAGGGTCTCTAACCCGGGGTCGGGGTTTCTGCCTGGGTCGGGGGTCAGGGTCTGCGGCAGGGTCTCTAACCCGGGGTCGGGGTTTCTGCCTGGGTCAGGGGTCAGGGGCAGGGGCAGGGTCTCTAACCCGGGATGCCCCCCCCCCCCCCAGGAGCTGCTGCAGGAGGAGACGCGGCAGAAGCTGGCGCTGGGCTCGCGGGTCTGGCAGCTGGAGGAGGAGAAAGGCGCCGTGCTGGAGCAGCTGGAGGAGGAGGAGGCTGTGAAGGCCAACCTGAACCGCCAGATCCAGGCCCTGCAGCAGCAGGTGGGCCCGGCCGGGGGCCGCAGGGGGGTGCAGCCAGCACGGAGCTGGCGCAGTGTGCACAGGTGTGGGTGGTGCAGCAGGTGCACTGTGAGGGTGCCGGGGATGTAGTGGGTGCCAAGCGCTGGCACAGTGGGTGCAGTATGAGGGGCACAGTGGGTGCTATGTGAGGGGTGCCGGGGTGCAGCGTGGGGATGCAGTGAAGGGGACGCAGTGGTTGCAGAGCACTGGCACAGTGTGCTTGGCATGGCAGGTGCAGTGTTTCCTGCCCTGGCCCCCTCTTTGTTCCATCCCTGCTCGCGTCCCAGCGTCTCCCGAGAGGGGGGCATTTGCTGGCTCGGGTGAGGAGCATGTCCTGGGACTGGCTGACTGTGGGATGGGGAGCTTGGGGGGTGCGTGGGGCCGGCCAGCTCCGGGGTGGTGGGCTGTGGGGGCGCGTGGGGCCGGCCGGCTCCGGGATGGGGGGTTGTGGGGGGGCGTGGGGCCGGCCGGCTCCGGGGTGGGGGGCTGTGGGGGTGCGTGGGGCCGGCCGGCTCCGGGGTGGGGGGCTGTGGGGGCACGTGGGGCCGGCCGGCTCCGAGGTGGGGGGTTGTGGGGGCGCGTGGGGCCAGCTGGCTCCAGGGTGGGCGTCCCGCTCCCCGGCTGACCCGGCTGCCGGCAGGTGGTGGAGGCGCGGCGGAAGCTGGAGGAGGACGCGGGCACGGCGGAGGCGCTGGAGGAGGCCCGGCGGCGGGCGGCCCGGGAGCTGGAGCTGCTGGGGCAGCGCTGGGAGGAGAAGGCGCAGGCAGCCGAGAAGCTGGAGAAGAACCGGGCGCGGCTGCAGCAGGAGCTGGACGATGCCAGCCTGGAGCTGGGCCAGCAGCGCCAGGCTGTGGCCAACCTGGAGCGTCGGCAGAAGAAGTTCGACCAGGTGAGGACGCAGCCCCTGCCCCCTGATCCCCCACCACCCCATCCCCTGCCGCTCCCCATCCTCCGCTGCCCCCGCCCCCCACTACCCCATCCCCCTCTGCTCCCCCTGCTGTCCTCCCCCTCCACTGCCCCCCTCCCCTGCTTCCCCCCCGCCCCTCGCAGCTGCTTCCCCCTATTGCCCTCCTGCCCCCTTCTCCTCCCCCCCTGCTCCCTTCCCCCACAGCCACTGACTCCTCCATCCACTGACCTCCCCATCCAACAGCCACTGACTTCCCCCTCCCCACGTCCTATCAACCCCACTGTTACGGAGCCTCCCAAATCCTACTCACCCCTCCCCTGTATCCCCCTCCAGCCCCCAGCCTGGCCAGGGCTCCCCTTCCCCACCCTCTAGCCTGGCGGAGGCTCCCCTTCCTGACCCCCCAGCCTGGCCAGGGCTCCCCATCCCCACCCCCCAGCCTGGCCACGGCCCCCCTGACGCGCTGGCCCCCGGCAGATGCTGGCGGAGGAGAAGCTGGTGTCGGCGCGCCACGCGGAGGAGCGGGACCGGGCCGAGGCCGAGGCCCGGGAGAAGGAGACCAAGGTGCTGTCGCTGACCCGGGCGCTGGAGGAGTCGCTGGAGCTGCGGGAGGAGCTGGACCGGCAGAACAAGCAGCTCCGGGCTGAGCTGGACGATCTGGTCAGCTCCAAGGACGACGTCGGCAAGAACGTAAGGAGCTCCACCCAGACGCCTGGGTTCTGCCCCTGCCTTGGCATGGGGAGGGGGGCCTGGGCTGGGAGCCAGGAGTCCTGGGTTCTCTCCCCAGCTCTGGGAGGGGCGTGGGGTCAAACACAGCTGTGTGTGCCTGGGAGGGCCGTGGCATGGTGCATGCTGGGAGCACTGGGTGCGGTGCACACTGGGAGCCCTGGTGCGGTGCTGGGAACCTGGGTGTAGTGCATGCTGGGAGCCCTGGGCCGTGCCCCCAGGAGGGCCGTGGTGCAGTGCATGCTGGGAACCTGAGCGTAGTGCATGCTGGGAGCCCTGATGCGGTGCACGTCGAGAGCCCTGGCCCATGTCCTGGGAGGGCTGTGGCGTGGTGCATGCTGGGAACCCTTTGTAGTGCATGCTGGGAGCCCTGGGCCGTGCCCTTGGGAGGGCCGTGGCGCAGTGCATGCTGGGAACCTGGGTGTAGTGCATGCTGGGAGCCCTAGGCTGTGCCCCTGGGAGGGCGATGGTGCTGTGCACGCTGGGGACGGCAGCGCGGTGCCTGCTGGTGATGCCGGCTCAGTGCATGCTGGGAACCCTGGTCTGTGCCCTCCCACAGGTGCACGAGCTGGAGCGGTCGAAGCGGGCGCTGGAGCAGCAGGTGCAGGAGATGCGGGCGCAGCTGGAGGAGCTGGAGGACGAGCTGCAGGCCACGGAGGATGGGAAGCTGCGGCTGGAGGTGACCCTGCAGGCCATGAAGGCGCAGCACGAGCGGGAGCTGCAGAGCCGTGACAACACCGACGACGACAAGAAGAAGCTGCTCGCCAAGCAGGTGGGGGCAGCCGGGGGCTGCCGGGGCTAGGGGGTTGGCGGGGAGGGGGCTGGGCCAGCGGCAGGCTGGTGCCCACTGGCTGCAGGGCGGGCGCTGTCCATGGGTGACCCCTTTTCCCCCCCCATCAGGTGCGGGACCTGGAGCAGGAGCTGGACGGCGAGCGGAAGCAGCGAGCCCAGGCGGTGGCAGCGCGGAAGAAGCTGGAGCTGGACCTGCAGGAGGTGCTGGGGCAGATCGACGCCGCCAACAAGGGGCGCGAAGAGGCCGTCAAGCAGCTCCGCAAACTGCAGGTGGGGGGCGTGGCTTGGGACCAGGGGGAGGGGCCTGGGGGCAGGAGGAGGATCCTGTGGGGCTCAGGGAGGAGCATCAGGCACCTGGCTGGGCTACAGGGGAAGCCAGAAGGGGAGCAGTGCATGCTGGGAGCTGGAGTATCTTGTTCCTCCTCCTCCTATGTTATGGGACCCTGGCATCCGGGTGCTCTTGGGTGGGGCTTACCCTGCATTATGGGATCCAGGCGCCCCAGGGGCAAGGCTTACCCTGCGTTATGGGACCCAGGCATCCAGGCGCCAAAGGGGTGGGGCTTAACCTGCTTCCAGGGGCGAGGCTTACCCTGCGTTATGGGACCCTGGCATCCGGGTGCTCTGGGGTGAGGCTTACCCTGCATTATGGGACCCTGGCATCCAGGTGCCAAAGGGGCGGGGCTCAACCTGCTTCCAGGGGCGGGGCTTACCCTGCATTATGGGACCCAGGCATCCAGGTGCCAAAGGGGCGGGGCTCAACCTGCTTCCAGGGGCGGGGCTTGCCCTGCGTTATGGGACCCCGGCATCCGGGCATCCCAGGGGCAGGGCTTACCGTGTGTTATGGGACCCTGGCGTCCTGGCACCCAAGAGGTGGGGCTTACCCTGCATTATGGGACCCTGGCGTCCGGGCACCCAAGAGGTGGGGCTTACCGTGCGTTACAGGACCCTGGAGTCCGGGCACCCCAGGGGTGGGGCTTACCCTTCCTTACGGGATCCCTCTCACTTGCTCTCAACCCATCCCCGCAGGCCCAGATGAAGGAGCTGTGGCGGGAGGTGGAGGAGTCACGCACGTCCCGCGAGGAGATTTTCATCCAGTCCAGGGAGAACGAGAAGAAACTGAAAAACTTGGAGGCGGAGCTACTGCAGCTGCAGGAGGTGAGGGGGCGGAGCTACTTCAGCTGCAGGAGGTGAGGGGCTGGGGCTCTTTCATTGGGGGCGGAGCTACTGCAGCTGCAGGAGGTGAGGGGGTGGGGCTCTCATTGAGGGCGGAGCTACTTCAGCTGCAGGAGGTGAGGGGGTGGGCCTGTTTCATTTTGGGGGCTGGGCTAATGCAGCGACATGAGGTGGTGGGGGCGGGTACATGCTGTGGGGGTGTCAGTGCCCCACGAGCACAGTCAAGACCCCCCCGCCTCTGACTCCTGCCTCACCCGTTCCAGGAGCTGGCGGCGGCTGAGCGAGCCAAGCGGCAGGCGCAGCAGGAACGCGACGACCTGGCCGACGAGCTGGCCAATGGCGTCAGCGGCAAGTGAGTGCCCCGCCCACTGCATAGGCCCCACCCACTGCCGTAGGCTCTGCCCCTGCCAATGACGAGTGCCCTGGGCCCTGCCCGGTGCACAAAGCCCAGCCCCCCTGCCCACGGTGCGCCCCGCCCCGCCTCTGACCTGTTGTGAGCTCCACCCCCTGCTGCCGTGAGCTCCACCCTCTGCTGCCGTGAGCTCTGCCCCCTCTGCCTGCCCCACCCACTGCCATGCCCGCCCCACCCATGCCCCATGTATGCCATGTCCATGACCCACCCCATCTTTTCATTTGCCCCACCCACTGCCCCTTGCCCCTCCTGCTCCCTTGTGAACACCCTGCCCCCAGCCGCTGCTGCTGCCACAATCTGTATCCTGGGCACGGAGCAGGAGCTGCTTGCCCCAGAGATGCCCCTGCCCCGGGCTCCCGGCCCCCCTCAGCCCAGGCCGCCCTCCCCGCAGGTCGGCGCTGCTGGATGAGAAGCGGCACCTGGAGGCCCGGATCGGGCAGCTGGAGGAGGAGCTGGACGAGGAGCAGAGTAACGCGGAGCTGCTGAACGACCGTTACCGCAAGCTGAGCCTGCAGGTGGGTGGGGGTCGAGAGCCCTGCAGTGCCCCCTGCTGGGCCCCCACAGCCCAGCGCCTCCTGCTGATCCCCTGCCCCGCTCCCCGCAGCCCAGCGCCCCCTGCTGGGTCCCCACAGCCCAGCGCCCCCTGCTGATCCCCTGCCCCGCTCCCTGCAGCCCAGCGCCCCCTGCTGGGTCCCCGCCCGACCCCTGAAACCCAGCACCCCCTGCTGGGCCCCCACAGCCCAGCGCCTCCTGCTGATCCCCTGCCCCGCTTCCCGCAGCCTAGCGCCCCCTGCTGAGCCCCCACAGCCCAGCGCCCCCTGCTGATCCCCTGCCCCGCTCCCTGCAGCCCAGCGCCCCCTGCTGGGTCCCCGCCCGACCCCTGAAACCCAGCGCCCCCTGCTGGGCCCCCACAGCCCAGCGCCTCCTGCTGATCCCCTGCCCCGCTCCCCGCAGCCCAGCGCCCCCTGCTGGGTCCCCACAGCCCAGCGCCTCCTGCTGATCCCCTGCCCCGCTCCCCGCAGCCCAGCGCCCCCTGCTGGGTCCCCACAGCCCAGCGCCCCCTGCTGGGTCCCCGCCCGACCCCTGAAGCCCAGCACCCCCTGCTGAGCCCCACACCCCGCTCCCCGCAGCCCAGTGCCCCCACTGACCCCCACCCCACTCCCTGCAGCCCAGCAGCCCTGCTGAGACCCCGCCCCGCTCCCTGCAGCCCAGCACCCCCTGCCGAGCCCCTGCTCCGCTCTCTGCCCCCGCCCCGTTCCCTGCGGCCCAGCGCCCCTTTTTGCCACCTTCGGGGCCAGCACTGACTGTGAGGGGAAGCGCCTGGTGGGACAGGGGGTCCCAGGCCTCGCGTGACCAGCCCCCGCCCCCCCACAGGTGGAGACGCTGACGACGGAGCTGGGGGCCGAGCGCAGCTTCTCGCAGAAGGCGGAGAACACCCGGCAGCAGATGGAGCGGCAGAACAAGGAGCTGCGAGCCAAGCTGGGCGAGCTGGACTCCTCCGTCAAGGCCAAGTACAAGCTGACCATCGCCACCCTGGAGGCCAAGGTGGCCCAGCTGGAGGAGCAGTTGGAGCAGGAGTCCAGGTGACCCTGGGCCCAGACCCCCTGGGAGGGGGTTACCCAGTATGCCCCGGGGCTGGACATCAGGGTGGGGGTGGAGGGGCAGAGCCTGTGAAACAGTTCCCAGCATGCTCTGGGGCTGTATCCCCTGGGGTATAACCCACTGCTGGGGGACCAGGGGGCCTGACTACCCAGAATGCTCCAGGGTCAGAGCCATGGCCAGAGCAGGTGGAGGGCTTGGTATTTGTCTACCCAGAACCCTCGGGGGGTCAGAGAAGGGATGTGGCTGCCCCAGGGGATTCTGGGTATGGTGCACCCCCCCGTGAGCTGTGGCTGACCTTCCCCACCGTCCCCCCCGGCTCAGGGAGCGGATCCTGTCGGGGAAGCTGGTGCGCCGGGCGGAGAAGCGGCTGAAGGAGGTGGTGCTGCAGGTGGAGGAAGAGCGCCGGAGCGCCGACCAGTTCAAGGACCAGGTATGGGCCCGCCCCACAGCATCCCCCCTCTGCCCTGCCCTCCCCTGCCATGCCCCTCAGTGCTCCCTGCCAGCCCCATGGCCTGCTCGGTCCCTTGTCGCATGGCGCCCCCCTGCCGACACCAGTACCCCGCAGCATGGCACCCCCCACTGACCCTCTGCCCTGCCCTGCCCCATGGCACCCCCCACTGACCCTCTGCCCTGCCGTGCCGCATGGCAGCCCCTGCCAGCCCCATGGCCTGCTTGGCCTCTTGTGTCATGGTGCCCCCCAGTACCCCACAGCACAGCACCCCCCACCGCTCCACTGCCCTGGCCAGCCCCACGGCGCCCCCTGCCAGCCCCATAGCCTGCTCGGTCCCTTGTCGCATGGCGCCCCCCTGCTGACACCAGTACCCCGCAGCATGGCACCCCCCACTGACCCTCTGCCCTGCCCAGCCCCATGGCCTGCTCAGCTCCTCGCGACACGGCGCATCCCGGCCCCCTGTCCCATGCCCAACCTCCCCCCCAGCGTGTGTGGGCCAGCGCCCCGCACTCCCTGCGGCAGGCGCCCCCTGGTGCCCTCGCTGAGCCGCCCGCTCCGCGCCCGGCAGGTGGAGAAGGGCCACATCCGGCTGAAGCAGCTGAAGCGGCAGCTGGAGGAGGCGGAGGAGGAGGCGTCACGGGCGAACTCCAGCCGGCGCCGCATGCAGCGGGAGCTGGACGATGTCACCGAGTCGGCCGAGTCCATGAACCGCGAGGTCACCACGCTGCGCAACCGGCTCAGGTGACCGGGGGAGCAGGGGCACCAGGCTGCAGATGGGGCACTGGGCACCTGGGGGTTGGAACCTGGTTCTCCTCGTGGGGCTGGGGGGGTAGAACCCGGTTCTCCTCGCGGGGCTGGGGGGGTAGAACCTGGTTCTCCTCGCGGGGTTGGGGGTTGGAACCCGGTTCTCCTCGCGGGGCTGGGGGTTGGAACCCGGTTCTCCTCGCGGGGCTGGGGGGGTGGAACCCGGTTCTCCTCGCGGGGCTGGGGGTTGGAACCCGGTTCTCCTCGCGGGGCTGGGGGTTGGAACCCGGTTCTCCTCGCGGGGCTGGGGGGGTGGAACCCGGTTCTCCTCGCGGGGCTGGGGGTTGGAACCCGGTTCTCCTCGCGGGGTTGGGGGTTGGAACCCGGTTCTCCTCGCGGGGCTGGGGGTTGGAACCCGGTTCTCCTCGCGGGGCTGGGGGGGTGGAACCCGGTTCTCCTCATGGTGCTTGGGGGGGGGAGAACCCGGCTCTCCTCGCGGGGCTGGGGGGGTAGAACCCGGTTCTCCTCGCGGGGCTGGGGGTTGGAACCCGGTTCTCCTCGCGGGGCTGGGGGGGTGGAACCCGGTTCTCCTCGTGGGGCTGGGGGGGTGGAACCCGGTTCTCCTCGTGGGGCTGGGGGGGTAGAACCCGGTTCTCCTCGCGGGGTTGGGGGTTGGAACCCGGTTCTCCTCGCGGGGCTGGGGGTTGGAACCCGGTTCTCCTCATGGTGCTTGGGGGGGGGGGAGAACCTGGCTCTCCTCGCGGGGCTGGGGGGGTGGAACCCAGTTCTCCTCGCGGGGCTGGGGGGGTGGAACCCGGTTCTCCTCGCGGGGCTGGGGGGGTAGAACCTGGCTCTCCTCGCGGGGCTAGGGGTTGGAACTCGGTTCTCCTTGCGGGGCTGGGGGGGTAGAACCAGGCTCTTCTCGTGGGGCTAGGGGTTGGAACTTGGTTCTCCTTGCGGGGCTGGGAGGGTGGAACCCGGTTCTCCTCGCGGGGCTGGGGGGGTAGAACCTGGCTCTCCTCGCGGGGCTAGGGGTTGGAACTCGGTTCTCCTCATGGGGCTTGGGGGGGGGTAGAACCAGGCTCTTCTCGTGGGGCTGGGGGGGTAGAACCTGGCTCTCCTCGCGGGGCTGTGGGGGTGGAACCTGGCTCTCCTCATGGGGTTGGGGGGTGGAACCTGTCTCTCCTTGTGGGGCTGGGGGGGTTGAAACCCTGCTCTCCCAGTATGGGCACTGGGCACCCATCCAAATCCTGCCCTGCACATCTGACCCCAGAGCTCTTCCTGCCGTGCCCGTCAGCCCCCCCAGGGATGGGGGTCGGTCCAGCTCTCGGGGGCGGGGTGGGGGCCATGTGCTGCTGGGGGCCAGCTGGTGCTGGAGAAGGGTGTCAGCCGGGCAGCACCACCAGGGCTCAGGTGAAAGGCATCTATGCGCACTAGTTCAGCACAGGAGGGGAAACTGAGGCACAGGGATGGGGGTGGGATCTACAGAACAGCCATGAAGAGAACCCAGGAGTCCGGGCTCCCAGCCGCCCCCGCTCCAGCCTGCTGTGTCCGCTAGCCCCCTTCTCTCCCAGGCTGGGGAAGTCTCTGTCCCTCTCACTTTCTCTGTCTCTCCTGTTTCCTTCTCTCTCTTCCGACCCCTCAGCAAGTTGGAGCGTCTCCAGCGCAAGTACGTGCCCCCCCGGCTCCTGCTGCCCCCCGACATGCCAGCCCTGTGTGCTGTGTGGCAGTGCCTGCTCCCGGTGCCCTGTGGGGGAGGGGCTGCTTGTGTGCGTGTTGAGGGGGGAAGGGGCTGAGCCATCAACGGACGGGGATCCCCCCGAGCTCCCTCTGCTCCCTCCTGGGGTCCCCCATCCAAACTCCCCTCCCCCACCAGTGGTCGTCCCCCCCCCAAGCTCTCTCTGCCCCCTTCTGGGGTCCCCCACCCCAAACTCCCCTCCCCCTAACAGCAGTTCCCCCCTCGAGCTCCCTCTGTCCCCTTCCGGGGTCCCCCACCCCAAACTCCCCTCCCCCTAACAGCAGTCCCCCCTCGAGCTCCCTCTCCCCCTTCTGGGGTCCCCCATCCAAACTCCCCTCGTCCACCCAGTGGTCCTCGCCTCTGAGCTCCCTCTGCTCCCTCCTGGGGCCTCCATCCAAACTCCCCTCCCCCACCAGTGGTCGTCCCCCCCGAGCTCTCTCTGCCCCCCTCTGGGGTCCCCCATCCAAACTCCTCCCCCCACCAGCGGTTCCTCCCCCCTGAGCTCCCTCTGCCCCTTTCTGGGGTCCCCCACCCCAAACTCCCCTCCCCCTAACCGCAGTTCCCCCCCTCGAGCTCCCTCTGCTCCCTCCTGGGGTCCCCCATCCAAACTCCTCTCCCCCCACCAGCGGTTCCCCCCCTCCGAGCTCCCTCTGCCCCCTTCTGGGGTCCCCCCACCCCAAGCTCCCCTCCCCCTAACAGCAGTTCCCCCCCTCGAGCTCCCTCTGCTCCCTCCTGGGGTACCCCTGTCCGAGCTCCCCCACTGCCAACCCCTCTGAGCTCAGGAACTCCCCCCTCTGTCAGGGAGTTTGGGGGAGCCCAGGCCCTGCCCCCCCACGACTCTCAGCCAGCCAGTGAAACAGAAGCACAGTCCCAGACAGGGCTTGCAGGGGCAGACGACAGGACCCCTCAGCTGGGTCCGTCTTGGGGGGCCCCAGGGAGGCCAGAGCCCCGTCGGGGCTCCCCTCCCTTTCCCCAGCCCCTCCTCTGGCCTTAGGCTGCCTCATCCCCTCGTTCGCCGGCACCTTGCAGCGGAGGGGCCCAGGCCGTCGGTTGCGAGGAGACCGGGTGTCGGCCCTTCTCCGTGCAGACGCCATCGCACCGGCCCCCCTAGGGCTCTGCACCCCACCCCGACACTCGAGAACCGCTTAGGGGAAACTGAGGCACCCACCTAGCACTCAGAGAAAACATTACGAACATTCCACTTCATCACACCCCTGAGCTGTGGGATCCCCCTCCCCCCCAGTTCTCTCCCCCCCCCCAGTGCAGTCCCAGGTGCCGGCTGGTGGGGGGCAGTTACTGGTGTTGGGGGTCACTCGTGTCCCAAATCCCCAGGCTCTGCTGTGATGCTGCTGCTGCACTCAGCTTGGGGGGCGTGTGGGGCCGAATGTGTCATTTCTAGCCTCTTCTGGCAAGGGGCGCAGGGTAGGGCGTGGGTGCTGTGGGGGGTGTGGGGCCTCCAAGGAGGGCGTTGCTGGTTGTGGGGGGTCCTGGGGGCACCATGAGCAAGGTGCGGGTGCTGTGGTGGGGGTGCAGGAGAGCTGGCAGGGGGCACCAGTGCTGGCTGTGGGGGACCCTGTGGGACCAGGGGGGCACTGTTGAACATGGGGTGCTGGTTGTGGGGGGGACCCATGGGCTGATAGGGGTGGAGGTCTTGGTTTTGGGAGCAGGGGTCGCCATGGGGGTCAGGTGGGGTGATGGTAGGAGACCTAGGGACCACGGCGGGAGCAGGTGGGGGTGCTGTGGGGGGCCCATGGCCTGTTCTGACCCCTTTTCCCCCCCCAGGCGCACCCCCCTGACGTTCACCACCCGCACGGTGCGTCAGGTCTTCCAGCTGGAGGGCGTCTCAGACGATGAGGCCGACGGGCCCAACGCAGAGACTCCAGCCCCTGACCAGCAGCCGCAGCCCCCCCCAGCTGAGCCCCCTGCCCCATGAGGGGCCCCGGGACCGGGCCCCCTGGTGCAGCGATGAAGCCAGGCCCAGCACTGGGCCGTGGGCCCCATCCCGGCCTCACGCTGGGGGCTGGTTGTGGATCAGGCAGCACTTTAGAGCGGGAGTCCTGGAGGGGGTGGGGGGGCTGCAGCCTAACTGGATCTCCTATGGAATAACCCCCATGCCCCCCACCAGGGTCTGACCGCCAGGGGGGCACAGCAATGGCTCCCTCCTACTGGGATCCCCCCTGACCCAACACCCCCCAACCAGGAATCCCCTGCAACCCAGCCCCCCCAGCCTGGGATCTCCTGCCCCCCCCCGACCCAGCACGCCCAACCAGGGATCCTCTCCAACCCAGCACCCCCCAGCCTGGCATCTCCTGCCCCCCCCAACCCAGCACCCCCAGTCTGGGATCTCCTTCCCCCCGACCCAGCACCCCCCCAGCCTGAGGTCCCTCCCAACCCAGCACCCCCAGTCTGGGATCTCCTGCCCCCTTGACCCAGCACCCCCAGCCTGGGATTCCCCCCAACCCAGCACCCCCAGTCTGGGATCTCCTGCCCCCTTGACCCAGCACCCCCAGCCTAGGATTCCCCCTCACCCAGCACCCCCAGCCTGGGATTCCCCCCAACCCAGCACCCCCAGTCTGGGATCTCCTGCCCCCCTGACCCAGCACCCCCAGCCTGGGATCTCCCCGACCCAGCTACCCTCCCACCCCTTTGCCTGTTCAGCCCCAGGACTAGAGGGGCCACCTGGGCACATTTCCCCCACCCCTCCCCTCCCCTGTGCTGTGGCGCTGGCCAGGGGCGCCCCCACAAGCTACACCCTGGAAGAAGCAGGAACTGAAGGGTTAATGGGTTCCCTGGGGCTGAACCCCCGCAACTCAGATCCCGTCCCAGGCCCCACAGCGAGACCCCTCACCTGGTGCCAATGTGTCACCCCTGGCGGCTGGGTCCTGCCCCCGTCTGGGGCACCCCGGCCTCTGGCCCGGCCATCAGGGGCACCCCGGGGCCTCATTGGCATCAGCCCCCTCCCTGCCCTATGGAGCCGCCCCCCCTTGGGTCCATCTACCCTGGTATCCCGCCCCCTTCCTGTCCCTCAGACCAGACCCCAGGCCCATCTAGCCCCACATCCTTCCCACCCACCAGGATCGGGTCCTCTGAGTTCCCCACGTCAGCAGCTCAGTGTAAACCCTAGCAGGTCCACCTGGGGTTACAACCAACAAACGGTGGGACCCCCCCCCTGCCCTGAAGAGCAATGGAAACTCTGCTAAGCCCTCCCCCTCTCCAGCAAATGCTGGGTCGCCAATCCCCTCCCCGCCAGGCCCCCTTTTCCTAGCGTCTCTTGGCCTTTGGCTGTGGGGGTCTCCCCCTCTCCCTGGTTGGATCCTTCCCCCCCCCCCCTCCCGTGCTGTTCTCTCTGCACAGTGATTTGGGGCATGGAGGCTCCTAAGGTGGCTGGGGCTGGAGCCGTTGTGGGGTGTTTCCCCCCCTGGGCGGGCAGGGCTGGAGTGGGCACTGGCTGGGTGAGGTTGTGGGGAGTTCAGGGGGTTCTGTTTGCTTTTCGTTTTACACCCCCCCCCCCCCGGTTTGTGTCTTCTATTAAAATTCATCTCGGATTCGCTGCACGTGGCTGCCTAGTGGGGGTGAACGGGGGGCAAGACGCACGCAGCAGATGCGGAGAGACGGGCAGTTTATTGACACCCTCAGCTCAGAGTGTGGGGGGGGGGTTAAAAGCTGGGGCCTGCCCCTCACAGCGTTTCCAGGGGAGCTGAGTTTGGACAGGACCCCAGCACTCGGCCTGGGCCCCACTGCAGCAGCCAGAGAGAGAGACCAAAGTTACAATCTTAGCGCAGGGTGTTTCAGCAGGGGAGGAGCCAGGGGGAGAACCCAGGAGTCCTGGCTCCCAGCTCTTTCCTCCCCACTCCCCTCCTAGGAGAGAACCCAGGAGTCCTGGCTCCCAGTCCCTCTCCGTTCCCAGAGCCAGGGAGAGAACCCAGGAGTCCTGGCTCACAATGCTCCCTCCCCCCCCAAAACCCTTGTGCTCGTGCCTGGGTTTTGCTGTCTGGCAGGAGGCTGGTGCCAGCCACAGCCCGTCGCCCAGCAGAGCAGGACCAGCCTGGCAAGGCCAAGGGCGAAGCCACTGGAGCCCCTGGGCACTGCAGGGCTCATGCCCAGCTCCGTGGGCCCAGGGTGGGGCTGGCACAGCTGGGGGAGGGACCCGGAGGGGTGTCTCTCTTTGAGGACCACAAAGGCAGACGCGGTGCCGGCTTGTGGCACCTCCCTCGCGGGCAGAACATCCCTGGAGCTGGGCACAGGGAGCATGGACCCCCCACTGTGGTAGTGCCTGAGGGGTTCTGGTTACCTCCCCCCGGCATAGAACCCCCCCTACATCCATTTCATACAGGGGTCCCCAAAGGTACCACAGAGGTCCAACACCTTCCAGAGCCGGGGTGAGAACCCAGGAGTCCTGCCCCCACCTTCCCTCCCAGCGCAGTTGGCTGCGGAGAACCCAGGAGACCTGCCCCCACCTTCCCTCCCAGTGCAGCTGGCTGCGGAGAACCCAGGAGTCCTGGCGCCTTGTTTCTTGCTGGGCCTATTCCTTTTTCCTCCGGTCCCGGCTGCGTGGGGTCGAGGGGTCGCTGGGGGCTGATGCATCGTCCTCATGGGGCAGTGGGTGAGGTAGGGCCGTGTCCAGGGCTTGCCACAGGGGGGCGCCGCTCCTAGGGGTGCAGAGAGAAGGGGGCTCAGAGCCAGCAGCATGTGTGAGGGCACTGGGGGAGGGGGCCATGTCAGCAGCTTCCCCCGCCCCCGCGATCCAAGCTCCAGCTCTGGCAGTGTGAGATAGACACATGGCTGCTAAGGGGGCTGGCGCCCCCTAGAGGGGAAACCCTGTACCCCATTCCATTCCCATCCCCCTGGCTTAGGGCTGGACAAGAGCTGGGGATTCCACAGCTGCGAGCTTCCCCCAGCAGTGCCCCACAGCACCTCTCCCCAGTGCTGCAATCTTCCCCCAGCAGTGCCCCACGGCACAGCTTCCCAAAGCTACGATCGTCCCCCAGCAGTGCCCCACTGCACCTCTCCCCAGCGCTGTGATCTTCCCCCAGCAGTGCCCCGTGGCACCTCTCCCCAGCGCTGTAATCTTCCCACAGCACCTCTCCCCAATGCTGCAATCTACCCCCAGCAGTGCCCCACTGCACCTCTCTCCAACGCTGTGATCCTCCCCCAGCAGTACCCCATGGCACCTCTCACCAGTGCTGCGATCTTTCCCCAGCAGTGCCCCTCTCCCACTCTGCCCCCTACCTGTGGAGGTCTGTTGGCTGCTCAGCGCCCCGCGTCCTGTGCCCGCGGCGCTGCCCTGCGCCCGGCCCGTCGCACCCGCCAGTAGTCACGGTAGCTGCGGGTCAGCAGCGTGTAGAGGAAGGGGTTGATGCAGCTGTTGCTGTAGGTCAGGCAGGTGACCAGGTGGTTGATGTAGATCTCGGTGGCCACGGGCAGGTGGGCAGCCATGCCCGGGCTGTAGAGAGGCACCAGCTGCCAGAGCCAGAAGGGCAGGAAGCAGGCCCAGAAGGCCACGACGATGAGGAAAATTAGGAAGAAGACCCGCTGCTTTGGCCCCCGCCGGGGGCCCAGCACCCCCTGGCTCTGTGAGAGCCAGTAGGCCCACGCCAGCCGCCCGTAGAGGTACCCGAGTGCCAGCCCAGGCCCCACCATGCTGGTGACAAAGAGCACGGTCAGGTAGGTTTTGTACTGGGCCTCGTGCCAGGTGGGCACGCAGAGCCGCCGCACCCGGCCGTCGTCCGCCGCCCGCTCCTCCTGCCGCACCATCAGCATCATGGGCAGCGCCAAGGCGAAGGCGGAGGCCCAGGCGGCCCCGGCCAGGGCCTGGCGGCGGGCGGGGGAGCGGCGAGCGGCCCGGAAGGGGCGCCGCACGGCCCGGCACCGCTCGGTGCTCAGCAGGGTGAGCAGAAAGATGCTGGCGTGCATGGTGAGCAGGTCCAGGCTGAGCAGGGCCCGACAGCCGGCCTCGCCGAAGCACCAGTCCCGCGCCAGCCCGTTGTGCACGACGAAGGGCACCCCGGCCAGGTACAGCAGGTCGGCCAGCGCCAGGTGGACGATGTGGATGTGAAGCGGGGAGGGGACGGCCCCAGCCCGCGCCACTGCCAGCGTGTACAGGTTCCCGGCCGCCCCGGCCGCCCCCAGCAGGCTCAGCCCTGCCGCCTCCGGCAGCCCACCCACCAGCGAGCCGTTGGAGGGGGACGACACGTTGGAGGGGGGGTCCATGGCTGGGGGGCTGGACACGGGGCTGGATCCGACGGCAGGAGAGGAGATGTCACTCGGCCGGCAGAGTCTGTCTGCCTAGTCGCCCGTCCTCCAGATCCCCCGTCTGTCTGTCCCCATATAGATCGATCAATCTATCTATCAGTCCATGGCTTTGTCCGGTGCGCCTCTCGTCCGACCCTCCAAGCCCCAAGCCGTGCCGGAAGGGCTGGGGGGGGGGGGGTCCGATCGCCCTGTCGCTGGCCTTGTGCCCCCTGCTGCCCAGGGTCCGGCGGGGTCGGCGGCTGGCGGCGCCCTGGCTGGGGCGGGTGTGTGCGCGGCTGGCGGGCGTGTGTGTGTGTCTGGCCTGCGCCGTCTGCTCTGTCCGCATTCCACGCACCCTGCTAGGTCGGTATGTGGGGCTGAGCCGGGCCAGCCCCTGGCGGGGGGCGCATGCTCCTGGCTTCTGTCTGAGCTGCAGAGAGCGACCTGGTTCTTCCAGCCACGGGGCAGGCGGGACGGGCGGCTCGACAGAGGGGTCAGGAAAGGAAGGAAGGGGGCTCCCCTGAAACATGAGGGACGGAGGGAGGGAGAAGGGACGAACGAACTAGGAAAAAAGACCCCCAAGGAGAAAGGCGAGAACGCAAGGCAGGGTGAGGTGGCCCTGCTGGGGCGGGCACACCCCTGCTGGGTTCAGCGGGCCCAGCGCCAGCTGCGGGCGCGAGAAATAAACAGTGCCAGAGACACAGACCGAGGAAGGAAAACAAGGAGCCAGCTGAAAAATGGCCATTGCTGGGCCAGGGAAAAACGTCCCTTGTCACCCAGGGAACGTCGGCACCAGGAAATCTCCGGTTGGCTCGGAAAATTGCCATCGTGAGGCCTCAGGGTTGGCACTGACTGCTGGGTGAGAGTGCCCCCTGCTGGCCACCCCCAGCCCCGCACCCCCACCATTGGGCCCCCACCCCGCTCCCTGCAGCCCAGCGCCCCCTGCTGAGCCCCCCACCCCGCTCCCCGCAGCTCAGCCCCCCCATTGGACCCCCACCCTGCTCCCTGCAGCCCAGCACCCCCTGCTGAGACCCCACCCCGCTCCCCGCAGCTCAGCACCCCCTATTGGACCCCCACCCTGCTCCCCGCAGCCCAGCATCCGCTGCTGAGACCCCACCCCGCTCCCCGCAGCTCAGCACCCCCTATTGGACCCCCACCCTGCTCCCTGCAGCCCAGCGCCCCCTGCTGAGCCCCCTGCCTGCTCTCCGCAGCCCAGCGCCCCCTGCTGAGACCCCACCCCCGCTCCCCGCAGCCCAGCACTCCCTATTGAACCCCTGCCCTGCTCTCCGCAGCCCAGTGCCCCCTGCTGAGACCCCACCCTGCTCCCCGCAGCCCAGCACCCCCTATTGGACCCCCACCCCGCTCCCTGCAGCCCAGCACCCCCTGCTGAGCCCCTGCCCCGCTCCCTGCAGCCCTGTACCCCTTAGTGCCACCCTGAGGCAGCCATCTGGGAGCGGGGACCTGGCCAGGCCTGGGTCCAGGGCGTTTGCCTTGGAAAAACTTTCTGCCGAAATGTCGGTGACTCGCCCGCAGAGACAAACCAAACCGCAGGGAGAGGAACAAGCCAGAGATCCCTCCCCGGACTGGTCTCAGGGAAAATGCACCTGGCCCCTGCTGTCCCCCTCCCCCCACTGGGCCCATCACCCCTCCCCACAGTGCTTCGTTTGTGCTGGGACTCAGGCCGGGCGAGCAGCGGCTGCTGGCCGGGCGCCCAGCTCTGGGGGCCGCCTGTGGGTATGTGAGTAAATCCCTCCCTTCAGCAAACACGATGGGCTTTCCCCAGGAGCAGCCCCCTTGCCGCCCTGCAGAGTCGTCTGCACAAAGCAACCGCTCCGGTTTAACGCCGCGGCTACACTGCAAAACGAAGTGGAGCCGGCGCACGGCGGCGCATGGCGGAACCGGCTGTGCACATCAGGAGCGGTGGCTGGGTGCTAAAATTGGGGGGGGCCCTGTGCCGTGCCGCCCCTCCGAGACCCCCCCCTCACTCCTCTCCTCCCCCTCCCCGTCGCTTGCCCTTGCGGCAGGTAAAAAGTGGGGGGGCCATGGCCCCCTGTTCCGGTGCCCCGGGGCACGCCCAGCCTGCCCTCCCGGGGGGAGCTACCCGGTCGGGGAGTTGCCACCGGCGGGTGCAGGGAATTTTGGGAAGTGCTTGCGGTGCGCTGGGGGGGGCGGGGACAGGGACTCCCACGGGGGGTAACTGGGGACAGGGCACAAACGTCCCCTGAGGCAGTTTGCCCCAGGCTGTAATTTTAGCTTCAGCAGGCAGCGGGGACCCCCCCCCGGCAAACAGGCCTGTTCCTCCTGGGTTTGTCTAGCCCCTGACCTGCCCCCTGCCCCCAGAAGGAAATGAACAACAGAAATATCAGCCCAACCCGGACTCCTGGGTTCGCTCCCCGGCTATGGGAGGGGAGTGGGGTCGAGTGGTTAGAGCAGCAGGGCTGGGAGCCAAGACTCCTGGGTTCTCTCCCCGGCTCTGGGAGGGGAGTGGGGGCTAGTGGTTAGAGCAGGGGGAGCTGTGAGGAGGGGGAGGGTGTTTGTCTGTCTGCCCGGCCCCTCGCTGGTCTTTGGTGGTTTATTTTTCTGCCAAACCGCTGCTGGCAGGGGGAGTGCTGGGGCTGGGGCTGGGACCGGGAGGGAACCCCGCTGGCCCCCTGGCCTAGGCCTTAGCCAAAGCGGACATGAGCTGTGCCCAGGAATCGTGCGGCCCGTGGCCGTCATGCCTCGGCAGCAGGGCAAACAGTGCGCCAGGGCGGGTGGCTGGGGGAAGAGAAGGGGAGGGAGTGAACTGGGGGAGCGGCCAGATGCAGGGAACAAAAAAGAGCTGAGTCAAGCTAGCCCCAGAGAAAGGGGGAGGGAGAAGAAAGGGGGCGCCATGGGGCAGGGGGAGTGGGGCTGCCATGGGGCAGGGCAGGCAGCTGGCTGGAGCAGGCGACTCTGTGCCCAGGTGAGGCCCAGCCAGCCCCATGGTCGAGAGGAGCTGCAAGCAGCATCCCCAGCCAGGCTCAGACCCTGCTGGGTGCCGTGCGAGGGTCTGCAAGCCAACCAGCTCCTCCCGCCCACCCCCACCCCCACCCCCACCCCCCTCCCAGAGCCGGGAGACAACCCAGGAGTCCTGGCTCCCAGCCCGCCCCCCTGCTCTAACCACTAGACCCCACTCTCCTCCCAGGGCTGGGGAGCGAACCCAGGAGTCCTGGCTCCCAGCCCGCCCCCCCTGCTCTAACCACTAGACCCCACTCTCCTCCCAGAGCTGGGGAGCGAACCCAGGAGTCCTGGCTCCCAGCCCCCCTGCTCTAACCACTAGACCCCACTCTCCTCCCAGGGCTGGGGAGCGAACCCAGGAGTCCTGGCTCCCAGCCCGCCCCCCCTGCTCTAACCACTAGACACCACTCTCCTCTCAGAGCTGGGGAGAGAACCCAGGCCTCCTGGCTCCCAGCCCCCCCTGCTCTAACCACTAGACCCCACTCTCCTCCCAGAGCTGGGGAGAGAACCCAGGCCTCCTGGCTCCCAGCCCCCCCTGCTCTAACCACTAGACACCACTCTCCTCCCAGGGCTGGGGAGCGAACCCAGGAGTCCTGGCTCCCAGCCCGCCCCCCCCTGCTCTAACCACTAGACCCCACTCTCCTCCCAGAGCTGGGGAGCGAACCCAGGCCTCCTGGCTCCCAGCCCCCCTGCTCTAACCACTAGACACCACTCCCCCTCCCAGAGCCGGGAGAGAACCTAGGAGTCCTGGCACCCAGCCCCCCCGCTCTAACCACTAGACCCCACTCCCCTCCCAGAGCCGGGAGAGAACCCAGGAGTCCTGGCTCCCAGCCCCCTTCCCACTCTAACCACTAGACACCACTCCCCTCTCAGGGCCAGGAAAGAACCCAGGCATCCTGGTCTCCTCACTCAGAGGATTTTCGCTGCCCCTCGACCTCCCTCCCGTGCACACACACCCGGCAAGGCCCTGCTAACATGAGAGGCGACATTGTTCCCAGCCTGAGTTTATTTTGCTGCCTGCTTGCGAAGGGCAGGGGAGCCAGGGAGGGGGGCAGGTGAGCTTTGATCTCCCCCAGCCAGGAAGGGGGGGCAGTGTTTGCCAAGGCGTGGGGGGGGGGTGTTGGCTTAGCCAACTGCAGGGAAGCAGATGTATGTCTGTGTCTGTGTCGGGGAAAAGGGTGAGGGTGTCTGCCACCCTCTGCTGGAGGCAAGAGGGGCCTATGGGTCTGATCATTGGGGTAGATAGATCGTGGGTCTGATCCGGGGGGCAGGGCGCCAGGGTAGATGGGCCATGGATCCCACCTGGGGGGCAGGAAAGGGGCTGGATGCCAGGATAGATGGGCCATGGGTCCGATCTGGGGGACAGGGAAGGGGCTGGGCCCAGCTGCTGATGCAGGGTAGAGAGGCCCAGGCGCTGATGCAGGGGGCGGTGGCGAGACGCTGGGGTAGAGGGGCCCAGGCGCTGATGCAAGGGGATACCGGGGTAGAGGGGCCCAGGCGCTGATGTGGGGGGTGAGATGCCGGGGTAGAGGGGCCCAGGCGCTGATGTGGGGGGCAGGACGCCGGGGTAGAGGGGCCCAGGCGCTGATGCAGAGGGCAGGACGCCGGGGTAGAGGGGCCCAGGCACAGATGTGGGGGGCGGGACGCCGGGGTAGAGGAGCTCAGGGCTGATGCAGAGGGCAGGACGCCGGGGTAGAGGGGCCCAGGCGCTGATGTGGGGGGCGGGACACTGGGGCAGAGGGGCTCAGGGCTGATGCAGGGGGCGGGACGCTGGGGTAGAGGGTCTCAGGGCTGATGCAGAGGGCAGGACGCCGGGGTAGAGGGGCCCAGGCGCTGATGTGGGGGGCGGGACGCCGGGGTAGAGGGGCTCAGGGCTGATGCAGAGGGCGGGACGCCGGGGTAGAGGGGCCCAGGCGCTGATGCAAGGGGATACCGGGGTAGAGGGGCCCAGGCGCTGATGTGGGGGGTGAGATGCCGGGGTAGAGGGGCCCAGGCGCTGATGCAGGGGGCGGGACGCCGGGGTAGAGGGGCCCAGGCGCTGATGCAGAGGGCAGGACGCCGGGATAGAGGGGCCCAGGCGCTGATGTGGGGGGCGGGACGCCGGGGTAGAGGAGCTCAGGGCTGATGCAGAGGGCAGGACGCCGGGGTAGAGGGGCCCAGGCGCTGATGTGGGGGGCGGGACGCCGGGGTAGAGGGGCTCAGGGCTGATGCAGGGGGAGGGACGCCGGGGTAGAGGGGCCCAGGTGCTGATGTGGGGGGCGGGACACTGGGGCAGAGGGGCTCAGGGCTGATGCAGGGGGCGGGACGCTGGGGTAGAGGGGCTCAGGGCTGATGCAGAGGGCAGGACGCCGGGGTAGAGGGGCCCAGGCGCTGATGTGGGGGGCGGGACGCCGGGGTAGAGGGGCTCAGGGCTGATGCAGAGGGCGGGACGCCGGGGTAGAGGGGCCCAGGCGCTGATGCAAGGGGATACCGGGGTAGAGGGGCCCAGGTGCTGATGTGGGGGGTGAGATGCCGGGGTAGAGGGGCCCAGGCGCTGATGCAGGGGGCGGGACGCCGGGGTAGAGGGGCCCAGGCGCTGATGCAGAGGGCAGGACGCCGGGGTAGAGGGGCCCAGGCGCTGATGTGGGGGGCGGGACGCCGGGGTAGAGGAGCTCAGGGCTGATGCAGAGGGCAGGACGCCGGGGTAGAGGGGCCCAGGCGCTGATGTGGGGGGCGGGACGCCGGGGTAGAGGGGCTCAGGGCTGATGCAGGGGGAGGGACGCCGGGGTAGAGGGGCCCAGGTGCTGATGTGGGGGGCGGGACACTGGGGCAGAGGGGCTCAGGGCTGATGCAGGGGGCGGGACGCTGGGGTAGAGGGTCTCAGGGCTGATGCAGAGGGCAGGACGCCGGGGTAGAGGGGCCCAGGCGCTGATGTGGGGGGCGGGACGCCGGGGTAGAGGGGCTCAGGGCTGATGCAGAGGGCGGGACGCCGGGGTAGAGGGGCCCAGGCGCTGATGCAAGGGGATACCGGGGTAGAGGGGCCCAGGCGCTGATGTGGGGGGTGAGATGCCGGGGTAGAGGGGCCCAGGCGCTGATGCAGGGGGCGGGACGCCGGGGTAGAGGGGCCCAGGCGCTGATGCAGAGGGCAGGACGCCGGGGTAGAGGGGCCCAGGCGCAGATGTGGGGGGCGGGACGCCGGGGTAGAGGAGCTCAGGGCTGATGCAGAGGGCAGGACGCCGGGGTAGAGGGGCCCAGGCGCTGATGTGGGGGGCGGGACGCCGGGGTAGAGGGGCTCAGGGCTGATGCAGGGGGAGGGACGCCGGGATAGAGGGGCCCAGGTGCTGATGTGGGGGGCGGGACACTGGGGCAGAGGGGCTCAGGGCTGATGCAGGGGGCGGGACGCTGGGGTAGAGGGTCTCAGGGCTGATGCAGAGGGCAGGACGCCGGGGTAGAGGGGCCCAGGCGCTGATGTGGGGGGCGGGACGCCGGGGTAGAGGGGCTCAGGGCTGATGCAGAGGGCGGGACGCCGGGGTAGAGGGGCCCAGGCGCTGATGCAGGGGGCGGGACGCTGGGGCAGAGGGGCCCAGGCGCTGATGCAAGGGGACGCCGGGGTAGAGGGGCCCAGGGCTGATGCAGGGGGCGAGATGCCAGGGTAGAGGGGCCCAGGCGCTGATGCAAGGGGACGCCAGGGTAGAGGGGCCCAGGGCTGATGCAGGGGGCGAGATGCCGGGGTAGAGGGGCCCAGGGCTGATGCAAGGGGAGGGACGCCGGGGTAGAGGGGCCCAGGTGCTGATGTGGGGGGCGGGACACTGGGGCAGAGGGGCTCAGGGCTGATGCAGGGGGCGGGACGCTGGGGTAGAGGGTCTCAGGGCTGATGCAGAGGGCAGGACGCCGGGGTAGAGGGGCCCAGGCGCTGATGTGGGGGGCGGGACGCCGGGGTAGAGGGGCTCAGGGCTGATGCAGAGGGCGGGACGCCGGGGTAGAGGGGCCCAGGCGCTGATGCAGGGGCGAGACACTGGGGCAGAGGGGCCCAGGCGCTGATGCAAGGGGACGCCAGGGTAGAGGGGCCCAGGGCTGATGCAGGGGGCGAGATGCCGGGGTAGAGGGGCCCAGGGCTGATGCAAGGGGAGGGACGCCGGGGTAATGGGGCCCAGGTGCTGATGTGGGGGGCGGGACACTGGGGCAGAGGGGCTCAGGGCTGATGCAGGGGGCGGGACGCTGGGGTAGAGGGGCTCAGGGCTGATGCAGAGGGCAGGACGCCGGGGTAGAGGGGCCCAGGCGCTGATGTGGGGGGCGGGACGCCGGGGTAGAGGGGCTCAGGGCTGATGCAGAGGGCGGGACGCCGGGGTAGAGGGGCCCAGGCGCTGATGCAGGGGCGAGACGCTGGGGCAGAGGGGCCCAGGCGCTGATGCAAGGGGACGCCGGGGTAGAGGGGCCCAGGGCTGATGCAGGGGGCGAGATGCCGGGGTAGAGGGGCCCAGGGCTGATGCAGGGGGAGGGACGCCGGGGTAAAGGGGCCCAGGTGCTGATGTGGGGGGCGGGACACTGGGGCAGAGGGGCCCAGGGCTGATGCAGGGGGCGGGACGCCGGGGTAGAGGGGCCCAGGTGCTGATGTGGGGGGCAGGACACTGGGGCAGAGGGGCTCAGGGCTGATGCAGGGGGCGGGACGCCGGGGTAGAGGGGCCCAGGTGCTGATGCAGGGGGAGGGACGCCGGGATAGAGGGGCCCAGGGCTGATGCAGGGGGCGGGACGCCGGGGTAGAGGGGCCCAGGTGCTGATGCAGGGGGCGGGACGCTGGGGTAGAGGGGCTCAGGGCTGATGCAGAGGGCAGGACGCCGGGGTAGAGGGGCCCAGGCGCTGATGTGGGGGGCGGGACGCCGGGGTAGAGGGGCTCAGGGCTGATGCAGAGGGCGGGACGCCGGGGTAGAGGGGCCCAGGCGCTGATGCAGGGGCGAGACGCTGGGGCAGAGGGGCCCAGGCGCTGATGCAAGGGGACGCCGGGGTAGAGGGGCCCAGGGCTGATGCAGGGGGCGAGATGCCAGGGTAGAGGGGCCCAGGGCTGATGCAGGGGGCGGGACGCCGGGGTAGAGGGGCCCAGGTGCTGATGTGGGGGGCAGGACACTGGGGCAGAGGGGCTCAGGGCTGATGCAGGGGGCGGGACGCTGGGGTAGAGGGGCCCAGGGCTGATGCGGGGACGGGTGGGGGTTGGACACACTTTGACCTCGCACTTAAGTCTCCAATTGCCAGCAATTGCTCTAACTGCTCCGCGTGGCCGGGTGCCGGCTGCAGGGGGGAGTTGGGGGGGCCCCTTTGTGCAGCCGGATTCCTGCCCCCGTGCGCCCCATTGAGCTCATCTCCATGGAGCCGCCGGCACGTGGCTCCCCCCGGCCCCCGGACGCCCCTAATTGCTGCTAAGTGCCAGGGCCGCATCCCAGGGGAAAGAATGTCCTAATTGGGCAGCTGGTGTGGGGGGGGGGATGGGGGGAGCCGAAGGGGGGGCAGGAGATGATGGGGAGGGTGGGGGAGGTGGGGAGGGTTCGGGGGGTTGATAGGGGTCCAGGGAGAGGAAGAGACGGATTAGGGGAGGGGCCCCATCAAGCCACCCCTGTTATTAGAGTCAAAGGGGGTCCCCCTCAGCCCCCTACCCTCAGCCCCCTAACTAGCACAGTGAAGGATTTTGGCTGGAGGGGGGAGGCCCCGTGCCATACCCCCCCCAAGCCAGCCACCCCCCCACCCTGGGGCAGCTTGCAGACAGTGGCCCCTGGGGGCTAAGGCCCCATGCCCCATTCCCGCAGGAATGGGGGGCAGAGGGGGGGTGAGCAGGAGGGAGAGGCTCAGACGGGTGGGGGGAGTGGGGAGGGGCTCAGACAGTGACTCTCTGAGCATCTTCTTGCTTCTCTCAGTGGCGCTTGGCCCCACCAGAGACCCGAGCCGGTGCTGGGGCTGGCTGGGAGGGTCGGGGCTGGGGGGGCAGGAGGTGAGGGGGGGGCAGCCCCCAGGGAGAACCGAACGGCCTCCTCCCCCCACGCAGCACTAGGGGTGCGACCACAGCTGATTCTTCACACAGCTGGACCCCGAACCAAGTAAGTGTCCTGGGGGGCCCAGCCGGAGGCGCTGTCCCCTCGCAGCTGGGGCTGACCCCTATTCGGAGACAGAGACCCCCCAGCCCAGCCCTGCACTCCCCCCAACCCCAGCCAGTGCCCCTCACTCCCGACCCGCAGCCCCCTGCTAGCCCAGCCCTGGGCTCTCCCCCAGCTCTGCCGGTGCCCCTCACTCCCGACCCGCAGCCCCTGCTAGCCCAGTCCTGGGCTCCCCCCAGCTCTGCCAGTGCCCCTCACTCCCGACCCGCAGCCCCCTGCTAGCCCAGCCCTGGGCTTCCCCCCAAGCCAGCTCTGCTGGTGCCCCTCACTCATGACCCGCAGCCCCCTCCTAGCCCAGCCCTGGGCTCCCCCCCAGCTCTGCCGGTGCCCTCACTCCCGACCCGCAGCCCCCTGCTATCCCAGCCCTGGGCTCCCCCCCAGCTCTGCCGGTGCCCCTCACTCCCGACCCGCAGCCCCCTCCTACCCCAGCCCTGGGCTCCCCCCCAGCTCTGCCGGTGCCCCTCACTCCCGACCCGCAGCCCCTGCTAGCCCAGCCCTGGGCTCCCCCCCAAGCCAGCTCTGCTGGTGCCCCTCACTCATGACCCGCAGCCCCCTCCTAGCCCAGCCCTGGGCTCCCCCCCACCCCAGCTCTGCTGGTGTCCCTCACTCCTGACCCGCAGCCCCTCCTAGCCCAGCCCTGGGCTCCCCCCCACCCCAGCTCTGCTGATGTCCCTCACTCCTGACCCGCAGCCCCTGCTAGCCCAGCCCTGGGCTCCCCCCCACCCCAGCCCTACTGGTGCCCCTCACTCCCGACCCGCAGCCCCTCTCCCCAGGGTTCTGTGGAGTCTCAGGCTTGCTGGGCTGAGAACTGTCATTTATTCCTGCAGGGCTCTGTTGGGGGCCGGCCTCGCCCAGCCTGGGGGCTCTGCCTGGCAGCCCCCACCCCAAGAGCTGGGATGCAGCGGGGTGGGCGCCTGTCCCTGAGCTTCCTGCCCCCCCAGCAGGTGGCGCTCTCTGGGCGTGGCCGGGATCTCTTCACCTTTGTCACCGTGGCCTCGTCCCACATGATGCGGACGCTGCAGAGACCCCGCAAGAGCCGCCCTGGCAAGCAGCGGGTGAACCACCGGCGGTTCCTGCACAACCAGATCAGCAGGTGGGAGCCCTCGGGCGCTCGCAGCCCCTTGGGCAAGGCTGGGGGGAAGCTTGCAGCCCTTAAGGGCACTGCTGGGGGGAAGCTTGCAGCCTCTTGGGCATGGCTGGGGGGAAGCTCACAGCACCTCGGGCACGGCTGGGGGGAAGCTCACAGCACCTCGGGCACGGCTGGGGGGAAGCTCACAGCACCCTCAAGGCACTGCTGCAGAAAGCTCACAGCCCCTTGGGCATGGCTGGGGGGGAAGCTCACAGCCCCTCAGGGCACTGCTGGGAGAAACTCACACCCCCCTCAGGGCACTGCTGCAGAAAGCTCGCAGCCCCTTGGGCATGGCTGGGGGAAGCTCACAGCCCCTAAGGGCACTGCTGTGGGAAGCTCACAGCCCCTCTCTTCTCTCCCCAGGCAATTCACTGACATTGAAGCCTCGATGCACCGCCTGGCCTCCTCCATCCTGGCCCAGGAGACCCCAAGGGACCCTGCGCCCCCCACAGAACCCCGGCATCCTGGCCCAGAGCCTCCTGCCCCAGCTGCCAGCTCCTTCCTGGGCGTGGCTGAGGCCTTTGTGGCCCCGGAACCGGGGCCTGGCTGGGGCCTGAGCATGGCCTCCCTGACCCCTGACCCCAGCGACCTCTTTGACCCCATCACCAGCCCAGAAGATCTGGGGCTGCCCCCCAGTTGGGCCCCAATTACCCACAACCCCCTGGAGCCTAGCCAGTGTCCCCTGCCCTGGGACTCCCTGCCCACCCCGGGCACGGACGGTGCCCCCCTCTGGGGCCCAGATCCCCCTGGCTACCTGCCCCCCGTCACCCCGGCGCACCCTGTCGGAGTGGCGCCAGGGGGGTGGTAACCACGGCAACCACCCCTGTTCCCCTCCCCCGGCCACAAGCTCCTCCCCATCCCCCCTCCCCCCCCGAAGGAAGCGGGGGACCCCACCTGGTGGGCACCCCCCAAGCGGATGCAGTGAGGAGCATGCCAGGTGCTGAGCTGACAGATGGGGGGGGGGCATTTGCAGACTGCCAGGATACCCTGATCTGGGGAGGTCCCCTTGAATTTGGGGGTCCTCCTACAAGTCAGGGGCGCCACGTTGGTCTGGGGGAAACCCTCTTGAATTTCAGTGTGTTACCTTAGGTGTGGGGGTGTCTCCGGCTCTGGGCGCAGTCCGGCCTTGGGGGTCCCGCCCCGTACAGCTCGGCAGGCTTTGGGGGGCTCTGAAGGGACAGATTTGAGGGGCGCCCCCATGTCACCCGGGGGAGGGAGGGGCCCCCTCTTTTTGACCCGCCCCCCAGGCGCTGCGCCACCCTGGTTAGCAGCAGGAAGGCTGGGGAGCCCCCCCCCAACAATCGGGGGCGGCGGGGGGGAGGCTGGCAGAGGACCCCCCCTCGGCAAGGGGCCCCGCCCAGCTGGACACAGGGCCCAGGTCTGACTGCGCAGGCGCGGGGTCCCCAGCCCCGCGGGGGGGCACCTGAGGCGTGGGGTTGGGGGGGGCTGTCAGGAGTCATTAGCGCCCCGCCCCCCCCGGCGGCGCGAGCGGGGCTGGGGCGGAGCCGCTGCCCTTCCCGCCCCCCTGAGCGCAGGCCCCTGGGGGGCGGGGGCGGGGCTTCGGGGGAAGGTTGGCGGCGCGGGGCGGGGCTTCGGGAGCGGTTACGGGAAGGGGCGGGGCCGTACTCAGGTGCGCTCTGCGCATGGGCAGGGGCGGGTGTTGCTGAGCGGGGGGCGGGGGGGGGGTCGCACTCGCTCTTCGGGCGGTAGGTGGAGCCGCTCGCGCCCGGCGCGCGCCGTGGGCGGGCGAAGGGCGGGGCCCCCTCCCCCTCGGAGCGGCGCGCGGGAAGGGGCGGGGCGGGGCTGGCTGTGAGGCCGCGCGGCGGGGGCGGAGTCAGGCGCGCGACCGAAGCGCGTGGACCGGGCCCGCTGGTGCCCCCCGTGCGGCCGCTCGCGCGGGCCCGTCTGCGGGGGGGGGTATCTCCTGTCTGTGCACCCGGCGGGCGGGGCCGCGCCCCGGGCAGCGCTGTGCCGGTCCCCTGGGAACCAGGGGCCTGAACGGGGCGGGGGGGCGATCTGCAGCGGGAGGAGGGTGTGTGGGGACACCCCGTGTGGGGGTGTGTGATCTGCAGCGGGAGGAGGGGGTGTGGGGACACCCCGTGGGGGGGGGTGCGATCTGCAGCGGGAGGAGGGTGTATGGGGACACCCCGTGTGGGGGGGTGCGATCTGCAGCGGGAGGAGGATGTGTGGGGACACCCCATGGGGGGGGGTGCGATCTGCAGCGGGAGGAGGGTGTGTGGGGACACCCCGTGGGGGGGGGGTGCGATCTGCAGCGGGAGGAGGGTGTATGGGGACACCCCGTGGGGGGGGGCGATCTGCAGCGGGAGGAAGGTGTGTGGGGACACCCCGTGTGGGGGGGTGCGATCTGCAGCGGGAGGAGGGTGTGTGGGGACACCCCGTGTGGGGGGTGCGATCTGCAGCGGGAGGAGGGGGTGTGGGGACACCCCGTGGGGGGGGGTGCGATCTGCAGCGGGAGGAGGGTGTATGGGGACACCCCGTGGGGGGTGCGATCTGCAGCGGGAGGAAGGTGTGTGGGGACACCCCGTGTGGGGGGTGCGATCTGCAGTGGGAGGAGGGTGTGTGGGGACACCCCGTGTGGGGGGTGCGATCTGCAGCGGGAGGAGGGTGTGTGCGGACACCCCGTGTGGGGGGTGCGATCTGCAGCGGGAGGAGGATGTGTGGGGACACCCCGTGTGGCGGGGAGGGTGATCTGCAGCGGGAGGAGGGTGTGTGGGGACACCCCGTGTGTGGGGGGCAATCTGCAGCGGGAGGAAGGTGTGTGGGGACACCCCGTATGTGGGGGGTGCGATCTGCAGCGGGAGGAGGGTGTGTGGGGACACCCCGTGTGTGGGGTGCGATCTGCAGCGGGAGGAGGGTGTGTGGGGACACCCCATGGGGGGGGCGATCTGCAGCGGGAAGAAGGTGTGTGGGGACACCCCGTGGGGGGGGGTGCGATCTGCAGCGGGAGGAGGGTGTATGGGGACACCCCGTGGGGGGGGCGATCTGCAGCGGGAGGAAGGTGTGTGGGGACACCCCGTGTGGGGGGGTGCGATCTGCAGCGGGAGGAGGATGTGTGGGGACACCCCGTGTGGGGGGTGTGATCTGCAGTGGGAGGAGGGTGTGTGGGGACACCCCGTGTGGGGGGTGCTATCTGCAGCAGGAGGAGGATGTGTGGGGACACCCCATGTGGGGGGTGCGATCTGCAGTGGGAGGAGGGTGTGTGGGGACACCCCATGTGGGGGGTGCGATCTGCAGCGGGAGGAGGATGTGTGGGGACACCCCGTGTGGCGGGGAGGGCGATCTGCAGCGGGAGGAGGGTGTGTGGGGACACCCCGTGTGTGTGGGGGGCGATCTGCAGCGGGAGGAGGGTGTGTGGGGGACACCCGTGTGGGGGGTGCGATCTGCAGCGGGAGGAGGATGTGTGGGGACACCCCGTGTGGGGGGGGCGATCTGCAGCGGGAGGAGGGTGTGTGGGGACACCCCGTGTGGGGGGGGCGATCTGCAGCGGGAGGAGGGTGTGTGGGGACACCCCGTGTGGGGGGGTGCGATCTGCAGCGGGAGGAGGATGTGTGGGGACACCCCGTGTGGCGGGGAGGGCGATCTGCAGCGGGAGGAGGGTGTGTGGGGACACCCCGTGTGTGGGGGGGCGATCTGCAGCGGGAGGAGGGTGTGTGGGGACACCCCGTGTGGGGGGTGCGATCTGCAGCGGGAGGAGGATGTGTGGGGACACCCCGTGTGGGGGGGGCGATCTGCAGCGGGAGGAGGGTGTGTGGGGACACCCCGTGTGTGGGGGCGATCTGCAGTGGGAGGAGGGTGTGTGGGGACACCCCATGCGAGGGGGCGATCTGCAGCGGGAGGAGGGCGTGTGGGGACAGCCCAGAGGAACCCTCTCTAGCCTTAGGTTCAAAGTTACAGCAAACAGAGGTAAACTCTCTAGCAAAAGGAACATTTACAAGTTGAGAAAACAAAGATAAACCTAGCACGCCTTGCCTGGCTGTTACTTACAAGTTTGAAATATGAGAGACTTGTTCAGAAAGATTTGGAGAGCCTGGATTGATGTCTGGTCCCTCTTAGGCCCAAGAGCTAAGGCCGGCTCAGTAAGCCCTTAGCAAAGGTGGCGGCTAAAATGCCTAAAAAACACAAACAGTTATAAACTTTTTAAAAACAAGGCCAGAATCAGAATGGGGCTAACACCTGAGCATGCCTGTCAGCGGTTCAGAGCCCTAAAATGGAAACTGGATGTGGCATTTTCCCCGACATGACTACCACATTGAAAAAAATTGGAATGCCTGGATATCAGGAGCAAGCGTTAGATCTCTGGAAGATCTCTCTTTCCTAATGCAAATGGAGCAGTTCTTAGAGGATGTTCCTGAGGAAATAAAGGTACATCCTAGATGGGAAGCCCAAAAGTGTAATCGACGCGGGGGAGATTGGAGCCAAATGGGTGGAGATGGCAGAAAAGAAAAAAAACTAGTAGCAGTTGGGGCGAATATCAGAAGGGGCAAACTGAAACAAAACTCTATCACTGGGGGCAGCCCAAGGCCCCACCTACATCCCAAGGAAAAAACCCAGACACCTTATCGTCCCACCAAACCCGTCTCCAGCAACCCACCTCGGCCCAGTGACCAGTCAGCTGGGCGATGTTTTAAATGTAATGAGCTGGGGCATGTGAAGGCCAACTGCCTCAAGAACCCCAACCGACTGCAGTTCATTATGCCGGAGTCACACCCAAGGTCCTCAGGCCCAGATGCTTCCCAGGTACCTTCAGAGCGAAGGAAAACAGGGTGTGGGCGGGAAGAAGGTTATTGTGTGGAGGGACACTGGAGCATAATTGTCAGCTATCCACCAATCCTTAGTGGGCCCCAAATTCATCAAGCCAGAAGCCCCGATGACAATTCAACCCTTTATGTCACACTCTGTAACTTTGCCTACAGCCAACTTGCCTGTCTAGTACAGAGGCTGGTCAGAACAGGGACTTTTGCAGTCTATGACAGTTATCCTATCACCATGCAACTGGGGGAAGACTTGGCCAACCACGTGAAGCTGGCCAAGAGGGTGGGAATGGTCACCTGCAGCCAGGCTAAGCAAGCTTTCACCCTCATCCCTGTTCTTGAGCTGTCCACCAGGGCCCTGTCTTTGTTACCGGAGACCCAGACAGAGGTGGTGGATCTGAATCCCCTGCCAACGACTGCAACAGCCATAGTGGATCCAGTCCCAGAGACCCAGCCAAAGCCAGTCCCAGAACCGGAACTGGCAAAGCAACTAGCCCCAGAACCATTGCCAGCACTGAGTCCAGTGCTTGCAAACCTGTCAACTCCAATGCCAGAGGGCACCAGCAGGCCTGAACTGGCAGAAGCAGCGAATAACCCTACCCAAGAGGCTCAGCCAGAACCTGAAATACCACATAGTCCACCAGCAGAGAGCGGTTCACAGTCAATGGAAACAATCCCATCACCTACATCGCTTCCAGAGGGACCAAGCCCAAGTCCACAGTCTAAGGAGGAACTGATGTCTACAGCTTCAAGGGAACAGTTCCAGGCCAAGCAGGAAGCAGATGACAGCCTTCAGAAAGCTTGGGTGGCAGCACAGAGCACCCCACCGCCTCTCAGCTCTTCTAACCGATCCCAGTTTGTTGTAAAGCAAGGACTTTTATACAAAAAGACTCTTTCTGGTGGACACTAGGAAGACGGGCGTCCTCAAAGGCAGTTGGCAGTTCCAACTAAGTACTGGGTAAAGCTCTTGAGCTTAGCTCATGATCATCCCAGTGGCCATTCTGGGGTGAACAGAACCAAAAACCGTTTGGGGAAGTCCTTCCACTGGGAGGGAATGGGCAAGGACGTTGCTAATTATGTCCGGTCTTGTGAGGTGTGCCAAAGAGTGGGAAAACCCCAAGACCAGGTCAGAGCCCCTCTCCAGCCACTGCTCATAATTGAGGTCCCATCTCAACGAGTAGCTGTGGATATTCTGGGTCCTTTTCCAAAGAGGACACCCAGAGGAAAGCAGTACATACTGACTTTCATAAATTTTGCTACCTGATGGCCGGAAGCAGTAGCTCTAAGCAACACCAGGGCTAAAAGTGTGTGCCAGGTACTAACAGACATTTTTGCCAGGGTATGTTGGCCCTCCGACATCTCTACAGATTCAGGAACTAATTTCCTGGCAGGGACCATGGAAAACCTGTGGGAAGCTCATGGGGTGAACTACTTGGTGGCCATCCCTTACCACCATCAAACCAATGGCCTGGTGGAGAGGTTTAATGGAACTTTGGGAGCCATGATATGTAAATTTGTAAATGAGCACTCCAATGATTGGGACCTAGTGTTGCAGCAGTTGCTTTTTGCCTACAGGTCTGTACCACATCCCAGTTTGGGGTTTTCGCCATTTAAACTTGTGTATGGCCGCGAGGTTAAGGGGCCATTACCGTTGGTAAAGCAGCAATGGGAGGGTTCTACGCCTTCTCCAGGAATTAACATTCTGGACTTTGTAAGCAACCTACAAAACACCCTCTGACACTCTTTAGTCCTTGCTAAAAAAAACCCTAAAAATGTCTCAAAAAGAGCAAAAAGCCTGGTATGATAAACATGCCAAAAAGCGTTCCTTCAAAGTAGGGGACCAGGTTATGGTTTTAAAGGTGCTCCAGGCCCATAAGATAAAAGCGTCATGGGAAGGGCCATTCACAATCCAAAAACGCCTAGGAGCTGTTAACTATCTCATAGCATGCCCCACCTCCACCCTAAAGTCTAAAGCATACCTTGTTAATTCTCTAAAGCCCTTTTATTTCAGAGAATTAAAGGTTTGTCAGTTTACAGCCCAGGGAGGAGATGATGCTAAGTGGCCTAAAGGTGTCTACTACCTGAAGAAAAAAAAAAGTAACGGCGGCGTGGAAGAGGTGAACCTCTCCACGACCCTGGGACATATGCAGCGACAGCAAATCAAGGAGCTGTGCGCTAGCTTCGCACCAATGTTCTAAGTCCATCCTGGGGTGACTGAGAACGGGTGTACCACTCCATTGACACAGATAATGCTCACCAAATCAGAACTCCACCCTGCTGGGTGTCTCCTCATGCCCAAACGGCTATAGAATGGAAATCCAAAATATGCTACAGAGGGGTGTAATCTGCCCCTCTAACAGTGCATGGGAATCTCCAGTGGTTCTAGTTCCCAAACCAGATGGGGAAATATGCTTTTGCGTGGACTGCCGTAAGCTAAATGCTTTAACTTGTCCCAACAGCTGTCCAATGCCACGCACAGACAAGCTATAGGAGAAATTGGGACGTGCCCAGTTCATCTCTACATTAGACTTAACCAAGGGGTACTGGCAAGTACCACTGGATGAACCCGCCAAGGAAAGGTCAGCCTTCATCACCCAGGCAGGGGTGTATGAATTTAATATGCTCCCTTTCGGGCTGTGAAATGCCCCCACCACCTTCCAAAGACTTGTAAATGGTCTCCTAGTGGGATTGGGAGAATCTGCAGTTGCCTACCTTAATAATATGGCCATTTTTTCTAACTCATGGGCAGAACACTTGGAGCACCTGGAAAAAGTCTTCGAGCGCATCAGGCAGACAGGACTAACTGTTAAGGCTAAAAAGTGTCAAATAGGCCTAAACAGAGTGACTTACCTTGGACACCAGGTGGATCAAGGAACTATCAGCCCCCTACAGGCCAAAGTGGATGCTATCCGAAAGTGGCCTGTCCCAAAGTCAAAAAAACAAGTCCAATCATTCTTAGGCTTGGCTGGATATTATAGGCGATTTGTACCACACTACAGCCAAATCGCTGCCCCACAGACAAACCTAAGCAAAAAAAAAACAGCCAAATGCAGTTCAGTGGACTGATGAATGTCAAAAGGTCTTTAACCAGCTTAAAGCGACACTCATGTCTGACCCTGTGCTAAGGGCCCCAAACTTTAACCAGCCGTTCCTAGTAACCACAAATGTGTCCAAGCATAGTTTTAATGCAGAAAGGACCGAATCAAAAATTCCGTCCTGTCGTGTTTCTCAGCAAAAAACTGTCTGAAAAGGAAAGCCACTGGTCAGTCAGTGAAAAGGAAATGCTACATCATTGTGTACATGCTAAAAAGGCTACGGCCATACATTTGGGGACGGCGTTTCCAACTACAAACCGACCATGCTGCGCTAAAGTGGCTTCATATCGCCAAAGGAATTAAAAAAGTTCTTCGGTGAAGTTTAGCTCTCCAAAATTTTAATTTTAAAATACAACACATTTCAGAAGCTTCTAACAAAGTGGCTAATGCACTCTACCATAAAAGTTTCCCTAAATCAACTGGTTAAAAATTGTTCTTGGAATATGGAACATATTGTTAGTTTTTATATAACCAGTAGTATGTCTAAAGGTGCATGTGTCTTATTAACTCTGTTTTCTCTCAAAGCTCCAGGAAAAAATCACAGCCGGTGTGGAACCGGCTGTCCAACACTATCTGTGATTTGGCGGGCGTGTCATAACTATGAAGGGAAGGGAACAGCCCTCCTGTGTGCCATACTACAAAATCCCTCCTGGCCAGAGACGCCAAAATTCTTTTACCTGTAAAGGGTTAAGAAGCTCAGGTAACCTGGCTGACACCTGACCCAAAGGACCAATAAGGGAACAAAATACTTTAAAATCTGGGGAGGAGGGGGAGGCTTTTGTTTGTGCTCTTTGGTTTTGGGTGTTCGCTTTTGGGACTAAGAGGGACCGGACATCAATCCAGGCTCTCCAAATCTTTCTGAACAAGTCTCTCATATTTCAAACTTGCAAGTAACAGCCAGGCAAGGCGTGTTAGTTTATCTTTGTTTCCTCAACTTGTAAATGTTCCTTTTGCTAGAGGGTTTACCTCTGTTTGCTATAACTTTGAACCTAAGGCTAAAGGGGGTTCCTCTGGGCTATGTGAATCTGATTACCCTGTAAAGTTATTTTCCATCCTAATTTTATGAAAATAATTTTTACCTTTCTTTCTTTAATTAAAAGCCATCTTTTTAAAAATCTAATTAATATTTCCTTGTTTTAAAATGCAGGGGGGTTAAATCTAAACTCATCAGAAATTGGGGGGGGGGAAGGAGAGAGAATGGTTAAATTCTCCTTGTTTTAAAATCCAAGGGTTTAAATCACTGTACACCAAAAAATTGGTGGAGAAGTCTCTCAAGGCTACTTAGGGAAGGATTATAATACTTGGAAAAAAGATATTCTGGGGGAGGAGAGGTAAACAGTTTCCCAGATGACTCAAATAATTTGGGTGGTGGCAGCAAAACCAGATCTAAGCTGGTAATTAAGCTTAGAGGGTCTCATGCAGGTCCCCACATCTGTACCCTAAAGTTCAAAGTGGGGATGGAACCTTAACGGGCTAAAGACAGCAGTGTAAATGTTGGGGTTCAGACGGGAGCCCGGGCTCTGAGACCCTCCCTGTTTGCTGGAGCGCAAATCTACCTGGCAATTTGACAGCCCCACAGTCAGCATGGGCCTGCTGCAGGTGTCTGATTGCTGTGTAGACCCACCCTGCGATTCGGCGTGGCAGGGCTTGTTTTGCTGTGTAGACGGGGCTAAGGATGCAGTGAGCTGAGGGTGACTTGCGTAAACTATGCCTGCGGTTCAAGGCTTGCTTGAGCATTTGCGAGGTCCGTGCCTTATATCTGAAGTGCCGCCCACCCCCGGTAGTGTATCCTTTCCTCCCCTGCCGGATCTGGGTCTGACGTCTGTCGGAGAAAAACAGAGTTTTCAGTTTTTTGGTTGGGTGCAGCAAATTAATTTTATTATTGTTAGCAATTCGGTGGAGGAGGAGAGCTAAACAGGTCTCTCCCTGACAAAAAATTCCAGCAAGCATTTATACCTTTGTTACAGACAATAATGAGCAACAGCTGCATTTTGTTTATACATAGGTCATCCTGATGTTTTATTTTTCTTACTTATTTAGACTTTAGTCTTCATTTCATATTATTTACACAAGGTCCCAACGACTTCTCCCACAGTTCTTTCCCACTCGCCTCACGCAGTCTTCGCTTCTACAAATCTCGTGTTATTAGGGTTACAGTTAGCCTGACTCTTGCTAACAAAAGAGAGTGTTTGCATTGAAATCCCTGTCAGTTCTTGGTCTACTTCCACACGTCTTCTAGGCTTCACCAAAGCCGACCTGAAATGTTGATTTCTTCTCCCAGGCACCAGCCAATGTCAACAGGAAATCTCTATATCTCTGTGCCTGAAGGCAACAGCACTCAACACCCCCTTAACTGCTCAAAGCGCTTTGCCAAGCTGTACTCGTCCCCTGCTTTGGCTGGGACATGGATGAAGATAGCTGTCATCCATTCAGGGAAATCAAACCCTTACAACAGCTCCTTCGCCAGGCACATCTCCGTGTCCAACGGACAGTTCATCGTGACGAACGCCAGCAAAGCCATTGCAGGGAATTTGAAGATTGTGCATGAGATGGATGAAAGGGAGTGTCTGGCTTCCATCCATCTGAATGTAACAGGAAAGCGCCGTGGGTCACAATTTCAGGGGTAACCGCATCATGGATTTCCCCTGGGCCTCCTGGAGGGCACGGATGTCAAGTTTCCACCTTCCCAGCCGTCCCCTCTCACAGGTGGAGGCCTGCATCTGTCTCCCTCCAGCCTGGGGGCTTGGATTTGCACGGCCTCTGAATATCGCTGTCAGTTCCCAGCAGGTCCAGCCCCGTGCTATGCTTTTCTCCTGGGGCTGCGACAATGTGCACCAGGTACCAACCAGCCACCGCAAAGTGAAGCACATTTAGTCCTGGTGTTATGCACACAGGATCTTTTTCAGGGGAAAAGGCAATACGCCATGTTTATTGAAAATACAACAGTTCAATCCCACACACACAGAGGTCCTGCAGATGGCCTTATATTTACTGTTAGAGAAGGAAAGGAGGAGGCGGCGGATTGAGTAAATGAACTCCTTTACTGCAGAAATAATGAGGAGTTCTTGTGGCACCTTAAAAACTAACACATTTATTTGGGCATAAGCTTTCGTTGATTAAGACCCACTTCATCAGATGCATGGAGTGGAAAATACAGTAGGAAGATATATATAACAGTACATGGAAAAGATGGGAGTTGCCTTACCCAGTGGGGTGTCAGTTCTAGCGAGACAATTCAGTTAAAGTGGAACTGAGCTATTATCAATAGGACGAAAAATCACTTTTGTAGTGGTAATCAGGGTGGCTCATTTCAAACAGTCGACAAGAAGGTGTGAGTCACAGTAGTTGGAAATTAGCACGGGGAAATTAGTTTTTAGTTTTTGTAGTGACCCATCCACTCTGTCTTTATTCAGGCCTAATTTGATGGTGTCCAGTTTGCAAATTAATTCCAGTTTTGCAGTTTCTCATTAGAGTCTGTGTCACGGAGTCCCCGGGCGATGCTCTGGAACTGCTCCCCACCAAGCCAGTCAGGACTTTGGGGAGCCTCCTCTCCCTTGGAGCAGACTTGTTCAGGGCAAGAAGCTCACACAGCTTCACCTCCTGGGTCTCTCCTTGGAGCATTCAGCATCCTCTGCCCCTCCGTGCGCTTCCCACAGCGAGTCCACCCCAGCGGGGTCCTGGGGAAGCCACCGGGTTCTGCACCCCCACTTCGCAGTCAGACGTGACTCTCAGTCAGCCAGTAACACAGAGGTTTATTCGATGACAGGAACAGGGCCTAAAACAGAGCTTGTAGATACAGCGAACCGGACCCCTCGGCTGGGTCCATTCTGGGGGGCAGTGAGCCAGACCCCCAGGTCTGCCCTCCACCCTCGACCCCAGCCAGCTCCAGACTAACAACCCCTCCCAGCCCCTCCTCTCTCCTCAGCCCCTTTCCCGGGCCAGGAGGTCACCTGATCCCTTTGTCTTCAACACCTTCAGCTGGCACCTTTGCAGGGGAGGGGCCCAGGCCATCAGTTGCTAGGAGACAGAGTGCCAGGCATTTAGGTGCACTGGCCCTTTGCTTTGCCAGATACTTAAGAACTGCCATGGGGACACTGAGGCACCAACACAGTACTCAGAGAAAACACTAAGAACTTTCCCAGTTCGTCACATCTCTCCCCCCTTCGAGACCAAACTGAGCGAGGTCACTCCAGCCAGTAACCTGGGGAAGTTCGAACCCACCAAGGTTCCCATGGATGCCCCAGCATCTCTCCCATCTCTTGGTGTGAGTTACACCAGGACAGTCCAGTTTTACGCCCTCCCTTAGGTCGGGTGTGCTTGATGGCACTTGCAGACCGCATGTGGGAAGGTTTTTGCAGCCCACACCCTTTGCCACTCCAGTACCCCTGGGTTTAAGCTGGGATTGGGTTTTTTTCCAGCCCTCTGGTCTGTGATTCGGGCTTTCTTGGTTAAGAGCCCCCATCTTGGCCTTTGCCAGCTTTGGGTTTGGGCAGCCGCTTTCCACTTTGTGGCCCAGACCCAACACCTCTGCCGTCCCCCCTTGCACTTTTTAGCTTTTACCGTCAGTCCCACCTCCTTGAGGCAGCCCAGCCCCCTTTTCACCTGGGATACCTGTTCCTCCCAGGTTTGGCTAAAGATGCACGTGTTATTAGTGTCTTCCAGGGCCAAGTTTTCCATCCCTCTCAGCTTGTCTAGAATCTCCCCAGGCCTAGGCATGGGGTCGGCATCAGACACTGTGATGGCTTTAAGCTTCTGATAGCCCCCATAAAACCAGATCATTCTGTCTCGCTTGGGGATCAGCCCCACGGGTGAGGCCCATGGGCTGTAAAATGGCTGGATCCCATCTAAAGCCAGCATGTCCCTGACCATTTTTTTCAGGTTCTGGGCTGCTTTCCCAGTGACTTTGAATGGGGAACACCTGATGGGGAGATTGTTTTTCACCTCAGGGAAGAGATCCCCCAGGGGGCTTTCCCCCTTCTCCATCCAATCCTTCACCTTCAGGTCCAGGGGTCCCCTCATTCTCCTCCCATCCAGCAGCTCAAATGGGAAGAACCCTGTGGATTCCTGGGGCACCACCAGCTGCCTCCCGATTTCCCCCAGTTCTACTTCCCCTTGGGGAGCCCATTCCCGGTACAGGAATCCCTTCTCCGGCAGGACTCTGTCCCTGCAGCCTTCCCCAAGGAGGTTTGCAGTGCTGTGGCCAGCAAGTTCTTTCAGCTTCTTCAAGGAGGGATCCCTCTGCAGCTCGGTCTGGGATTCAGCAGCTGGGGCAGGGAGTGGGACCTGCTCCCTCTCGCTGGCTGGGCCTGGGGTCACAGCCCCCCTGAGCCCTCTCCCTGGTAGCTCCCTCCCTGCTGTGTAATTACTTTCCAGCAGCATGTTTGGACCAGGCAAACCTGGTTGGCAGCCGAGCTGACCTGCCTGGCTGTCCCCCCACTCAGCTGGGGTCTCAGCTCCCCCTGTGCTCAGCGCTGCCCTTGCTGTCCCAGTGGGGACAGGCAGCGAGCTCTCTGCTCTGGTCACAGCATCAGAGCCAGCGTGAGCCCCCTCTCCGGTGTGCAGGGGGGCAGGGAGCCTCTCTCCCTCCCACTCAGCCCCAGGGGGCTGGTTATAGGTAGGCAGGTATCCTGAGCCCTGCAGCCCGTCCCGCCTGCCAGCCAGGTTATTTGTATTTTTACTGACCATTTCAATCCTAGCCAATTGGTTCCCTGGATTTGAATTTAAACCCTCGGCCGTTACAGGGGCGGGGCCTGGATCCTGTCCCATGGGGAGACAGTCACCCCCCAACAGGGCCTCCCAGCCGATATCCTGGAGAACCCCAACTACCAGCCAGCCCGACCCCTCCTGGGTCTGCACAGGGATCTGGGCCATAGGCAGGGTGAGGGGCTTCATCCCAGGGAACTTCACCCAGGTCCCACAGTCCCTCAGCATCTGGGGCTGCACCACCACAGTTCTCTCTGTCCCAGGGTCTCGCCCCTGCAGGCGTGTTTCCCCACTGACCCCTGGGTAGCCCCCTGTGTCTCTCCGCTTCACCATCACCAGTCCATGCTGCTGCTGCTTTTTATGCAGCTTTTCCTCGGGCTCTTGCTTTCTCTCACGGTCCTCTTGCTTTCTCGGGCTCTGCTCCCATCCCATCCGTCTCCAGTCTCATGATGGGGAACCCAATCGTGAAGACCCTCGTCTGATTGGGGACCAGACTCCTGGGGATGCCTGGCTGATGCTCCAGCTGCTCTCAGATCCTCTTGTAGCCCCATCTGGGCCAGGAATCTGCTCCTCAGAGCGGTGCTTCTCCTCCAACTGCATGATTAACTGTGCCTTGGTGAATTTCCCCATGCGTAACCCTCTCTTTGTGCACAGGATCACAATGTCCTTCTCAAGGAGATGGTGATAGGCCATCACTTCACCGTTCCCAAGTGGCTCTGGACTCACAGGCCTGTGTGCTCTTGGCTCCCCCATGGTTTCCAGGAAGAACCCCTGGTGTGCCAGCCCTTCTCGTGATCACCACCTCTTTGCCAGGGTCGAGCTGCAGACTCCTCCGCCCCTGGGACTGCTCCTGCAATCCCCCGGGGAACCCTGCTACTGCAAAAATCCTTTTCTCTTCCAGGGTCGAGCGGCAAGCTCCTCCGCCCCTGAGACTGCTCGCTGCAGTCCTCAGGGGGACCCTGTTACTCCAACAGTTCTTCTCGCTGGTCACACACTCCCAGAGGTTAACTGCCCCCTGAAACCGTCCCTTTCTGCGCATTCAGCACGCCTGGTCCTCATTATTCCTCCTTTGTTTTATTGCTCCCCAATCACTTACTGCAAGCAGCACCATTCACTGGATGCAGTACATCCCACCTCTGCCACCAGTTGTCACGGAGTCCCAGGGCGATGCTCTGGAACTGCTCCCCACCAAACCAGTCAGGACTTTGGGGAGCCTCCTCTCCCTTGGAGCAGACTTGTTTAGGGCAAGAAGCTTACACAGCTTCACCTCCTGGGTCTCTCCTTGGAGCATTCAGCATCCTCTGCCCCTCCGTGTGCTTCCCACAGCGAGTCCACCCCAGCGGGGTCCTGGGGAAGCCACCGGGTTCTGCACCCCCACTTTGAGTCAGACGTGACTCTCAGCCAGCCAGTAACACTGAGGTTTATTCGATGACAGGAACAGGGTCTAAAACAGAGCTTGTAGATACAGCAAACCGGACCCCTCGGCTGGGTCCATTCTGGGGGGCAGTGAGCCAGACCCCCAGGTCTGCCCTCCACCCTTGACCCCAGCCAGCTCCAGACTAACAACCCCTCCCAGCCCCTCCTCTCTCCTCAGCCCCTTTCCCGGGCCAGGAGGTCACCTGTACCCTTTGTCTTCAACACCTTCAGCTGGCACCTTTGCAGAGAGGGGCCCAGGCCATTAGTTGCTGTCAGAGTGTCAGGCATTTAGGTGCACTGGCCCTTTGCTTTGCCAGATACTTAAGAACTGCCATGGGGACACTGAGGCACCAACACAGTACTCAGAGAAAACATTAAGAACTTTCCCAGTTCGTCACAGTCTGTTTTTGAAGTTTTTTTGTTGAAGAGTGTTTTGTTATTGAGTGTCCAGGGAGGTTGAAGTGTTCTCTGACTGGTTTTTGAATGTTATAATTCTTGACGTCTGATTTGTGTCCATTTATCCTTTTATGTAGAGAGTGTCTGGTTTGGCCAATGTACGTGGCAGAGGGACATTGCTGGCACATGATGGCATCTATCACATTGGTAGATGTGCAGGTGAACGAGCCCCGGATGGTGTGGCTGATGTGGTTAGGTCCTATGATGGTGTCCCTTGAATAGATATGTGGACAGACTTGGCAACTGGCTTTGTTACAGGGATTGGTTCTTGGGTTAGTGTGTTTGTTGTGTGGTGTGTGGTTGCTGGTGAGTATTTGCTTCAGGTCTGTAAGTGAGGCCTGTCCTGTCTCCTATGGTCTGTGAGAGTGAGGGATCGTCCTCCAGTCAGGATAGGTTGTAGATCCTTGATGATGCGCTGGAGAGGTTTTAGTGGGGGGCTGAAGGTGACGGCAAGTGGTGTTGAGCAGTTGCAGTACTTGTTCCCCTCGACCCAACCCATCGAGTAAGCGCCAGGTTAATCACTTTACACTCTTTTATCCAAGTTAATACACAAATACCTGGATCTACTACAACACCTCAACACCCTTATTTAGTCGTATGAACACCCATATAATGAATATTAATAACTATATATGGAATATAATTCTACCCGCCCCTGTTTACTGTTAACAATATTATCCATATCATGTTGGCACTGTTACAGTCCTTTATAGTTACAAATTTCCTTAATCAGCAGCATATGGGGGCCACAACCCTGAACACATTTGATGTAGCTGGGAAAAAGGAGCGAGAAGCGTGAGAACACTGCTTCCTCCAGAGGGGATTCCACATTTCTTACGCGGCTGTAATGCTTATCTATCCGTAACAAGCAAAAAAGAAGGGACAGGATGGCCACTCTATCAAGCAAAAGGAGTAGTGCTCACCCGTGCCCTACGCCCTATTACCACGGTAGTAGTCACCCAGGTCTTTACTCAACCCTTACATACCACAACGGTTACCGGACTGTCATAGCTCGAGTCAATCTAATGGCCAGTTAGATTGAGCACGAGTGAGGAGCTGCGCTCTGTCCATCGTGAAGCCGATGCTCTGAGGCTTTGCAGGACTGAACCCAGAGTCCCATGGCAGAACACTCCAGCTTTATACTTGTAAGTTCCCATTCGAGTCTGTGGATTTTGCAATAGTCATTAGCCTTTGATGTCAAGTATCAGAGGGGGGGTAGCCGTGTTAGTCTGGATCTGTAAAAGCAGCAAAGAGTCCTGTGGCACCTTATAGACTAACAGACGTATTGGAGCATGAGCTTTCGTGGATGCATCCGACGAAGTCGTATTCATCCATGAAAGCTCATGCTCCAATATGTCTGTTGGTCTATAAGGTGCCACAGGACTCTTTGCTGCTTTAGCATTTGATGATAATTGCTGGCTTTTCCCATCATTGTCTTTTATTTGTTGTCTCACCTTCGGGGATGTTGACCTCATCTCCAGGGTTGTCAAATCTGCTAACTCGGTTAGCATCGGATACAATGGATGTTTTCTGGTGTTTCCAAGTCTCTCACTTGACCAGCTGGACATTTTTGATGACTTTCACACTCATCCTTAACCATGCACTCAGCCTTCCCTCACACCAAACAGTTTTACAGAGAATTTCAGACAGGATTACATTTTAGAAAGGATTACTAAAGAGGTTACAAAAGAACCTTACACAAACTTAGTTTGCAGTGCGTACAAGAAGCAAGGCCTTATAGCAGACGTAATAAAACCCTTGTCCTCGGGTATGCCTTAGCATCAGAGTATGCCCTTATCAGCTTACCCGATGCGTATTTCCCAATGGCACCAGGCCATTCCTTTCTGCTAGCCAGAGAGGGTGGCTGGCCTGGTAAAGCAAAGAAAAGAGAAGAAGTAACAATATCCACATCATCAATATAATCCAGATACCTTCTACTAAATACTCTAATCAACGTAATCCATCCTAACCATTCCATTTATCACTATTATATTTTATGTAAAACAAGTCTAATTAATAGGCTACATTACCAGCACAGAAAAAAACAAACCACCTGACATGCCTGCTGAAAGCTTAACAGAGATCAGCCCCAGCTCCGACCTCAGGCTGTGGTAGTGGTTGGACTTTCAAACCCCTCAGCCAGGTTTGCTTGCTCGGTTACAAGTTCCTGGCAGGTCCTGGGGAGAGATCAGCCATTTCTTCCATTTATCCACATACGGCTGGGTCCTGCCCAGACAGTCACTGAGATCGGGGCCCTGTCGGGCCGGGCGCTGTCCAGACCCGGAGTCACCGAGATCGGGGCCCTGTCAGGCCGGGCGCTGCCCAGACCCAGAGTTGCCAAGATTGGGGCCCCGTTGGACCAGGCTGTCATAACCTTAGTCCCAGATTTGGACCTTAGCGTCCAAAATATGGGGGTTAGCATGAAAACCTCCAAGCTTAGCTACCAGCTTGGACCTGGTACTTGCTGCCACCACCCAAAAAATTAGAGTGTTTTGGGGCACTCTGGTCCCCCTGAAAAACCTTCCCTGGGGACCCCAAGACCCAAATCCCTTGAGTCTCACAACAAAGGGAAATAATCCTTTTTCCCTTCCCCCCTCCAGGTGCTCCTGGAGAGATACACAGACACAAGCTCTGTGAAACTACACAGAGTGACTCCCCCTCTCTGTTCCCAGTCCTGGAAACAAAAAGTACTTTCCTCTTCACGCAGAGGGAATGCAAAATCAGGCTAGCAAATTCAACACACACACAGATCTCCCCCTGATTTCTTCCTCCCACCAATTCCCTGGTGAGTACAGACTCAATTTCCCTGAAGTAAAGAAAAACTCCAACAGGTCTTAAAAGAAAGCTTTATATAAAAAGAAAGAAAAAATACATACAAATGGTCTCTCTGTATTAAGGTGACAAAATACAGGGTCGATTGCTTAAAAGAATATTGAATAAACAGCCTTATTCAAAAAGAATACAAATCAAAGCACTCCAGCACTTATATTCATGCAAATACCAAAGAAAAGAAACCATATAACTTACTATCTGATCTCTTTGTCCTTATACTTAGAAACAGAAGACTAGAAAGTAGAAACTACTTCTCCAAAGCTCAGAGAAAGCAGGCAGCCAGAAAACAAAGACTCAGACACAAAATTCCCTCCACCCAAAGTTGAAAAAATCCGGTTTCCTGATTGGTCCTCTGGTCAGGTGCTTCAGGTGAAAGAGACATTAACCCTTAGCTATCTGTTTATGACGCCCCCCAAATTGCAGACAGTGGGGAAGCTCACTGGCGGCGATTTCCTTCTAGAACTTGAAAATAAACAGATTAATACAACACATGCACCTTTACATATACCCCTAAGTATATAACTAACAGACTTCTACATTTTAAGAACACTTTTTAACTACTGAATTCTGGGAAACTCTCATGGGAGAGTGCATCAGCTACTTTGTTAGAAGCTCCTGTGATGTGTTGAATTTCAAAATCAAAATCTTGGAGAGCTAAACTCCAACGAAGAAATTTCTTGTTGTTCCCCTTGGCAGTATGAAGCCACTTTAGTGCAGCATGGTCAGTTTGTAGTTGGAACCGCTGTCCCCAAACATATGGGCGTAGCTTTTCCAGGGCGTACACAATGGCATAGCATTCCTTTTCACTGACTGACCAGTGACTTTCCCTCTCACACAGTTTCTTGCTGAGAAACACGACAGGATGGAAGTTGTGATCTGTTGCTTCCTGCATGAGCACTGCTCCTATACCACGCTCAGATGCATCCGTGGTTACTAGGAATGGCTTGTCAAAGTCCGGGGCCCTGAGCACAGGGTCAGACATGAGCGTTGCCTTAAGTTGGGTAAAGGCCTTTTGACACTCATCAGTCCACTTAACTGTATTTGGCTGGGTCTTTTTGGTCAGGTCGGTCAATGGGGCAGCGATTTGGCTGTAGTGTGGTACAAATCGCCTGTAGTATCCGGCCAAGCCTAAGAAGGATTGGACCTGTTTCTTTGACCTTGGGACAGGCCACTTTTGGATAGCATCCACCTTGGCCTGTAGGGGGTTTATGGTTCCTCGACCCACCTGGTGCCCCAGGTAAGTCACTCTGTTTTGGCCTATTTGACACTTTTTGGCCTTAACAGTTAGTCCTGCCTGCCTGATGCGCTCAAAGACCTTTTCTAGGTGTAGTAGGTGTTTGGGCCAGGAGTCTGAAAAAATGGCCACATCATCGAGGTAGGCAACTGCAAATTCTCCCAGTCCAGCTAGTAGACCATCTACCAGCCTCTGGAAGGTGGCGGGTGCATTTCGAAGGCCGAAAGGAAGGACATTGAATTCATACACCCCCGCATGGGTGACGAATGCTGACCTCTCCTTGGCAGGTTCATCTAGCGGTACTTGCCAGTACCCCTTGGTTAAGTCTATTGTAGAGATGAACTGGGCACGTCCCAACTTCTCCAATAGCTCATCAGTGCGTGGCATTGGATAGTTGTCCGGACGAGTTACCGCATTTAGCTTACGGTAGTCCACGCAAAAGCGTATTTCCCCATCTGGTTTGGGTACCAGAACCACTGGAGATGCCCATGCACTGGTAGATGAGCGGATTATACCCATCTGTAGCATGTTCTGGATCTCCCGTTCTATAGCAGCTTGGGCATGAGGAGACACCCGGTAGGGTGGGGTTCTGATTGGGTGAGCATTACCTGTATCAATGGAGTGGTATGCCCGTTCAGTCCGTCCTGGGGTGGCTGAGAACAATGGGGCGAAGCTAGTGCACAGCTCCTTGATTTGTTGCCGCTGCAGACGTTCCAGGGTGGTTGAGAGGTTCACCTCTTCCACGCCACCGTCTTTTTTCCCGTCGTAGTAGACACCGTCAGGCCACTCAGCATCATCTCCCTGGACTGTAAACTGACAAACCTGTAAGTCTCTGGAATAAAAAGGCTTGAGAGAATTAACATGGTAAACTCTAGGTTTTAGTGAGGAATTGGGAAATGCTATGAGGTAATTCACAGTTCCCAGGCGCTCTTGGACCGTGAATGGCCCTTCCCATGATGCTTCCATCTTATGGGCCTGTTGCGCCTTCAAGACCATAACCTGGTCTCCTACCTTGAAGGAACGTTCTCTGGCATGTCTGTCATACCAGGCCTTTTGCTCTTCCTGAGCATTCTTTAGGTTCTCTCTAGCAAGGGCTAAAGAGTGTCGGAGGGTGCTTTGTAGGTTGCTTACAAAGTCCAGAATGTTAGTTCCTGGAGAAGGCGTAAACCCCTCCCATTGCTGCTTCACCAACTGTAATGGCCCCTTAACCTTGTGACCATACACAAGTTCAAATGGTGAAAACCCTAAACTGGGATGTGGTACAGCCCTGTAGGCAAACAGCAACTGCTGCAACACTAGGTCCCAATTATTGGAGAATTCGTTGATGAATTTTCGTATCATGGCCCCCAAAGTTCCATTGAACCTTTCCACCAGGCCATTGGTTTGATGGTGGTACGGGGTGGCAACCAAGTGATTCAACCCATGAGTTTCCCACAGTTTTTCCATGGTCCCTGCCAGGAAATTAGACCCTGAATCTGTAAGGATGTCGGAGGGCCAACCTACCCTGGCAAAGATGTCTGTTAGGGCCAGGCACACAGTGTTAGCCCTGGTGTTGCCTAGAGCGACTGCTTCTGGCCATCGGGTAGCAAAGTCCACTCAAGTCAGTATGTACTGCTTTCCTCTGGGCGTCTTTTTTGGGAAAGGGCCCAGAATATCCACAGCTACTCGCTGAAATGGGACCTCAATTATGGGGAGTGGCTGGAGAGGGGCCTTGACCTGGTCTTGAGGCTTACCCACTCTTTGGCATACCTCACAAGACCGGACATACTTGGCAACATCCTTGCCCATCCCCTCCCAGTGGAAGGACTTTCCCAACTGGTCCTTGGTTCTGTTCACCCCAGCATGGCCACTGGGATGATCATGGGCTAAGTTTAAGAGCTTCCCCCGGTACTTAGTTGGAACCACCAACTGTTTTTGCGGCTGCCATTCTTCCCGGTGTCCACCAGAAAGAATTTCCTTGTATAAAAGTCCTTGGTCTATAACAAACCGGGATCGATTAGAAGAGCTGAGAGGCGGTGGGGTGCTCCGTGCCGCCGCCCAAGCTATCTGAAGGCTGTCATCTGCTTCCTGCTCAGTCTGGAACTGTTCCCTTGAGGCTGGGGTCACCAGTTCTTCCTCAGACTGTGGACTTGGGCTTGGTCCCTCTGGAAGCGATGTAGGTGATGGGGTTGTTTTCGTTGCTGGTGAACCGCTCTCCCCTGGTGCACCTGAGGGTATTTCAGGCTCTGGCTGAGCCTTTTGGGTATGGCTGTCTTGTGCTTCTGCCAGTTCTGGCTCGCTGGCGCCCTCTGGCGTTGAGTTTGAAGATGTGGTTGCAATTGCTGGTGCTGGTTGCTGTTCCAGTTCCGGGCCTGGGACTGGAGATGCTGTGGCTGTTTCAGTGGTAGGCATGGAATCCGGGTCCACTACCTCTGTCTGGGTCTCTGGTAACACAGACGGGGCGTCTGTGGACGGCTCAGGAACAGGAATGGGTCTGGAAGCTTGCCTGGTTTGGCTACGTGTAACCATTCCCACTCTCTTGGCCCGCCTCACCTGGTTGGCCAAGTCTTCCCCCAGTAGCATGGGGATAGGATAATTGTCATAGACTGCAAAAGTCCACATTCCTGACCAGCCTTTGTACTGGACAGGCAGTTCAGCTGTAGGCAAGTCTACAGCTTGTGACATGAAGGGGTAAATTGTAACTTTGGCCTTTGGGTTGATGAATTTGGGGTCTACGAAGGATTGGTGGATAGCTGACACTCGTGCCCCCGTGTCTCTCCACGCAGTAACCTTCTTTCCGCCCACTCTCAAATTTTCCCTTCGCTCCAAGGGTATTTGAGAGGCATCCGGGCCTGGGGATCTTTGGTGTGATGGTGGTGTAATGAATTGCACTCGCATGGTGTTCTTGGGACAGTTGGCCTTGATATGTCCCAGTTCATTACACTTAAAGCATCTTCCATCTGATGGGTCACTGGGCCGAGGTGAGTTACTGGAGACTGGTGAGGTGGAAGAGTAGGGTGTCTGTGGCTTTACTTGGGTGGTATGTGGGGTCTTTGGCTGTCCTCGGTTGTAGGGTTTATGGTCTGTGTGCCCCCTGGGGTAATCGTTCCCCTTGACAGTAGCTTTCTTGCTTTCTGCCAGTTCCATCCATTTGGCTCCAATCTCCCCCGCCTCAGCGAGATCTTTGGGTTTTCCATCTTGTATGTACCGTGTGATGTCTTCAGGAACACCATCCAAGAACTGCTCCATTTGTATGAGGAGGTGCAGTTCTTCCAAGGTTTGAACGTTGTTTCCTGTTATCCAGGCCTCATAGTTTTTTGCAATGTAGTAGGCATGTTTGGGAAATGACACCTCTGGTTTCCACTTTTGGGTTCTGAAGCGCCGACGGGCATGATCTGGGGTTATCCCCATTCTGTATCTGGCCTTGGTTTGAAAAAGTTTATAGTCATTCATTTGCTGCTTAGGCATTTCAGCTGCCACCTCTGCTAAAGGTCCACTGAGCTGTGACCTCAATTCTACCATGTACTGGTCTTCGGGGATGCTGTACCCAAGACAGGCTCTTTCAAAATTTTCCAAGAAGGCCTCGGTGTCATCACCTGCCTTGTAGGTGGGAAATTTCCTGTGCTGTGGAGCAATAATTGGCGCCGGGTTGGTAGGGTTGGCTGGCACATGCAGCCCAGCTTTTGCCAAGTCCAGTTCATGTTTTCTCTGTTTTTCCTTCTCTTCATTCTCTTTTTGTTGTTTTTCCATTTCTTTTTGTTGTTTTTCCATTTCTTTTTGGTGTTTTTCCATGTCTCGGCGGTGGGCCGCCTCTTCTTCTTCTTGCTTCCTTCTGTGGGCCAACTCTTCTTCTGCTTGTTTCCTTCGGTAGGCCACCTCTTCTTCTTCTAGTTTTCTTTTGTGTGCTGCCTCTTTGGCTGCCTGTTCTCTTTGGTAGGCTGCCTGTTCTCTTTGGTAGGCTGCCTCTCTGATCTGTTCTTCTCTTTCTTTCATCTCCATCTCTTTTTGTTTTATTTCCAGTTGTCGCCTGTGTTCAGCTTCTTTGATTTGTACTTCGGCCTCAATTTTTGCCTTAGAAGTCATGGTTCCTGTTTTCTTGGGTTGGGGTGCCCTCCGGTGTTTATCTTCTGAACTGCAGGCTCTGTTGCCTCCTGGAGTCTGCCTAGCAACAGTGCCTTTAGCTAATCTTCAATGTTAAGTAAACCTGAAAAACCACTTTATTTGCATTTATATAGTGCTGGTAATGACTCTCAATGGGAGTGCTATTGTGTGACAAAAGACTCTTAATAGCACCTTAATGGCTTCTTGCTTAACATGCAAGCCACAAACTGCCAGAGAGAGCAGAAAAAAAAATTCTCTCTGGTTCCCTTTTAAAACCAAACTGTTTCTCTCTGCTAAAAAGCCCTTAGCAGAGAAAAGAAAAATATAATATTCCTACTGGCTTCTGGATTCTGTCTATCTCCCAACCGCTGCTACACCATGTCATAACCTTAGTCCCAGATTTGGACCTTAGCGTCCAAAATATGGGGGTTAGCATGAAAACCTCCAAGCTTAGCTACCAGCTTGGACCTGGTACTTGCTGCCACCACCCAAAAAATTAGAGTGTTTTGGGGCACTCTGGTCCCCCTGAAAAACCTTCCCTGGGGACCCCAAGACCCAAATCCCTTGAGTCTCACAACAAAGGGAAATAATCCTTTTTCCCTTCCCCCCCTCCAGGTGCTCCTGGAGAGATACACAGACACAAGCTCTGTGAAACTACACAGAGTGACTCCCCCTCTCTGTTCCCAATCCTGGAAACAAAAAGTACTTTCCTCTTCACGCAGAGGGAATGCAAAATCAGGCTAGCAAATCCAACACACACAGATCTCCCCCCTGATTTCTTCCTCCCACCAATTCCCTGGTGAGTACAGACTCAATTTCCCTGAAGTAAAGAAAAACTCCAACAGGTCTTAAAAGAAAGCTTTATATAAAAAGAAAGAAAAAATACATACAAATGGTCTCTCTGTATTAAGGTGACAAAATGCAGGGTCGATTGCTTAAAAGAATATTGAATAAACAGCCTTATTCAAAGAGAATACAAATCAAAGCACTCCAGCACTTATATTCATGCAAATACCAAAGAAAAGAAACCATATAACTTACTATTTGATCTCTTTGTCCTTACACATAGAAACAGAAGACTAGAAAGTAGAAACTACTTCTCCAAAGCTCAGAGAAAGCAGGCAGCCAGAAAACAAAGACTCAGACACAAAATTCCCTCCACCCAAAGTTGAAAAAATCCGGTTTCCTGATTGGTCCTCTGGTCAGGTGCTTCAGGTGAAAGAGACATTAACCCTTAGCTATCTGTTTATGACACAGGCGCTGCCCAGACACAGGCTTCTAAGGGTGATTGGGGAATCCCTGTCATGGGAGGTTTTTAAGAACAGGTTGGACAAACCCCCTGCCAGGGCTGGAATACAGGATAACTGGCCTGGTTTCAGCACTGGGGGCTGGCCCAGATTCCCTATCACAGTCGCTCTAAGCCTGACCCTGCTCTGACTCTGCGCAGCGGCATTTGGGGGGCAGATTTTAAGGGGTTGGAGGGGATGGGACCCCTCTGCTGTGACCTGCTGGGACTCTGCATCTGCTCGCTGCAACCGCCTCTGCATTGTCTCATTCCAGAGCCTGCGCCAACCTCAGCTCCGGCCTCCCTGGCCAGGGACGATCACCTCAACAGGATGGCAGCGGGGAGTGAGTGATGGAGCTGGAAATGGGCTGCCGGGATAGCCAGCTAATTCTGGCTGCTGCCTGGCCCCCCGGCAGATTGTCCAGGCCAGACAGCAAGGAACAGCACGGTGTCAGCTAGAGGCCAAGAGGCAGTCAGGAGAGAGGGTCTCTGCTCCCTGGTCCCAGCAGGGTTGGGAGTAGCAGGGTCAGATCTCCATCTCTTGCTGAGAGCCGTCCATGGCTTTACATCCCTTCTCCTTGCCCGACTGCTGATGGGTGGGGCAAAATCTCCGGGTACTGACCGCTTGGCTCCCAGCCCCACGTCCATGCCCATCTATGACTTGATTTCTTGGGTGACACTTTATATTGAGGTTCCACATTGAAGTAATTTAGGAAGAGTTGAATAGTGGCTACAGGGTTTGTCTACACAGGGCCACTCAGGAAAATTAATCTGAATGGAGTCAACGTGCAGGCTTTGGTCTGCACTACAGTGTTAGGTAGACATAAGGCAGCTTATGTCACCCTCACTCTGTCAGTGCCTACACTGAAAGGCAGCTCCCAGCCATGGAACTCGCCCGCTGAAGCGACGGAATAACTCCAGTTCCGCGCGAGGCCTAGCGCTTGGGTGGATGCAGTTAGATCAATGCCGGGGTGCTAATAACATCGCCTGTTGCTGCCTTTCAGACGCCATCCCACCGTGCCCCACGCTGGCAGGTTGAGGACGCGCGCCGCTGACACAAGGGGCGTAGTGTGGACATGCAAAAGCGTTTTAGTTACTGCCCTGGCTGTATGTTGACGTAACTTAGGTCAACTTAATTTTGTAGTGTAGACTTGCCCTGAATTTAAAGTGGATTCTTTAAACTTCACTGACCCTCGCTCCTGTGTGGACACTCTCATTTGGAATTGAAGTGGCCTAAATTCAATTCACTTTGGAAGTGAATTAAGCTAAATACAGTTCAGGCTGCCTTTATTTTGAAGGAGAGCATCCACACAGGGGTTTAATTTTGTTTGACTAATACATTTTAAAAGTCAATTCAGATTAGTTTTCTTGAGTGGCCCAGTGTAGACAAACACACTCGTTACCTGTGTCTGTAGCATGCCAAGGCCGTATATCCACCACGTACGAACACCTTATAAACAAGTGATCAAGTGAACCTTAATCTAAAGTGTATGGTGCCGAGCAGGCCCAGTCATGGCCCCGCAGCTCACAGGGTTAGGCGCTGTACATTATCGATTAGGTATGTTACGGTAGCGCCTCGGAGTCCCAGGGAAATTGGCAAACCCATGATTACCTGGGGACAGCGGAGCGTCTCGAATTGGACAATCCCTTTTGCGTGCCGGGTGGAATGCTGAGCATGGTAGAGAAGCTGGAAATTTTCGCTTGCTTTGACCAACTCTCCTGCTAATGCAGCTCTCCCGTTGTTGCTTGCAGAGCCCGGATCTCAGTCCAGCCATAGTGTAGCGGTGGTGGTGGGGCAGTGGTGGTCTTTCTGCTGTTGGTGTTAGCACTGGGGCTATGGCAGGGAAATAATATTGCTCACCGCATATGCTGGTTCCACAGCCATCTTGGCTTCTGTGCCAGAGCCACCCCGTGCCAACAGGCTGGCGACGCAGGCTCCATGCAGGAGCTGGCAGAGCTGACGCAACCGGAGGACACCAGCGGTGGGGTCCGGTCAGCTGTGCTGAATGGGGAACTTCTTGGCAATGCTGAAATGCTAAATGCTGAGGGATGGAGAGTGATGAACCCTCCCATCCTTCAATATCTGGTCAATGTGCAGCAGCAGTCAAAAAAGCGAACAGAATGTTGGGACTCATTAAGAAAGGGACAGAAAATAAGACAGAAAATACCATGTTGCCGCTACATAAATCCATGGTATGTCCACATCATGAATACTGGGTGCAGATGTGGTCGCCCCATCTCAAAAAAGATCCATTGTAACTGAAAAAGGTACAGATGTAGAGCTGAAGAATGAAATTTTCTTTTTACTTAGATTGAATTACTATTATTATGAAGACTTTATTAATATGTCTATATTTTGTATCAAATGAATAAACAGAACTTCATTTTCCAGGCACTGAAAAAGACCCGAAACATCCCAAACGGCAGGTGATTGGAAATGTTGCCTGGCGATGTGCACTGGGGTTAATCAGCGTCCGCTTCCATCCGTGCAGCCCCAAACTGTCCCTTCTGGCTAGGGACACAGATCCTGGGGGCTGGGGGGGCGCATCTCTGCCCAGGAGGCCTGAGGACGTCCTCCACCCCTCCGGAGGCATCCTCGGAACATGTGGCACCGGTTGCCTGGCAGGGGCGCCTGGGACCCCATAATTCCTGCTTGGCTGCTGGGAAGATGCCCTGGGGCCTGCTGGATGTGCCATGGGTGAGCAGGGCCCTGGCACAGGTGGGAGATGGAGGAGCTCAGGTGGGGAGGTGCAGGGTGATGCCGCAGGCTGGGTGCAGCGTGACCCTGTTCTGGCCATGGGTTGGTGGGCCGCAGTGGGTACCCCCTGGGGACTGATGTCCTGGGGTGGAGTTGTGGCCAAGGTGAGAGTCAGAGAGGGAAGAAAAGGTGAGGGGGGTGGGACTTTGCCAGTGGGAATCTGGTACCACAGCAATTCTCCCCCCTGCCCCCTTTGCTGCTCTGCACCTGTGCCCCCACAGATACTGGTCCCATCCCCCCACTGAGACCACCCCCCACCTGCCTTCAAAATAATATAGGCACCAAGGCCATGTGTGTGTCACCCCCAGCTGGAGCGGCTGGGCCCTGTGTGATGCGTTCCCCCCAGGGTGCCACCTGGAACTGGGGTACCACTGAGCCCTCTGACCCACCAGCTGGAGCTCCCTCTCTCACTGTGCTGTATGACAAGCTGCAGACCCGCTCCCGGTCCTACACTTTCACCAGCATTCACACAGGCAGGGCCACACCCAGCTGCAGTTACATGCAGGCTCTGGCCAGCCACTGCATGAACCAACAGTAGAGAGGCTCCAGCCAAAATAACCCCCAGCTCCCTAGGCACACATCCCCCAAACTGGGGTATAAACCCAACATGAAACCATCTTGTACTGCTCAGGGAACTGTGTAGCACAAGCTCGTAGAGTTGGTCCCCCCCAACTCAATGTGGAGAGGAAATGCAGCAGCCCCCTGAGCTAAGATTCCCACGCAGATCAAGGCAGATTACCTAGCAAATAAACAAAACCACAAACTCAGCTTAACCTACTAGAAGAGGGGTCAGCAAGCTTTCAGAAGTGCTGTGCCGAATTGTCATTTATTCACTCTAATTTAAGGTTTCGCACTGTGCCAGTAATACATTTTAACATTTTTAGAAGGTCTCTTTCTAGAAGTCTTTAATTTTTAACTAAACTATTGTTGTCTGTAAAGTAAATAAGGTTTTTAAAATGCTTAAGAAGCTTCATTTAAAATTCAATTAAAATGCAGAGCCCCCCCCCGGTGGCCAGGACCCGGGCAGTGTGAGTGCCACTGAAAATCATCTCACATGCCGCCTTCGGCATCCGTGCCATAGGTTGCCTACCCCTGTACTAGAAGGATAGGATCTGAATGCACAATCTCTCAGCCTGACGGATGGCAAAAGCAGGCTGCAGGTTCTTAAGGCACAAGCTACACTGGCTTTGCAGCTTGGCATCCCCAGTGTTTTCACGCACAGGCTAGAAATCCCTTTAGTACTGGGTTCCCCCGGTTCAGGGGTGTTTTCAGGAGTCCACTTGTGTGGGGAGTCATTGGTGAAGACCCCCAGATGATGTCACTCCCTCCCTTATACGGCTTTGGCATAAGGCGGGAACCCTTTGTTTGAAAACTTGGTTCCCAGACCAGTCTGTAGAAAAACACTGACATTCCAAGATGGAGTCCAGAAACATGTGGCCTGGTCACATGACCTTGCATGAGTCATAGCAGCCATAACTTACAGACGGTCTGGAAGGTTCACAGGAAGGTTAAGTTCTTCCAGGGTCCATTGTCTTTGCTGATGGGCCATCAGCACTGTCTGGCTTCATTGTTGTACCTGAAAAGCTGCTTGTGAGTGTCACCCAGAGTAAGTCCATTTGAAATACAGGTACATTGTCAATATTCCTAACTCCAGATACAAACATGATACATGCACACAAATAGGATAATCATATTCAGTAAACCATAACCTTTCCAGTGACACCTTGCATGACCGGTCTTGTACAAAATGCATCATAATTATGCCATAATCCTATCATAATATCACTGTGAAGAATATGGGCTGCACTGGGTGTATGTGTCCTTGGTGCCCACTACTGGAGGGGCTGGGCCCTGATGTGTGTGTGTCCCTGCCAGAAGGGCTGGGCACGCATGTGTGTGCGTGTGTGCGTGCCGCCCTCTGCTGGAGGGGCGGGCCCTGTTGTGTGTGTAAATCCTGCTGCCCCCTGCTCTCTGTGTGTGTCCATGTTGGAGCAGCTGAGCGCTGTAAGGTGCTGGCACATACTAGCTAGCAAGGGGCTGGGTCGGGTGGGGCACGGCTGCCTTTTCCCTGGGGCTGAGCAAAGGGGAATTGGTGGGGGGAGGGTTCGCCGCTAAGCCAAGTGGGAGCAGTGTGAGGCCTAGCACATTAATTTCCCACTGCTGGAGCACTGAGAGCCATGGCTTCCAGCTGGTTTGCTAGCAGAAGCTATTTTATTATTGGCCCCAGGCCTGGAACAGGGGTGGTCACAAACAGCGCCCAGGATTCTCTGCTTGGATGCCAGAGAATCCAGGGAGCGAGACTAGGGCACCCAACGCCACCCGCCTGCAGTGAGCTCACGGCTCCCACGCTCAGTCAAAGAACTTGCACTGCCCGGCATGGAGCGGAGCTGCCTGGTGCCACCGCCCGCAGCGCTAGCCTGGGCCAATTCCCTGCCCATCATCCCCTCTTGTATGATCCTTTTGGCTCCAACTCGCCTGAATCAGTCCAATGGGAGGAGAGAGGAGACGGCTCCAGTTCCCACCCCCCAGCTGCTTTCTCGGAATAATGGCTCCCCCTCTCAAGGCCAGGCTGTGGCTGCAGACATCGTGTGGCTGGGGAATGAGCCGATAACTCTGGTTTTTGGCCGTCCCGCCCGGTGGGGATGTGTTTGTGCACGCGAGAGAGAGACAGACACGGCTTGGTGACCGCTGTGTGCTGCTTGTTACGTTTCACATCCCCCCCCATCCCCCACTCTGCTGCCCCCCCCGGCTCCCCCATCCCCACATTGCCCCGGTCCCTGCTGCTGCCTCGATCCCCCATCCCCCCTCACCCCTGGCCCCCGCTGACTCCCTAGGCTCCCCCTGTCCCCCCACTGCCCCGGGCCACGCTGCCTCTCTCCCAAGCTCCCGTTCATGGTCTCACACCCCACGCCTGCCCCGCTTCTTGCCTCTTGACCACGGCACCCGGGTTCAAGGAAGTTCCATCGAAAACAAAATATTGAAGCTCCTGGTCCTTGGGGCAGGGAACAGGCCACACGGCTCAAAGTTCCGAAGGCAAAGACAGAGCCCCTGGCGTTTCCTATTCAGCTCCCGATTTCTAAGCCAACCTGGCGATTTTGGCAGGGGAACCTCCTGAGACGCGAATTCTCAGGACAGGGCTTTTTTGTTGTTGTTGTTGTTTTTGTTTGCAGAGGTGACAAACGCCAGGCCCAAGGCTACAGCTGTCGCTTCCGTAAAATTGAGAAGTGAAACCTGGTTGTGTGGGGCAGCACCTCCTCGCTCTTCCTCTGACATCTTCACAAGGATGTGGCCACTTCCGCTCTGCTTTTCCTGCCTGCTTAGATTTTGCTCTATCAGTTGGCCTCTCGCACAGGGGGGAATCGCCAGCAGCCCTGGGGAAGGAAAGATGTGGAGGAAACTCGCTTTTCAGGAGGTAAGACGGCCACGCTTGCTGTTTGACACTGGAGCACAAAGGACGGGGGGGGGGGGAGATCATCCTTATTTGGGCTGAAATAGGTTTCAGATGAGGAACAAGTCACTCAAAGGGCACAGGCTGGTTTAAGACACCAAGCCCCAGAAGAATGATACACAGCCTGCGTAGGAATGACATTTTGTGGCTTTCCTGCTAGGAGCCTGGGAGAAAACAACTGATCTCTTGGACAGTCGCTGTTAGACATGCCGAGGTGCTCATAACTCTCGCAGGGCAGGTCTAAAAATATGCAGGGCCATATTCACAGTCTCCCACAAGCGCCCCTGCCGAATCACAGAGAAACGAGCCCTCTTGCGTTACATGCGGTCCCTGCTTCCAGGGGACATTTGAGGTGCTTTAAACAAAGCACCCGCTAACATGCTTTGCTGGCCCGGCACCTGCATGAGGCAGAGAGGCACACAGTTGCTGAAGCAGAGCGCTGGAGGAATGGGGGATAAATACTATTTCTTGGAAATAACACGGTGCCGAAGATTGCCCTCTTTTAACTGTGTTTGAGGGCGTTCCTTGCCATAGGACACACAAATGCTGACACGTGTAACGGAGCGATTTCTCGCCATCCCACTCGTGGTCTTATACGGCCGTCTGGATTTTTTGGAAGGCTTTTTTTTTCCATAGAGGGGGCCCGCAGGAGTTTTGCAGGGTGGTTAGCGTGCGGATTGATACGCTTTGTGCAGGAGGCAGGATCAAGGGGCGGGCCTGCTTGGGGGTTGCCCGGATGACAATGTGGGCGCCAGACATGGCTCAGCACAGCTCAGGTGCCACGAGGTGTAAAAACCAAACCCATCCGTTTGTCTTTGCAAGCATCGCCTTTAAAGTCGTCGTCTTACTGCAGCGTGCTGGGCAAGCTGTACCTGACACCTGTAAGTGCCACCCAGGGAGCTCTGTGCGGGGCTGGGGTCCTTGAAAGGCTTTGAAAGGGAGAGTCCCGAAGGGAAACCGGAGGGGGGATGTGCTGGGAGGCCATTTGGAGAGGGAAGAGGGGTGTGTGGAACACAGCGCATTGAGGGATGTGTGTGTAGAAAGCAGTCCCTCATTGTGCCGGGCACTGCACAGATCTTAGTGATTCTGGCTCTGATTCTGCAAACACTCGGGGGTGTCTACACTGCCAAGCCTCCCCCTTTCCTCCCAGCAGCACCGAGGCTGGCTCAGCTGACTTGGATTGCGTGTGTGTGCGTGTGTGTGTGTGTGTGTGTGTGCGCGTGCGCGTGCGCGCACTAAAGACAGCCATGTAAATATTGGGGCTCAGGCTGGAGCCTGGGCTCCGAGACCCTCCCCATTCACGGGAGTGCAAATCTACTCAGCAGTTTTACAGCTGTGCAGCCCCAGCCCCGAGAGCCGGAGTTGGCTGGCACGGGGCACCCATGGCTATCTGGCTGCTGTGTAGACCCACCCTGTGATTCAGCGCGGCAGGGCTCTTTCTGCTGTGTAAACGCTTCCTCGAGCAGCGAGCTGAGGGTGATGCTATGCCCGCAGCGTAAGGCTTGCTTGAGCATTTGCAGGGTCCGCGCCTTATATCTGAAGCGCCCCCTGTAACTCATCCCTCCCTCCCCTGGCAGATCTGGGTCTGACGACTTCCAGGCTTCACCAAAACCAGTCCAAAATGTTGATTTCTTCTCCCAGGCCCCAGCCAACATCAACAGGAAATCTCTATATCTGTGCCCAAGGGTGGCGATGCACAACAGCCCCTTAACCTCTCAGAGCACTTTGCCCAGCTGTCCTGGTATGATGCCTTGGCTGGGACATGGGTGCCGATAGCCATCATCCGTCCAGGGAAATCAAACCTGCTCCACAGCTTCTTCGCCAGGCACATCTCTGTGTCCAACAGATGGTTCACCGTGATGAACGCCAGCAAAGCCATTGCAGGGGTTTATAAGATTGAATCTGAGATGCAGAAAAGCAAGTGTCTGGTTTTCATCCATCTGATTGTAACAGGTAAGTGCCGTGGGTCACAGTTTCAGGGGTAACCGCACTGTGGATTTCCCCTGGGCCTCTGGAGGGCACAGATGTCAGGTTCCAGCTTCCCAGCCACCCCCTCTCTAAGGTGGAGGCCTGTGTCTGTCTCCCGCCAGCCTGGGGGTCTGGGTTTGGGTTTGCACTGCCTGTGAATGTTGCTGTGAGTTTCCCAACATATCTGAGCATGGTCCACCAGCCGTAGGGTGATCAGATGCCATGATTTTATAGGGACAGTGCTGATATTCAGGGCTTTGCCTTGTCTTATATAGATGCTTATTACCCCCCTTTCCCTGTCCCAATTTTGCACACTTGCTATCTGGTCACCCTAAGCCCCCTGTGCTTCGCTTTTTTCCAGGGCTGCGACAATGTACACCAGGTACCAACCAGCCGTCACAAAGCACATTTAGTCCTAGCAGCACAGAGAAAACATGGAAAATAAGAAACCACCCAGCATGCCTGCTGACAGCTAAACAGAGATCAGACCCAGCTCCAACCTCAGGTCAAACCCCTCAACCAGGTTTGCTCTCTCAGTTACAAGTTCCTGGCAGGTCCCAGACAGTCATGGAGGTCAGGGCCCTGTCGCGCTGGGCACCACCTAGACATAGAGTCCCCGAGATCGGGGCCCCGTCGGGCCGGGTGCTGCCCAGGCACAGAGTCACTGAGATCAGGGCCCTGTCAGGCCGGGCACTGCCCATACGCAGAGTCACTGAGATTGGGGCCGGGCACTGCCCAGACCCAGAGTCACCGAGATTGGGGCCCCGTCGGGCCAGGCGCTGCCCAGACACAGAATAAATCAGTCCCTACCCCTAAGAAATTACCATCTAAATAGACAAAATATCTGAGGGGGGAAACTGAGGCACAGAAGTGACTTACCAAAGGTTACACAGCCAGTCAGAGGGAGGTCAGGGAATCAAACCCAGGCCCCCTGCTCTCTCTCACTGGCTGTGCTGCCGTTCTGGCTGAAAGAGAGACTGACATATCTGTTCTCCATGAACACCTGAACCACCTGAGCTGAGTTTCCTCCACCCGTTTGAGGTGTAACATGGAGCGTCAGCTGCCTGCTTTGCACAGCGGGATCCCAGTCTGCAGCCAGTGGTGGCCCTTGGCTGATGTCTTGGGGTTCCTGCCCTCCCATGCCTGTATCACAGCCCCAAGAAATGCCCCTCACTTGTAACCCCTGTTTTACACGAGATGGTAACTGTGTCTCAATGGGTTGCAGCTGAGAATACCAAATTCAGGACAAACTGCTGAGAAATAGAATCACAGAATCAAAGACCTGGACGGGATGTCGAGAGGTCATCTAGTCCCGTCCCCTGCACTCATGGCAAGCCCAGCACCATCCAGACCATCCCTGACAGGAGTTTGTCCAACCCCTTAAAAATCTCCAGCGATGGAGATTCCACAACCTTCCTGGGCAATTTATTCCAGTGCTTACTCACCCTGACAGTTAGGAAGCTTTTCCTAATGTCCAACCTAAACTGCCCTTGCTGCAATTTAAGCCCATTGCTTCTTGTCCTGTCCTCTGAGGTTAAGAATTTTTTTTTTCTCCCTGCCCCTTTATACCAACCATTTATGTACATGAAAACTCTTATCATGTCCCCTCTCAGTTGTCTCTTTTCCAGACTAAACAAACCCAGCTTTTTCAATCTTCCCTCACAGTTCATGTTTTCTAGATCTTTCATCATTTTTTGTTGCTCTTCTCTGGACCCTCTCCAATTTCTCCACATCTTTCCTGAAATGTGGTGCCCAGGGATACTATTCAGGAAGATCTGAACCACCTTGTAAACTGGAGTAATAGAAATAGGATGAAATACAATAGTGAAAAATGCAAGGTTATGCATTTAGGAATTAATAATAAGAATTTTGGATATACGTTGGGGGCGCATCAGTTGGAAGCGACGGAGGAGGAGAAGGACCTTGGGGTGCTGGTTGATAGCAGGATGACTATGAGTCGCCAATGTGATACGGCTGTTAAAAAAGCAAATGCGATTTTGGGATGCATCAGACGGGGTATTTCCTGCAAGGATAAGGAGGTGTTAGTACCGTTATACAAGGCGTTGGTGAGACCCCATCTGGAATATTGTGTGCAGTTCTGGTGTCCCATGTTCAAGAAGGATGAATTCAAACTGGAACAGGTTCAGAGACGGGCTACAAGGATGATCCGAGGAATGGAAAAACTGCCTTATGAAAGGAGACTCAAAGAGCTTGGCTTGTTTAGCCTGGCCAAAAGAAGGCTGCGGGGGGATATGCTTGCTCTATATAAATATATCAGGGGGGTTAACGTTAGGGAGGGAGAGGAATTATTTAAGTTTAGTACTAATGTAGGCACGAGGACGAATGGGTATAAACTGGATATTAGGAAGTTTAGACTTGAAATTAGACGAAGGTTTCTAACCATTAGGGGAGTGAAGTTCTGGAACAGCCTTCCGAGGGAAGTAGTGGGGGCACAAGACTTTTCTGGCTTTAAGACAAAGCTTGATAAGTATATGGAGGGGATGTTATGATAGGATCGTTAATTTGGGCAATTGATCTTGGATTACCACCAGATAGGTCTGCTCAATGGTCTGCGGGGAGATGTTGGATGGAATGGGAACTGAGTTACTGCAGAGAATTCCTTCTTGGGTGCTGGCTGGTGACTCTTGCCCACATGCTCAGGGTTTAGCTGATCGCCATATTTGGGGTCGGGAAGGAATTTTCCTCCAGGGTGGATTGGCAGGGGCCCTGGAGGTTTTTCGCCTTCCCCTGCAGCGTGGGGCACGGGTCGCTTGCTGGTGGTTTCTCTGCAGCTTGAGGTCTTCAAACCAATTTTGAAGATTTCAATAACTCGATCCTGGGATAGGGGTTGTTATAAAATTGGATGGGTGGGGTTCTGTGGCCTGCCTTGTGCAGGAGGTCAGACTAGATGATCAGATTGGTCCCTTCTGACCTATGAGTCTATGAGTCTATGAGTCTAACTGGACATAATACTCCAGTTGAGGCCTAACCAGCGCAGAGTAGAGCGAAAGAATGACTTCTCGCGTCTTGCTCACAACACAGCTGTTAATACATCCCAGAATGATGTTTGCTTTTTTTGCAGCAGCGTTACACTGTTGACTCATATTTACCTTGTGATCCACTCTGACCCCCAGATCCTTTTCCGCCATGCTCCTTCCTAGGCAGTCATTTTCCATGTGTGCAACTGATTGTTCCTTCCTAAGTGGAGCAGTTTGCATTTGTCCTTATTGAATTTCATCCTAATGACTTCAGACCATTTCTCCAGTTTGTCCAGATTGTTTTGAATTTTAATCCTTTTGGGCAGATACACCCCAAAACTGGAGGTTCTTCTCCCATGAGATACACCAAACCAGCAACAGAAGCAAACTTCTGTTTCACCCCACTGGCTAACAGGAAGTCAGAACAGCAGTTTCCTTGGGCATTCTAGTCCTTGTATCACCACCAAAACCACTCACCTTAGAGATGAGTGGTTCTTTAAAACCAATTTCATTAAATAAAAGTATCAGAAGGTAGCCGTGTTAGTCTGTATCCACAAAAACAACAAGGAGTCCGGTGGCACCTAAAAGGTTCTTCTGATCCCAAAGGACCAGCCACACACCACGGTCAATATACAACTCAGATCTTACCCCAAAATCATGCTGATGCCAATCCTTTAGTATCTAAAATCTAAAGGTTTATTTATAAAACGAAAGTAAAAAGGTGAGAGTTAAAACTGGTTAAAGGAATCACATACATACAACACTTGCAGAGTTCTTGGTTCAGGCTTGTAGCAGGGATGGAATAAACTGCTGGCTTAAGTCAAGTCTCTGGCTGCTTCAAAATCACTGGAAGGTCCTCAGACCCTTGGTTAGAATACTCCCATTAGATGTTTCCAGGGCCTTTTAGCTTCTACAATGTGGCGGGACACCCGTTGTTTCAAACAAAGCCCTCAGCACAGCTAGTGGAAACTCACAGGGGACAAGATGGAGTTTGGAGTCACATGGGCAAGTCACACATCCATGCATGATTCCACTTGGTCACAGTAGAAGCCATTAGCTATACCTCAGACAGCACGTTCACAGGAAAGTCCCTCCAGGCTAGGTGGATGTCTTCCATTGTGAGTTAAAAGTTCTTTCGATGGGTCACGCAATTTGAATAGCCGCCTCCCAGATGTGCTGGCTAACTACCTTGTGGGCGTTACCCCAGGAGCAAACCTTTGAAATCCAGGGACAGAGCCAATGCTCATAATGTAAAATACAAAAATGAAGCATGCATATAGATAGCATAATCATATTCAGCAGATCATCACCTTTCCATAGACACCTCGCTTGGCAACCTTTGTGCAAGATTTGTTTCAAATATATAACAGTGGTTGCAACAATGATGAACATGGTCATATTTTAATCAGATAACGTCATCACAGGGTCCTGGCTGGGGCTGCCTGGAAGGTTCCAGCTGTGAGACAGAGGAAGGCTCCACTTTCCATAGAGAGAGTGGGGAGAATTCAAGCTACCTGGAGAAACTGGAGAATTGGGCTAGTTCAGGCCGATGAAATTTAGTAGTGACAAGTGAAAAGTGCGTTACTTAGGAAGGGAAAATCCAGTGCCCAGCTCCGAACTGGGGAATAACCAGCCAGGGGGTTGCACGGCTGGAAAGGAGCTAGGGGTTAGGGCAGGTCACAAATTGATTAGCAGCCCCTGGTGTGATGCAGTCACTAAAAAGGCTGATATTACTCTGGGCTGTATTAACAAGAGCATTGTCTGTAAGACAAGAGAGGTCATTGTCCTGCTCTCCTGGGAACTGGTCAGGTCTGAGCTGGAGTACAGGGTCCAGTTCTGGGTGTGATGCTTTAGGAAAGTTGTGGACAAATTGGAGAGAATCCAGAGAAGAGCAACAAAAATGCTGAAAGGTTTAGAAAACCTGGCCTAGCGGGGAAGGTTAAACACACTGGACATGTTTAGTCTTGAGAAAAGGAGACCTGAGAACAGGCTGCAGAGATTTTCAGGGCTGTTATAAAGAGGACGGGGATCAATTGTTCTCAGTCCCTCTGAAGCTAGGACAATTAGTAATGAGCTTAAGCGGTGGATGTGATATACCTTGATTTTAGCAAAGGTTTTGATACGGTCTCCCACAGTATTCTTGCCGGCAAGTTAAAGTAGTATGGGCTGGATGAATGGACTATAAGGTGGATAGAAAGCTGGCTAGATCGTCGGGCTCAACGGGTAGTGATCAACGGCTCCAGGTCTAGTTGGCAGCCGATACCAAGCGGAGGGCCCCAAGGGTCAGTCCTGGCAGGGCCATCCTTAGGATTTATGGGGCCCTATGCAGTATTATTAACCGGTGCCTCAATGCCTGAGCTCGCAGCCTGGCGGGAAAGGGTGAGAGATGAGACAGGAAATGATAACGAGATGCCTGGTCTGCCTCACGGTGGCGGAGAGTCACAGTTCCCCACAGAGACCCCCATGCCCTCTCCCTCATGCAGAATGGACGTGCAGAAAGTACCTAATTAAAAGCACTAAACTTGGGAATAAAAAATGTCAGTCATGGGTTTTTTGATATGCCCCGAAGTTTGTCAGACATTTACAGGACCACCCAGAGGATTCAGGGGCCTGGGGCAAAGAATTTTTGGGGGCCCCTTCCATAAAAAAAAAAGTTGCAATATTATAGAATACTATATTCTCGTTGGAGGGACCTGGGGCAAATTGCCCCGCTTGCCCTCCCCCCCCGGGTGGCCCTGGGACATTTATTTGCAAAGACTTTGTAGTAAGGGCGAGTCAGCTGTCTTGCTGAATACAACATTAAATATTATGGAATACATGCTGCAGCTCTCCTCTGTTTTACATTTTCTTAATCAGTATTTCTACGCTGATTTTATATTTTAAATGTACGCTTAAGTCTTCATAAAGTAACCCTTCCAGATTACTACATATTTAACTCACTGGAACAAAGACATTATTTTAAATTAATCGGTCACAGAGGTTTAGTGTGTTCCCAGCAACGTTCATTGCTTTTAGAAAAAGGGAACACTGATTTACTGTGTGTGATCTCCATAACAATAGACATTTCACCAACTTTAAAAAAAATGTTTCCAAAGTTTTTAGGCCTGACAAAGGATTTTATATCTTGCTAGGCACTGATTTTGCTGGAGGGTTCTCTTAAAACTAGTTCATCAGAGAGTCCAAAGAAAAGAAAGGGAAACTCTTTGTCTAGCTATCTGGAAGGAAAAGGGTGTTGTCCCTTTAAGGGCTCTCTTCAACGGGGCGTGGGACGGGGGTGAAGGGAGAAAGAGATGAACAGAAAGGACAGGAAGGACAGGAAGCAGGTTTTTTGTTTTTTTTTTTACTATAGTAATTAAAATTAAAATGTGTATTTTAGATAAGGGGGGTCTTTTGAAGGATTTATTTAAAAAAAACCCATATGTCTGAAGATCCAAGCATTTAAGGCTGAAGATGAGTGTGCATCTAAAAATCTATGCACGGATTTTTTAGAGATGTGATTTTATAATCTTCACCAACTCACTAATGAAATATTTTTAAACGAATTTTAAACTAAGGTCCTGTAGACTGACATGTTTGGAGTAAAAAAAATGATTAAAGTGAATGTTTGAAATGAAATATACACAGGTTGAGAGGGAAGGTAGTGTACATCTGGGGTCAGGCTTGGGTTATGGGGGGTTACAGATATCGTTTGCAAGGATGAAAAGATACATACATATTGCATAACCGGCATAGACTCAGATTGGGGTGTGGGGGTTTTTAAAAGGTCAGTGGATAAGTGGGCTTGGGTACGCCACCCATGGAATGAATAAGGAGTCCAAGTCAGTATCGGTGGAGTGGATAAGTACATGGGTAGGGTGCGTCCCTTGGTCCCTCAGGGAAGGAAGTGGGTGATTTCCCTGGTCATCTGTCTCGGTTACTCGGTGTGGTATTGGCGATGTCTGGTGATGTGTTGGGTATAAATGTCTCAGGACCACCTGATGGTGTCGGACACCATGAGCTGTCTCATGGGCCAGGCGTAGCGTCGACCGACCCCACACGCTCTCAGAACCGGCTCGTTGCGGGGGTCCCATGAGCCCAAGGCTCCCATGATCAGGGCGTGTACCTGGACTTCATAGCCCTGGGCTCTCAGGGTCTCAGCCAGCGGAGTGTACTTCTACTCCTTCTGTGCTCGGGCCTCGTGGAAGGCTGGTGACTGCTTTTCAAAAGGCACCATAAAGTCTACTAGGAGGACCTTCTTTTCTGCGTCCGTCACAAAGATGTCGGGTCGCAGTCGGCTGTCTGTCCCGGGGATGGCGGAGTCGACGGTGATCTTCCCCAGGGACGGCAGGATGGCGTTGTGGCGGTGCCGCCAGGCTCCGGCGTGCTGCTTGCATCCACACAGGACATGCGGCAGGGTCTCGTTCCCGTTGCTGCACTTTCTGCTGTGTTTGTTCAGAAACTGACAGTAGATACCTGGGCGTTGGCAAAGGCCTGTTAAATGGGTTCATTACCCCTTGACTGGCTCTTTAACAGTTTCAGTGTTGTACTAATAGGTCCGGCAGGCTGGAGGCTTTTTCACTTTTGATTACTAGTTCCCCTCCCGAGGAAGACTCACCAGGCTGCAGCAGCCAGCTGTGGGAGCCTGCAGGAAGGGTCAGAACAGGGATAGGAAAGCCAGATGGGTGGACACTAAGACCCAGTGGTGCCCCAAATTTTCAGGTGCCCTATGCAGCTGCATATGTTGCGTATGCCTAAGGGGCCCTGGGATCAGTTTTGTTCAACATCTTCATTAATGATCTGGATGATGGGATGGATACACCTTCAGCAAGTTGGCAGATGACGCTAAACTGGGAGGAGTGGTAGATACGCTGGAGGGTAGGGATAGGATACAGAGGGACCTAGACAAATTGGAGGACTGGGCCAAAAAAAACCTGATGAGGTTCAACAAGGACAAGTGCAGAGTCCTGCACTTAGAATGGAAGAATCCCAGGCACCGCTACAGGCTGGGGATCGACTGGCTAAGCATCAGTTCTGCAGAAAAGGACCTGGGGGTTACAGTGGACGAGAAGCTGGGTATGAGTCAGCAGTGCGCCCTTGTGGCCACGAAGGCCTGCGACATATTGGACTGCATTAGTAGGAGCATTGCCAGCAGATCGAGGGGAGTGATTGTTCTCTGTTCGGCATTGGTGAGGCCACATCTGGAGTATTGCATCCAGTTTTGGAACCCCCACTACAGAAAGGTTGTGGACAAATTGGAGAGAGTCCAGCAGAGGACAACAAAAATGACTAGGGGCCTGGGGCACATGACTTATGAGGAGAGGCTGAGGGAACTGGGATTGTTTAGTCTGCAGAAGAGAAGAGTGAGGGGGGATTTGATAGCTGCTTTCAACCACCTGCAGGGGGGGTCCAGAGAGGATGGATCTAGACTGTTCTCAGTGGTAGCAGATGACAGAACAAGGAGTAATGGTCCCAAGTTGCAGTGAGGGAGGCTTAGATTGGCTATTAGGAAACACTATTTCACTAGGAGGGTGGTGAAGCACTGGAATGGGTTCCTTAGGAAGGTGGTGGAATCTCCTTCCTTAGAGGTTTTTAAGGCCCAGTTTGACAGAGCCCTGGCTGGGATGATTTAGTTGGGAATTGGTCCTGCTTTGAGCAGGGGGTTGGACTAGAACCTCCTGAGGTCCCTTCCAACCCTGATATTCTATGGTTCTGTGATAATCTGCAGCAAGGGAGATTTCGGTTCTGCAGGAGGAAAAGGTTTTTCACTCTATAGCTGGTGAAGCTCTGGAACAACTTCCAAGGGAGGTTGGCGAATCCCCGTTATTGAAGGTTTTTAAGAACAGGTTGGACAAACCACCTGAAAGGGTGATCTAAGGTAACTGGTCCGGGCTCAGCGCTGGGGGCTGGGCCAGATGCTCCCTCGAGGTCCCTCTCGACCCGACCCTGCTCTGACTCTGAGCAGCGGCATTTGGGGGGCAGATTTTAAGGGGTTGGAGGGGATGGGACCCCTCTGCGGTGACCTGCTGGGACTCTGCATCTGCTCGCTGCAACCGCCTCTGCATTGTCTCATTCCAGAGCCTGCGCCAACCTCAGCGCCATCCTCAGCTCCGGCCTCCCAGGTGGCCCTGGTCAGCATTGGGACTGCAGCTGCGGGTGAGTAACTGGGCTGGGAATGGGCTGCCGAACTGCTGGGATCATCAGCAAATTCTGGCTGCTGCCTGGCTCCTTGGCAGATTGTCCTGCCCAGCTCCTAACTGGCCGATGGAGCAGAGTGCGTGGGGCAGAGCCTCTGGGTACTGACCGCTTGGCTCCCAATGCCATGTCCGTGCCCGTCTAGGACTTGATTTCTTGGGTGACACTTTATATTGAGGGTCCACGTAGAAGTAATTTAGAAAGGGTTGAATGGTGACTGCAGGGTTTGTCTACACGGGGCCACTCGGAAAATTAATCCGAATCATGTCAAAGTGCAGGCTCTGGTCTGCACTACAGTGTTAGGTCAACATAAGGCAGCTTACGTCACCCTCACTCTGTCAGTGTCTACATTGAAAGGCAGCTACCATCCGTGGAACTCACCTGCTGAACTAATGGAGTAACTCCAGCTCTGCGCGAGGCCTAGCGCTTCCATGGATGCAATTTGATCGATGCCGGGGTGCTAATGACATCACCTGTGGCTGCCTTTCAGACGCCGTCCCACCGTGCCCCACGCTGGCAGGTTGAGGACGCGCGCCGCTGACACAAGGAGCGTAGTGTGGACATGCAAAAGCGATTTAATTACTGCCCTGGCTGTACGTCAACGTAACTTAGGTTGAGTTAATTTTGTAGTATAGACTTGCCCTGAATTTAAAGTGGATTTGCTAAACCACATTGATCCCACTGTGTGGACGCTCTTATTTAGAATTGAAGTGGCCTGAATTTGATTCACTTTGGAAGTGAATTAAGCTAAATTGAATTCAGGCTGCTTTAATCTTGAAGGAGAGTGTTCACACAGGGGTTTAATGCTGTTTAACTAATTCACTTTAAAAGTCAGATTAGATTTCCTGAGAGGCCCTATGTAGACAAGCACACTCGTTACCCGTGTCTTTAACATGCTGAGACTGTATATTCATCCCATACGAACACCTTATAAACCAGCTGTCAAGTGAACCTTAATCTAAAGTGTTTGGTGCTGAGCAGCCTCAGTCATTGCCCAGCATCCCACAGCGCTAGGTGCTGCACATTATCAATTAGGTATGTTACGGTAGCGCCTCAGAGCCCCAGGGAAATCGGCAAACCCATGATTAGCCGGGGACTGTGGAGTGTCTCAAATCAGAAAATCCCTTTTGCGGGCGCCATGGTGAAACGCTGAGCGTGGTGAAGAGGCTGGAAGTTTTTGTCTGGGTTTGACCAAATCTCCTGCTAATGCCGCAATTCCTGTCGTTGGTTGCAGAGCCCGGATCTTGGTCCAGCCGTATTGCGGAGGCGGTGGTGGTGCCGGTCGTGGGGGCAGTGATGGTGGTGGCGCTGCTGATATGGCAGAAAAAGAATATTGCTCGCTGCACGCACTGATTCTGCAGCCATCATGACTTCCCTGCCAGAGCCGCCCCGTCCCAGCAGGCCAGCGACTCAGGCCTCATGCAGGAGATGCAGGAGCTGGCAGAGTTGACGCAGCCAGAGGATGCCAGAGGTGGGGATCGGTTGGCCATGCTGAATGGGAAACTTCTCAGCAGCGCTGAAATGCTAAACGCTGGGGGAGTGGAGAATGGGGAGGGATGAACCTCTCCCCATCCCTCAACATCCACTCAATGTGCAGCAACAGTCAAAAAAGCAAACAGAATGTTGGGTCTCATTAAGAAAGGGACAGAAAATATCATAGAATATCAGGATTGGAAGAGACCTCAAGAGATCATCTAGTCCAACCCCCTGCTCAAAGCAGGACCAATCCCCAACTAAAACATCCCAGCCAGGGCTCTGTAAAGCCTGACCTTAAAAACCACTAAGGAAGGAGATTCCACCACCTCCCTAGGTAACCCATTCCAGTGCTTGCATCTTTATGTTGCCTCTGTATAAATCCATGGTACTCCCACATCTTGAATACTGGGTGCAGATATGGTTGATCCAACTCAAAAAAGATATATTGTGACTGGGAAAGGTACAGAAAGGGGCAAAAAAATGATTAGGGGTATGGAACGGCTTCCATGTGAGGAGAGATTAATCAGACTGGGACTTTTCAGCTTGGAAAAGAGACTGCTAAGTGGGGATAAGATGGAGGTCTATAAAATCATGACTGGTTTGGAGAAAGTAGATAAGGAAGTGTCACCAAATGAAATTAACAGGCAGCTGGTTAAAACAAATAAAAGGAAGTATTTCTTCACTCAACACACAGTCGACCTGTGGAACTCCTTGCCAGAGGATGTTGTGAACACCGAAACGATAATGGAGTTCAAAAGAGAATTAGGTAAGTTCCTGTAGGACAGGTCCATCAATGGCTATTAGCCAGGATGGTCAGGGACGCAACCCCATGCTCTGGGTGCCCCTAAACCTCTGACTGCCAGGACCCGGGACTGGACAATAGGGGTTGGATGTTTGCCCTGTTCTGTTCATTCCCTCTGAAGCACCTGCTATTGGCCACTGTCAGAAGACAGGCTACTGGGCTAGATGGACCATTGGTGTCCAGTAGGGCCGTTCTTCTATTCTTATGAACTCACAAGGCCCCTTCCTGCCTGACATCTCTATGACTCTCACAAAATAACCTGACTCTGGGAGATGGGGATTTTAGTAAAGCACCAAATAGCAGGAGACTTGTGATAAAGTTACAAGAGTTCCGTATCCTGTAACACTTCCACCGACTACATATTCTTCCGGTCCATGTCACCTACTGAAAGCAGGAAGAAGCCATGTTTGTGTCCAGAAGTGCCAGGCATGTTGCCTTGTCCTTGTTCCCGTTTATAACGTTTGCCTTTCAGCGTCAGAAGGCCGGTCTGTTGTGATGCACCTTGTGTCTACTTCAGCTTGTAAGCGCTTCGGGGCCCGGACTGCTGCCAGGCTGGTTTTAACAGCGCTCACCCTACGGAGATGGGCGTTATTATCCACAGCGGTGCATCAACTCACGGCTACCGTTCAGCAGCGCCTGGCTTTGTTTTCCAGCTCTGGACTTGCTTCTAATTGCACCCAGCCAGGGGTGAGGTGGGGGGTGGGGGGAGAAACTGGTCTGATTCTCCCCAGCAGGGGGCAGTAAATAAACCAATACGTGGATAAAACCAAAGGGGCGGAACTACAGGAGACGGCCAATGGGTGAGCTGCTACGAGGCTGGGTGCAGGCCTGTCCCACCTCCGGGGACTGGCCAGGAATTTATTCTGAGCACCAAACATATGCAGGAGAATTTGTTAGGCCGAGGGGCGTGGGTGTGAGCCCGCTGCCTCCTGCTGGCTGCAAAGTGACAGGCTTGGGATATTTCTGGGGGTCAGGGTGCCTTCAACTGCTCGATACATCCGCTGAGACTGCTGGGCATCAGGTTCCCCCCAACTCTGCTCCCTTCTCGGGTGCCCACCCCCCTGGGCACGGCTCGGTCCACCCCACCTCCTCCATGCTGCCCCCTCTGCCCCACCTCCAGCCCCGGCGGGAGCAGGATGCAGGGTCTGAAGGCGTCGCTCCCACCTGTCCTGGCTCAGACTCTGCTGGGGGACAGTGTACACCATGGGCTCCTGGGATCTGCCCCACATGCTGGTGTTCACATGCCATGTGCCCTCGGGCCCCACCAGGACGTCCGTGGACCGGGCTAGACTACGGTGACAGCATCTTCCTCTCGCTGAGCCCCCAGGGCCTTGGGAGACAGCCCCAAAGAGCATCCTGCTCCCAGTGCCCCACATGGAGCGACCCCCCAGTCCCTCCTCCAGTCTTTGGCCTGGGTCTGGGACACCTGGTCACCTGGTCCCCCTCCTTTGCCCTTTGTCCTCCAGTTGCTCATACCCGGCCTGCTTCCTGTGGAGGGGGACCATCCCCCATCATTAGTTGTTAAGTACCAAATAGCCGGGCCATTATCTTCTGGGACCCTCCATGGGCCAGTGACCTGGCCCCAGACAGCTGGCGTCAGTCACACCTGGGTCTCTGTAAAGAGTAAACAGCCTTTTCCCACCACCTAGTTTACCAGGCACTGCATAGGGGAAACTGAGGCACACACCATAGTAATACAAGTTATTATGAAAAATTCCCACTCCGCCACAGTGGGGCTCCCTGACACAGGGGTAATAGATGCCATTCCCCTACCCCGAATTTAGTTTCTGCCAGGCTGGCTGAGCCCTGGCTGTTCAGAGGTAGCTGGATTTCCTTTCTCCGTCCCCCTGACAGAGCTGGGAGCTGGACAGGGCTACAGGTGCCCCACAGCAAGGGGAGTGTACTATAATAACAGGCCCTTCTGTCCCATAGACCTCAAAGCCGGGCCAGGATCGGTAGCCCCCGTCTCCAAAGCGGGAAACCGAGGCAGTGAGAGGGGAGGGAGCTTGTGGAGGTGTAACAGAGTACGCAGGCATGGTGCTCTGGGACCACGCCAAATGAAGTCAGACAGGATCCTCATCGCAGTGCGACACCTCCCAGGGCCCTCTCTGCCTAGGGCAACCCCCCTTGGCTTCAGCGCCCCTGTTCACACTGTGAGCTCCCTGCAGCGACTCCACCTGGCTGGGACCCCCCCCAGGAGAAGCCTCCCATGCCCCCCAAAGGGGCCCTGCGCCCCACCTCTGCACTCAGCAGGGACTCTCAGCCAGCGTGGAAGGTTTATTAGCGATCGGGAGCACAGTGTAGAACCGAGCTCATTAGCACTGAAATCAGGAGCAGCCAGCAAAGTCCATCTCGGGGGAGGGGGGGAGCCCCCCCCTGGGCTCCTCCCACCTTAGTCCCAAACCAGATGACTGACCCCCTTCCAGCAGCCCGGCCTCTGTCATGCCCAGCTGCCCCTCGTCCGCCCTTTGTCTCTTTCCCGGGCAAACAGGTCCCCCAGCCTCCACCTGGCCATCAGTTGCCAGGATACACAGTGTCGGCTATTGTCTGAGCCCAGGCAGCCCATCGGCATCACACCAACCCTCGGGGAGGGGGGGGGCTCTGCAATAATCACAGACCCATATCCCACCACCTAGATACTTGAATAACACAGGGGAAACTGAGGCACATACAGCATATTCATACAAAACATTAAGAACATTCCCACTTTGTCACAGGAGGATAGAACCCAGGAGTCCTACCCCCCATCAAGCACTAGACCCTACTCCCATCCTAGAGCCAGGGTGAGAATCCTGGCGTCCTGGCTCCCAGGCCCCCCCGCTCTAACCACTAGACCCCACTCCCTTCCCAGAGCTGGGGGAAAACTCTTCCCATTATAAGCCCCAGTTTTCCAGATGCTGATGACTTCACCAGATGTTCATCACTGGGGATAGAATTACCCCAGCCCAGGTGAATGCTGTGGGATGAATTTTGGGGGGAGAATTTTAGCCAAATCAGTTCTGCTGGTTCTGAGACCCAGGCCACTGGTTTGTCAGGTGTCAGCTCCTGGACACTGCCAGCCCCCGAGCAATCGCCTCTGGGTGGCCCATGCTTTGCCTTGTGGAGTAGCGGTGGTGGCATCCCGAGCCCCTTCTGCAGGCATCGCCCAGCAGCATGCAGCCCCTGACACGGACACACATGGTGACAAGTGGTGTGGCTGGGTACCCACAGCTGGCCCCAGCTCAGGGTCAGGCCTTCGGGACACTGCAGTGGAAACAACCAGAAGGTTATTACCACTGCTGATGACAGCCGAGCTGCTGAGGCAGGAGGGTGGAAACAGCGCGGGCTACCGGGAAACTCAACACAGAACACCACTGTTCGAGTCGAAATGTCACTTTCACAGACTCAGATCCTGGACTAAAGGACTTTCTCCTCTAAAGCAACTTCCCAGGGGCACCATCCATGTGGCTGGATCATAAACAGCTGCACTGGGTCAGAGCAATGGTCCGTGTAGCCCAGTATCCTCTCGTCTGAGTGGCTGGGGTCAGGTGCTTCAGCGGGGATGAACAGAACAGGGCAATGGGACCCTTAGGACTGTTACCTGAAGTGCTGAAACAACCTTGGAGCCCATTTTCCCTGCCAGCTTGGGACTCCAGAACCCTGCCTTGTTTAGCCAGACATGCTATGCCTGCTGCAACACGGAGCCAGGGTCTGAACCACACCCCCAAGCTGCAGGCTTTAACCAAAATCTGCTCAGCAGGTCACCTATTTCCAGCTCCCAATGAGATCCAAACCCCAAATAAATCCGTTTTACTCTGTATAAAGCTCATACAGGGTAAACTCATAAATTGTCTGCCCTCTATAACACTGACAGAGAGATATGCACAGCTGTTTGCTCCTGCAGGTATTAATCACTTACTCTGGGTTTATCAATAAACAAAAGTGATTTTATTAAGTATAAAAAGTAGGATTTAAGTGGTTCCAAGTAATAACAGACAGAACAACACAAGTTACCAAGCAAAATAAAACAAAATACGCAAGTCTAAGTCTAATACAGTTAGAAACTGATTACTGAGATGTTCCAATAAGCTTCTTTCACAGACTAGACTCCTTCCTAGTCTGGGCCTAATCCTGTCCCCTGGTACAGCCCTGGTTAGCTGCAGCAGGAATTTTAGGTGGAAACTAGAGGCTTTTTCGTGACTGGGACCCACTTTGTTCTGATCCACCCCCTTTTATCGCTTTGGCACAAGGCAGGACTCTTTTGTCTCTCTGTGTCCCCATCCCTCCTTCTGAATGGAAAAGCACCAGGTTTAATATGGATTCCAGTATCATGTGACATGGTAATATGTCCTGTGAGACCCCAGTCTTCATTCTTCCTGGGCTGGCCTACACATACAGAGGAATGTTTGCAAGTAAACAGAGCCATTTACAACCAATTGTCCTAGTCAATGGGAGCCATCAGGATTCTAAACCACCATTAATGACCCACACTTTGCATAATTACAATGGGCCTCAGAGTTCTACTTCATATTCCTAGTTTCAGATACAAGAATGATACATTCATACAAAGAGGATGAACACACTCCATAGATTATAAGCTTTGTAATGATACCTTACAAGAGACCTTTGCATAAAGCATATTCCAGTTACACCGTATTCACACTCATCAGCATATTTCCATAAAAAATTATGGAGTGCAACGTCACAGGCAATTATCCACTGATCCAGCCTCCGTCATCCAGTCCCAGTTTCTGGCAGTCAGTGGTTTAGGGACACCCAGAGCATGGAGTTGCGTCCCTGACCAGCTTGGCTAATAGCCATTGATGGGCCGTTCCTCCAGACGCCATTATAAGTTTAGCATCTACAACCTACTGTGGCAGGGAGTTCCACAGGTTGACCGTGTGGTATGTGAAGAAGGATTTCCTTGTGTTTGTTTTAAATCTGCTGCCCGTCAATTTCATTGGGTGCCCCTAGTTCTTGTGTTACGAGAAGGGGTAAATAACAGTTCCTTAATCCCTTTCGCCACACCAGTCAGGATTTCATAGACATCCATCATATCCCCCCTGACTGGTTTGCCGGTCCGGGTTCAACACCGACCGCTGTGTTGTTGAGACCCTCTAGCACAGTGGTTCCTAAATTGAGGTTCGCAAAATATTACAGGGGGTTCTCAGGAAAAAAATCCCTAATGGCGGACAGAGCTGTCCCTAAGGATCCCAGGCAGCACAGGGCCAGTAGCCCGGAGCCCCTGGACTTCCAAGAGCTAAGCAGATTGAAGCAAGCAGATCTAGCACACTGAGGAGATTTAAACTTCAAGACACTTTATAAGAAATGGAAAGGGAGGTGGATATTTTTGGCTGTTTTTAGAATGAAATAGGCAGCTAGTGCTGCTTTTAAAATGATTATGAAGAACAAATTTAAGCTTTGTTGTCACGCGCGTTGTTTGCCTGGACTGCGCTACCCCTGAATGCTTGTGTAGGAGGAACTCTTTGAGTTGGCGTCTTAAATCTCTTCCTGCTGTTTCACGTCGGCTACTCCTTGATGAAACGTAGGAGCCTTGTCTTATAACAGGCTTATTCAAAGTGATACAAGCTACGAAAGTGAGAGCTTAGACATGATGTAATAAAAACACTGTCATGATAAATAATAATCGATAATAAATAGTGTGCAATACGCATGTCATCAGAACAAATTTTATATTTCTGCGCTCAGTGCTTTTATAATTCATAGTCGGGTAAACGAGAAAATCCCTGGCAATATTCATTTTTCGGAGGGGGTTTGCGAGACTTGTCATTTTAGTGAAAGGGGTTCACAGGTTGTTAAAGTTTGGGAACCACTGCTCTAGCAGGGGGAGGTCTCAAACTGGGGGTCATGACCCCTCAGGGAGTCACAAGGTGGTTACATGGGGGTCCATGGGGCTGCCAGCCCTGAGCCCCCCCATTAAATTACCCCCCCCTTTTAATTTATTAAGAGGCAGTCACACTCAGAGGCTTGCTGCGTGAAAGGGGTCACTGACACCCTGCACTGCAGAACATGGATGGTGAAATTTGGGGGGAGGAGGGGGTTGGCTTAAGCTGTTCCAAGTGAACAGTCCCAGACTGATTAATCTCTCCTCATTCGGCAGCCGTTCCAGACCCCGGATCATTTCTGTTGCTCTTTTCTGAACTTTTTCCAATTCCAATGTATCTTTTTTGAGCTGGGACGACCGAATCTGCACCCAGCATTCAAGATGTGGACAAACCATGGATTTATATAGAGGCAACATGATATTTTCTGTTTTATGATCTATCCCTTTCCTAATGATTCCCAACTCTCTGGTGGCTTTTTTGGCTGCCGCTGCACAGTGAGCGGATGGTTTCAGAGAACTGTCCACACTGATGCCGAGATCTCTTTCCTGAGCGATAACAGCTCATTTCGACCCTGTCCGTTTGCCTGCAGAGTTGGGGTTACGGTTTCCCATGTGCAGTGCTTTGCATTGATCAATGCTGCTTTTCATTGGCGAGTTTTGTCTCCCAGTCGCCCGTTTTACGAGATCCCTTCGTAGCTCTTCGCAGACGGCTTTGGGCTTCATGGGGCTGCGGGTCGGGAGTGAGGAGCGGCCCCCCCAGTGGGGGAGGTCATGGTCGAGGGGCATAAGATGCCCTGGTGGGGGGACCCTTCCCCTGCATCTGGCAGCTCTCTTGGTCCAGGGTCTTCGTCTCTCCCAGCTGCAGCAGGACTCGGCCAGGATCAGTGCCACGGCCAGCAGGACTCCGGCGCCCAGGCCCAGACGGATGATGTTGCCCTGGGTAAAATCCAGGTGCCAGGGTGGGGCCGGAGCTGCTAAAGAGGGGAGGAGTCAGTCTGCAGGCACTTCCCAGGGGAGTGTGGGGTGTTAGGATCAGACCTCACCAAGCTCCTAATGCAACTGGGTGTGACTCTTGGGTTGATCCTGGGGGGTTGAGATCTGATCCCAGCCCTGGGCCTCGTTTCCCACATCACTTACCTGGCAGAGGGCTGTGGCTGTCTAGAATCTGGGCTGGCACCTGTACAAAGAGTGTGTGTGTGTGTGGGTGTTAAACCCAGCACCAGAAACCTCCCAGCCTGCTTTACCTGGCCACTACCCCTGCCACTGTCTTGGGCACCATCCCCCAGCCCTGCGAGGTACAGATCCCCTGGCATGCCCCCCCTCATATGGGGGGTGGGAACACTGGTGTCCTGGCCAAACCCCAGTAGGGGTGGGGGGGTGCAGAGGATTCTGTTCAACCTCCTTAAATACCCTCTATGCTTTCAACTGGATTTTCTTTCATAGAATATCAGGGTTGGAAGGGACCTCAGGAGGTCATCTAGTCCAACACCCTGCTCAAAGGGGGACCAATCCCCAGACAGATTTTTGCCCCAGATCCCTAAATGGCCCCCTCAAGGACTGAACTCACAACCCTGGGTTTAGCAGGCCAATGCTCAAACCACTGAGCTATCCCTCCCCCTCCTGTCACTTCCTGTCCCAAACTCTTGGGGTGTTTGTGCTGTTAAACAGCCCCTGTGCTGTGTCGTGCCGCGCCCCACCCCAAAGAGGCTGCATCCCCGTGCCAGGCGAGGGGTCCCTGTATAACCAGCCACGTGCCCCACCCCCGAGGGCCACGTCCAGTGCTGGGTGAGGGGTCTCCGTATGAACCCACAGCAAGCAGGAGTGACTCTGGATTGACCCTGGGGGGCTGAGATCCAAACCCAGCCCTGGCCTGGCCTCTGTTTCCCATGTCACTTACCTGGCAGAGGGCTGTGTACCAGGATGGTGGGGCTGGAGTCCCTGAGGGGTGTGGCAGGGCTGGAATCTGGGCTGGTGCCTGTATTAAGAGGAGGGGTGTTAAACACGGCACCAGAAATCTCCCAGTCCAGTGTGTCTGGCCGCTACCCCTGCTGTTGTCTCAGGCGCCATCCCCCAGCCCTGCCAGTGCTGGGCAGTGCAGCTCCCCTGGCATGGCCCCCCAGAAGTGGGGTGGCAACCCCAGTGTCCTGGCCAAACCCCAGCAGGGATGGGAGGAAGAGGATTATGTTCAACCTCCCTAAATACCCTCTGTGCTTTCAACTGGATTCTCGGTCACGTCCACTCCCAAATCCGTGGATTGTTTCTTTGTGCTGTTAAACAGCCCCCATTCTCCACCCCAGAAAGGCCGCATCTTAGTGCCAGGTAAGGGGTCCCCATGCCCCACCCCAGAGGGGCCACATCCCAGCACCAGGTGAGGGGTCCCTGTATACACAGCTCCCATGCCCCACCCCACAGGAGCTGCATCTCAGTGCCAGGCGAGGGGTCCCCATATGACCCCACAACAGTCAGGAGTGACTCTGGATTGACCCTGGTGGGGCTGAGATCCGAACCCAGCCCTGGGCCTCTGTTTCCTACGTCACTTACCCGGCGGAGGGCTCTGGCTGTGTGCCGGGGGTGTTGGGGTGGTGGGGCTGGGGTCTCTGGTGGGGGCACTGGGGCTGGAATCCGGGCTGGTGCCTGTACAAAGAGCAGTGGCAGAGGAAGGATGTTTAAATCCAGCACCAGAAACCTCCCAGCCTGGTCTGTCTGGCTGCTATCCCTGCCACTATCTTGGGTGCCATCCCCGAGCCCTGCCAGCGCCTGGGCGGTACCGATCCCTTGGCATGTCCCCCCACATGGAGGGGCAGGAACCCCGTCGTCCTGGCCAAACCCCAGTGTGTGTGTGGGGAGTTCTCGGTTGTTTTTCCCTATTAACTTTTGCTTCTGATTTTAAAAATAGTTGTACAGGAAAAACCCACCCAAACTAGACTTCGGCTTCTCAGCCCATTGGCTGCCTCGCTGCAGCGAGACGCCTGATAATAGTTCTCCCCAGTTTGACGGGGCATAACCGGACCCAGTGACTTGTGACGTACAAAGCCCCACGCCTCGCACACGCCGGAGAAACAGGATGAAAGCAAAGTGAAGAGAAGCAGCGTTCGCTGATGAGAGCTGGGAAGGGGGTACAGAAGAGGGGCAGTGAAGGGGGGCGGGTTGCTTCATTCAGTTCCTTCCAGGAGAGCATCTCAGGATCCCTGTGAATTTTTCGTGTGTGTGTGTGTTCCACACGACTGCCCTAAATACACTCTGCGCTTTCCACTGGATTCTCCCTCACTTCCTGTCCCAAATGCTTGGGGTGTTGCTTTGTGCTGTTAAACAGCCCCCACGCCCCATCCCAGAGGTGGCTGCATCTCCACTCTGGGTGAAGGTCTCTATAACCAACTCCCGCACCCCACCCCAGAGGTGGCTGCATCTCCACTCTGGGTGAGGTGTCCCATATAACCCGCCCCTGCACCCCAGCCCAGAGGGGCTGTGTCCCAGCGACAGGTGAGTGGTCCCTGTATAATTAGCCTCTGCACCTCACCCCAGAGGTGGCTGCATCTGAGCTTTGGGTGAGGGGTCCTCGTATAACCAGCACCCCCACCGCATCCCAGAGTCAGCCGCACATTGGGGACTCACCTCCCACAACCAGCCGGACAGGGTCGCTGCTCTCTGACCACCGGGGCTGCCCATATCGGCTGAGATACCTGCAGTGGTAGGTGCCGGTGTCACCTGGGCCGGCGCGGTTGATGGGGAACTCGGCCGCCTGGCCCCACGCCTCGGCGTGCTGCACCGGGATGGGGCCCGTGTCCCTGTGGAGGAAGAGCCGGGCGCAGGGCACCTGGCAGAGGCAGCGCAAGGAAACCCGCCCTCCAGCAGGGACCATGCCCCCCGCTGGGTTCACCCGGAGTGAGGCCTTGTCTGGGGTGACAGAGGGAGGGGCAATGAGACACAGACTCCCACACCCTGCTCCCCAGGGGGCAGAGACCTCTCCCCTCCCCTCCCCCACCCCCCATCGGGCAGAGACCTATCCTTCCCCCACCCTCCAGAAGCAGCGGCACGTCCCCTCTCTGGCTCCTACACGTAGGGGCAGCCAGGGGGCTGACATGCTGTCCCCACCCCAATTGCCACCCCTGCAGCTCCCATTGGCCGGGAACCATGGCCAATGGGAGCTGTGGGGGTGGTACCTGCGTACGGGGCAGCGTGTAGAGCCGCCTGGCTGTGCCTCTGTGTAGGAGCCGGAGACAGGACGTGCTGCTGCTCCCGGAGCTGCCTGAGGTAAGCGCCACCCAGAGCCTGCACCCCTGATCACCCTCCCACCCTTTGAACCCCTTGGCCCCAGCTCAGAGCTCTCTCCTATACCCAAAACCCCTCAACTCCAGCACCACCCCAGAGCCCGCACCCCCAGCCAGAGCCTGCACTCCAACTCAGCCCAGAGCCCAGAGCCCCCTCCTGCCCTTCAGACCCCTCGGTCCCAGCCCAGAGCACTGTCCTGCACCCCAAAACCCTCATCCCCATCCCCACCCCCAAAGACCACACTCCCAGCTAGAGCCCTCATCCCCTCCTGCACCCCAACTCCCGCCCCATCCCAGAGCCCCCTTCTGCACCCCAAATTCCTCAGCCCTGGCCCCACTCCAGAGTTTGCACCCACAGCCAGAGCCCTCACCCCTTCCTGTACCGCCCCGCCCCAGCCCAGAGCTCCCTCCCACACCCTGAAACCCTCATTTCTGGTCCCATCCCAGAGCCCTCACTCCCTCTGTGTGCCCCAACCCTGTACCCAAGCCTTGATCACCCTCCTGCCCTTCAACCCCCTTGGTCCCAGCCCAGAACACTGTCCTGCACCCCAAGCCCCTCATCCCCAGCCCCACCCCAGAGTCTGCACCCCCAGCCAGAGTTCTGACCCCCTCCTGCACCCCAACCCCCTGCCCCAACCTGGAGCCCCCTTCTGCACCCCAAACCTCTCATCCCCGATTCCACCCCAGAGCCCACACCCCCAGCTAGAGCCCTCACCCCCTCCCACATCCAGGTCCCCTGAGCCAGGCCGGTGAAAGTGAGCATGTGAGTGAGGGCGGGGGGGAATGGAGAGAGCAGGGGTGGGGCGGGGGTGTGTCTCAGAGCGGGGGCAGGGCCTCGGAGGAGGGGCGGGCAGTGGGCGGGGCAAAGGCGTTCGGTTTTGTGCGAGTAGAAAGTTGGCAACTCTACTGGGGGGGATTCAGAGATCTCCCCCCCATGGCTCGGCCCCTCCCTGGAGCGGGAGGGCCTGGCTCTCTGGGATTCCCAGAGGGTTGCATGGAAGAGGGGGAGGGGTCAGCCCCCATCCCGACCCCCCTATCCCCCATCCCAGGGTCACTCACGTGCTGCAGCAGCTGGGGGGCGGCCAATCCTCAGGACACCTGTAATGAATGGGGGGGGTGTCAATATGGGGGGAGGGTGGGTCCCTGGTGGGAGGGGCCTGGGCGGCAAATGGGGGTCCCTGGTGGTAGGGGCTCTAGGGGGCCTGGGGAAGGGGTCAGACACCCCCTGGGTCTCCCTTGGCACCGAGACCTCCCCAGGGATGGGTTGGGGTCACACCAATGGTTCCCGTCCAACCAGCCAGACTGGCCAGAGACACGGCCCCGGGCAGAGCGGGTGGAGGTGGAAGTGGAGGGGGGCAGTAGAAGGACTCGGGAGGTGGAAAGGGAGGTAGAGGGTAGGGAGCATGGGGGCAGTGGAGGGGAGCTCTGTGTGGGGGAATGGAAGTGGTCTGTGGCAGGGTGGTGGAGGGGGGCAGTGGAGGGGGTATGTGGGGGGTGGTGATAGAGTGGGGCAGTGGGGGGGGTCTGTGGGGTGGTGGTGGAAGGGACAGTGCAGGGGGTCTGTGGGAGATGGCAGAGGGGGCAGTGGAGGGGCAGTGGAGGGGGTCTGTGGGGTGGTCTGTGGGGAGTGGCAGAGGGGGGCAGTGGAGGAGTGGAGGGGGGCCCTGTGCGGGGGAGTGGAGGGGGCAGTGCAGAAGGTCTGTGGCGGGTGGCAGAGTGGGGCGGTGGAGGGGCAGCGGAAGGGTTCTGTGGGGGCTGCAGAGGGGAGCAGTGAAGGGGGGCCCTGTGTGGAGGAGTGGAGGGGGCAGTGCAGGAGGTCTGTGGGGGATGGAAGAAGGGGGCAGTGGAGGGGGTCTGTGGGATGGTCTATGGGGGATGGCAGAGGGGAGCAGTGGAGGAGTGTGCTACGTAGCAGCTCTGTGTTCTGGGGGAACCAGGGCGCAGTACCCAGACCTTCGCCCCCCACCCCACTGCGCCTCTGTTTGCACCAAAGCCGATCAGACGGCAGACTTACAAAAAGCAATGGAAAGGCTGTGGGAGACCCACCAAAACCCCTGGGACAAGAGTGACCAGATTAAGGAAACTCCCCTGGCCTCATCTGCATGGGAGATGGGACAAGGAGGCATCTCCATCAGCACAGCCTGGAGACCAGAGTTTCCAAGGCAAGAACTGCAGGAAACTCTGGGCCCAGCGAAATCAGTGCATGCTGGAGGATCTCTGCTCCCGATGTTAATGAGCCCAGGTCTGCACACCCCCAGCTCTGCAGTGATCAGCCCAATTCTAGTAACCAATCCTTGACTGGGATCCGAAATAGTGAAACTCCCTGATTGGACTGTGAGCTCCCTGGAAGGAACACCGTCCATAGCTAGGAATGATCAGCTCCCAGGGTCTAGCCTGAACAAAACACCTTTGGTATCCTCCCTTGTTTACACATAAACACATCTAGTGTTCTCCCTTGAACCATTGTTGTTTGTCTACAAAAACCCCTACCTATATTCAAGTCAGTGCTCTGATGCCTGGATCCAAAATCTGCATCAGTTCCATTGGGACGTCATCTTCTCCTGACTGATCGTGCTGGGGGCTCTGCCTGTTTCCAGCACTCCGGGCCCTCAGCTAACACCACCTGGGATCCCTGATCAATTCAAGCTTCACAGAGTGGTGGGAACCCAGCTCTCGCTCTCTAGGTGTAGCCTTCTGACCCTGACTTGTGTGATCAATTACAGTTTTGTAAACCTGACTTTTATAATCAATTTAAGTTAGATTTAATATTATAACTGTTTTGTTCATTTGGCTCCCCTATGGTTATTCCCTGGTGTGACAGAGTAGGTGTGACAGAGCACGGAATGGAGTGTATTGACCTGGGAATGTCGTGTGGGAGTTTTACTGGGACTGTCTGCGTTGGGAATGGGATATCAGCGTGTGACTTCACTTGAGGGATGATACCTCAGCACGTAACCTGAGTCCAGGAGGAGGTTGGGGCCAGGTGACACCTTCTGCCCAGGAAACTGGACAAAGCCTGGAGGAGGAGCCGGGGGGAGCCTGGGGGAGATGGCTGGAGGGGGTTTCAGTTTGGAGTGGGCTGGGGAAATGGAGAGAGGTCCAAAGCCAGGGTCTGGACCTTCTAGCCCCCAAGATGGACCTGACTGAGGGGGTCCTATTTTCTGTACCTACAAGCTCTTTTTGAATTGTGTTCCTGTCATCTAATAAACCTTCCATTTTACTGGCTGGCTGAGAGTCACGGTGAATCGCAGGAAGAGGGGGGTGCAGGGCCCTGACTCCCCAACACTCCGTGACAACTGGTGGAAGCGGTGGGATGTACTGCACCCTGTGGATAGCGCTTCCTGCAGTAAGTAACTGGGGAGCAGTAAAATGAAGGGGGATTGACGAGGCGTGCTGAAGGCTCAGAGAGGAGCAGTTTTTGGGATCAGAGAAGCTACGCTTAACCCCTGGGAGTGTGTGACCAGCAAGAAGGACTGTTATAGTAACAGGGTCCCCCTGGGGACCACGGTGAGCGATTCCAGGGGCGGAGGAGTCTGTGGCTTGACCCTGGGAGAGAGAAGGATTGTTTCAGGAACAGGGTCCCCTTGGTGAGTGGTTCCAGGGGTGGAGGCATCTGCGGCTTGACCCCGGGAGAGAGGTGGTGACCTGGAGGAGGGCTGGTACAGTAGGGGTTCTTCCTGGAAACCGTGGGGAGCTGAGAGCACACAGGCCTGCGAGTCCACAGCAACTTGGGAACAGAGGGAAGATGTATAGCCATCGCCTTAAGAGGGACCTGGTAGAGCTGTGCCAGCAGAGGGGGCTGTGCATTGGAAAGCTCACCAAAGCACAGCTGATTGCCCAGCTGGAGGAGAAGGATCGCTCAGAGGAGCCAATTCCTGTCCCTGAGGGAAGCAGCCTGGCAGATACAGGCTGGGAGGGGTCAGACTGCTGCTGAGGGCATCCCAAGGCCCCTCCTACTTATAGCTAGGGGAAGGGCTGGAAGGAGCCCGGTGAACACTGGGGGCACCGTGACTCCCGTGGCCAGCAGGGGATCCTCACGGCAGAGCTCCCCATCACTGGAGTGGAGGCAGCTGGAATTGGAGAGGGAGATAAAACTGAAAGAGCTGGAGGATTGGGAGAAACAGCGGCAGCATGAACTGAAGTTGGCAAGGCTGAGAGCCCCCTGCTGCGGTGAGTGAGGGGGGACCCAGGATTGCATGGAGCTTTGAGGGGAGGACACAGATGAATTCCTAATGGCCTTTGAGATGGCCTGCGAGCTGCACAGGGTTGACCCTGCAGACAGGCTCCGGTTTCTCACCCCCTTACTGGACCCCAAAGCCATGGGGTATACAGCTGAATGGAAGGGGTGGAGGCAGGGGACTATGAACTGTACAAAAAGGCCCTGCTAGGCAAGTTTGGGATAACTCCTGAGGCGTATCGGAAAAAGTTCCGGAGTCAGCGTAAAACCCCTGAGGACACATATCTGGAATGGACCCTCTGAATGGGGAGATATGTCCACAAGTGGGCAGATGGGGCCAGACTAAGGAGGACATGGTTAAACTGATTGTACTGGAGCAACTATATGAACAGTGCCCATCCGACCTGAGGATATGGTTGGGGGACAAAAAGCCAGAGGACCTGCAGAGCGCAGGGCAGCTGGCTGATGAGTTTGTGGACAGCCAGTCAGGGGGTAGAAAGGATGAGTCCCAAAAGAATAAGCCCACGATGGTGCAGAGAGAGAGTCACCCTGGGAGCCCCCCAAAGTGGGAATGTGGAGAACCCCCTCTCAAGGGGAAAAAACAGTATCGGGACCGAGCAACCGACCTGCTCAAGGGGCCCAACGCGACATGAGCTGCTATTACTGTAGCCAGAGAGGCCACATACGGTCCCAGCGCCCCAAGCTCAAGGACAGACTGAGCAAACCGAACCCACACATGGTTAACTGTGTAGAGACCCAGCCGGACAAGGGGCAGGCTTCCCAGGCAGGGGGGGCTGGCAGCTTACAAACTGCTCAGGAGGGAGGAGTTTCCCAGACCAGTTCCTCTGAGGGGTGGGATGCTACAGACTTAAGGTTCTCCGTTTACAGGGTGGGCATGGGGCTGTCCCTGCAGAGCGAGTGCCTTGTTCCCCTGGAGATGTATGGGAGGAAGGTCAATGGATACTGGAATACAGGCACGGAGGTGATGCTCATCCTGCCCGAGGTGGTGGCCCCAGATCAGGTGATGCTCAATGCCTATTTGACCCTGACAGGAGTGGGCAGGACCCCATTTAAGGTGCCTGTGGCAAGGGTACACCTGAAATGGGGGGCCAAAGAGGGCCCCAAGGACATGGGGGTGCACCACCATTTGCCCACTGAGGTGTTGATGTAGAGTGACCTAGAGGACCGGACAAGCAACCCCAAGAATGCCTTGGTTATGACTGTAGCCAGAGCCGGCAAGGGGCACTATGACTCCGGTGAGATACCCTCCCCGAGGTCAGGGCAAAGGATCCTACCCTGGTGGGGAGGAAGTGCCCAGGGACAAGGCTCAGAGGGGCGGCGGCTTCAGTCCCAGCCAGTGAGAGAGAGCAGGTCTCCATCCCTTCCCCAGCTGCTCAGTTCTAGGTCAAGTTGCAGACAGATCCCTCCTTGTGGAAGCTAAGGGACCTGGCCGACCTCAGTGCGGTACAGTTCATGAGGAGAGGTTGCAAGGAGAGGTTCCTGTGGGAGAAGGGGTTCCTGTACCGAGAATGGATTCCCCCCGGGGAAGTGGAGTAGTGGGGGATCCGGAGGCAGCCAGTGGTCCCCCAGAAGTTTCGCCACAAGCTGCTGTACCTGGCCCATGACATCCCTCTCACAGGGCACCAGGGAATTCGGTGCACCAGGCAGAGGCTGCTACAGAACTTTTACTGGCCTGGGGTCTTTCGTACTGTCCAACAGTACTGCCGATTCTGTGACCCCTGTCAGAGGGTGGGGAAGGCCCGGGACAAGGGGAAAGCGGCTTTGAGACCCTTGCCTATTATAGAGGAGCTTTTCCAGAAGGTGGCTGTGGACATAGTGGGGGCTCTCAGCAAGACGATCCGGACGGGGAAGAAATACATTTTGGTGGTGGTAGATTTCGCTGCCCGCTACCCTAAGGCAATGGCCTTAGCTTCCACTGAAGCAGACACCGTGGCGGATGTGCTGCTGACCATTTTCAGCCGAGTGGGGTTCCCCAAGGAAGTCTTGACAGACCAAGGATCCAACTTCATGTCAGCCCTGCTCTGGTGCTTGTGGGAGAAATGTGGGGTCTGGCACACCTGGGCCTCAGCGTATCACCCCCAGTCCAACAGGCTGGTGGAGACGTTCAATGGGACGCTAAAGATGATGCTAAAAACCTTTATGAACCAGCTTCGGCAGGACTGGACCAAGTACTTACCTCACCTGCATACAGGGAAGTGCCCCAGGCGTCTACCGGGTTTTCACCTTTTGAACAGTTATATGGAAGGAGGGTAAGGGGGCCCCTGGACCTGATGAGAGACGAATGGGAGGGGAAGGCCACTCCCGATGGAGAATCAGTGGTGGAGTATGTCCTGAACTCCTGACCTTCCGAGAAAGACTTGCTGAGCTCATGTGCTTGGCCAAGGAGAATCTAGCCAGAGCCCAGAGGAAGCAGAAGGTCTGGTATGACCACACGGCACGCGCCCTTGCCTATGCCATCAGGTGATGGTTCTCATCTCCGTGAGAAGAAACAAACTACAGGCTGCCTGGAAAGGTCCCTTCAAGGCTGTCAGGCAACTAAATGAGGTAAACTATGTGGTGGAACTAACGGAGCGCACCGCCACTGGGCGTACCATGTTAATATGATGAAGTCATATTATGAAACGGGGAATGCGGTGTTGGCCGTGTGTGGACATTGGGAGGAGCAGGGAGATGACCCTTTAGTAGATCTATTCCCTGAGACAGGAGATGGCTCCTCCCTGGAATCCTCCCCTCTCTGATTGGCTGACCCCTGCCCAGCAAGCTGAGATCAGAGGGGTGCTGCATTTGTACTGACAGCTGTTTGCCAACCAGCCTGGACTCACTAATCTGACTGTCCACCGGGTGGAGACAGGATTGCACCCACTTATAAGATGCTCCCCTTCTGAGGGTATGTCTACATCTACAATTTTGTAGCGCTGGTTGTTACAGCTGTATTAGTACAGCTGTATAGGGCCAGCGCTGCAGAGTGGCCACACTTAAAGCAACCAGCGCTGCAAGTGGTGTTAGATGTGGCCACACTGCAGCGCTGTTGGGCGGCTTCAAGGGGGGTTCGGGGAACGCAAGAGCAAACCGCGGGAAAGCAGGTCTCCTTCCCCGGTTTTGCTCCAGTGTTCCCCGAACCCCCGAGCAAGCAGGTCTCCTTCCCAGCGGTTTGCTCTCGCGTTCCCCGAACCCCCGAGCAAGCAGATCTCCTTCCCCGCGGTTTGCTCTCGCTTTCCCCGAACCCCCCTGCAAACGGCGGGGAAGGAGACCTGCTTGCTCGGGGGTGCGGGGAAGGAAACCTACTTGCACGGGGGTTCAGGGAACGCGAGAGCAAACCGGGGAAGGAGACCTGCTTCCTCGCGGTTTGCTCTCGCGTTCCCCGAACCCCCCTGCAAACCGCTGGGAAGGAGACCCGCTTGGGGGGGGATTCGGAGAACACCGGAGCAAACCGCGGGGAAGGATACCTGCTTGATTACCAGAGAGGCTTCCTCAGGTATGCTGGGATACCTGCTTATTCCACGGAGGTCAAGAAAAGCACTGGTAAGTGTCTACACTTGATTACCAGCGCTGGATCACCAGCGCTGGATCCTCTACACCCGAGACAAAACGGGAGTACGGCCAGCGCTGCAAACAGGGAGTTGCAGTGCTGGTGATGCCCTGCAGATGTGTACACCTCCTAAGTTGCAGCGCTGTAACCCCCTCACCAGCGCTGCAACTTTGTGATGTAGACAAGCCCTCAGTCACAGAGAAAACTGCTCAGGACCTGAAAAGAGAGGTCAGGGACATGCTGGCTTTGGGGGTGATCCAGCCATCTTCCAGCCCTGTGGCCTCACCAGTGATGCTGGTCCCCAAAAAGGACGAGTTGATCCAGTTCTGTGTGGAGTATCAGAAGCTCAATGCCATCACCATGTCTGATGCCTAACCCATGCCCAGACCTGACGAGCTCCTAGACAAGCTGGGGGGAGCTCGCTACCTTACCACCATGGATCTTACAAAGGGCTACGGGCAAGTGCCACTGGATGCAGATGCCAGGCTGGAATCGGCCTTTATCACCTCTCTGGGGCTGTATGAGTTCTTGGCCCTGCCTTTTGGCCTCAAGGGGGTGCTGGCCACCTTCCGGCACCTGGTGGATCAGCTACTGTGGGGGAAGGAGAATTTTGCTGTGACATATATTGATGACATCTGCGTCTTCAGCCAGACCTGGGAGGACCATGTGTCCCAGGTTAGACAAGTGCTGGACAGACTCTGGGAGGCTGGGCTGACTATAAAGGCTGAGAAGTGCAAGGTGGGGATGGCTGAAGTATCTTATCTGGGCCATTGGGTGGGGAGTGGCTGCCTAAAGCCAGAACCAACCAAGGTGGAGGTGATCAGAGACTGGCCCGCTCCCCAAACCAAAACGCAGGTCCAGGCCTTTATTGGGATGGCGGGGTACTATCAAAGATTTGTGCCCCACTTTAGCGCCATAGCTGGCCGTATCACTGAGCTATGCAGGAAGGGGAAGCCAGACAAGGTGATCTGGACCAAGCAGTGCCAGCAGGCTCTCCAGGTTCTGAGGAGGCTCTGGTCAGTGGCCCAGTTCTGGTAACCTCAGATTTTGACAAGCCCTTTATGGTGTTCACCGACGCCTCAGACACGGGACTGGGGGCTGTGTTAATGCAGGTGGATGAAAAGGGGAAGAGATGTCCCATCGTGTACATGAGCAAGAAGTTGCTACCCCGGGAGCAGAACTATGCAGCCATCTAGAAGGAATGCCTGGCCATGGTGTGGGCCCTTAAGAAACTGGAGCCATATCTCTTTGGGCGACACTTCACTGTGTGCACCGACCACTCTCCCCTGACCTGGCTGCACCAGATGAAAGGAGCCAACGGCAAGCTCCTGAGGTGGAGCCTGCTCCTGCAGGATTATGGCATGGAGGTGGTCCATGTGAAGGGGAGTGCCAATGGGCTAGCTGATGCGTTGTCCCAGAGAGGGGGCCCTGAATTTCCCCAGGTCACTGGTTAGAGTGACCCTGCTGAGTTCAATCTCGAAGGGGGGAGAGATGTGACGGAGTAGGGAGTGGGGAGTATTGACCTGGGAATGTTGCATAGTTTACTTTCTGCATTGGTGCTGGATGGTGGTGGGAACCTGGATCTGGACTCCCCACCACCTGACTGAGGGGTCCTGTTCTCTGTACCTACAAGCTCTGTTTTGGACTGTGTTCCTGTCGTCTAATAAACCTTCTGTTTTACTGGCTGGCTGAGAGTCATGGTGAATCGCAGGAAGTGAGGGGTGCAGGGCCCTGACTCTCCCACACTCTGTGACGCCTGGAAAGAAATAACTTTAATAGTTAAGCTGGTTGCTTCTCTCTCTCTCCTTCCCCCATTTGTGGGTGGTTTTTGGTTTCCTCATTTGCTCTGCAGCAGCGCACCTCGTACCTAAGCTAAAAGTTCCCTGCAGCGCCCAAACATCCTGTGGGGTTTGCTCATCAGGTGGGTTACTATGTGAAAGTGGGGCTAGAGATGTGGTGACCCTGGGACATATGAGGGTGGCAGCGTGGAAGTGCTGCTCAACCCAGCCTGCTCAGGCGAGCTCTGCTCCGGTGCGGGGCCCATGGCGTATGAGGGGGATGGCTTGGAAGTGCTGCTCGACCCAGCCTGCTGAGTCCAGGGACATATGAGGGGTTAGCGTGGGAGTGCTGATTAACTCGGTCCTCTCAGACGCGCTCTGTTAATGTGTGTGTTCGTCTGATTCTGGGGCTGGAGGAACCCAGCCTTAGGGAACTGAGATCCTGCAGGATGGCTCCATTGGGAGGGAACCGAGGTCCTGCAGGGTAGCTCCATTGGGAGGGAACTTGCAGCAAGGAGTAGAGTACAGAAGTACAGAACCCCCCACCCCCCAGAAGAGTAACCCTAATAAATGAGCAAACCCCAAAGTAACAGGCAAATCTGGTTACAAGTGGAGGGGGCAGTGAAGGGGGTTGGGGGGGCAGAGAGGGGCAGTGGAGGGTGGAGATGGGGCTAACCCTAGCACTGTCACTCCTCTAAGCAATCACCAAACAGTTGGACTCCAGAGTCCCTAAGCCAGCACATCCCAGCCTCTGAGTGGGGTGGGGGGCTGGATGGAGCACTCTGGCCACTGGGTTGGGGGGCTGGGTGTGTGGGGGACACTCTGGCCACGGGGTGGGGGAGGTGGGCGAGGGGGCATTCCAGCCATGGGATGGGAGGTTAGGAGGGGGGACATTACAGCCATGGGGTGGGGGCTGGGTGGGGGAACACTCTGTCCATGGGATGGGGGATGGGGGACACTCTGGCCACGGGGTGGGGGAGGTGGGCGAGGGGGCATTCTAGCCATGGGATGGGGGTTAGGAGGGGGGACATTACAGTCATGGGGTGGGGGCTGGGTGGGGGAACACTCTGGCCATGGGATGGGGGATGGGGGGCACTCTGGCCACGAGGTGGGGACTGGGCAGAGAGAACTCTGGCCGTGGGGGGGGGACACTCCAGCCATAGGGTGTGGGTAGGAGGTGGGCAGGGGAATCTACTCACAGCAGATGAGGAAGAGGATGAACGCCTGGTCCATGGCTTCGGGGCCCATGGCAGCAACTGGGCACTGACGCTGCAGCCAGCACTGGGCAGGAAATGTCAGTAGAACAGGAAACCAGAGACTCGTTCAGCATGGCCCAGGTGTCCCCTTGTGCTGGGCGCTGCCATGACACAGAGTCACTGAGATTGGGGCCCTGCTGCGCCAAGCGCTGCCCAGACATAGAGTCACCGAGATCGGGGCCCCGTCAGGCTGGGCGATGCCCAGACACAGAGTCACTGAGATCGGGGCCCCGTTGGGCTGGGCACTGCCCAGACACGCTCACTAAGATGGGGGGCCACATTGCATTAAGCGCTGTGTTACCACAGTCCATTCACTTCATTCAGCTTCACCTCACAGTCAATGAGCCTCTGCTCTAAGTACCCCCACAGATTTGTGCTCACAAGGACAGAAAAGCAAATCTCTAGATGGGGAACCCACAAATTAGCCCATCTTCCTCTTCTCTCCTCTGCAAATCTCTATCCCCTCCCTCATTTCCAGCCCTCCTATCCCCTGCTCTACTCATTTCATTACCCAACCAAACGACATTGCTTGTACTCTCGGGGTGACCTCTCAGCCAGGTGGCTTCATGCCCCAGCCCCCTGCCCCATCTTGAGTCCAGCGAGGATAATAATCTATTGTCACATTTACACACTGAAGCCTGAGAACTTGCCAGGTAGCACAGCCAAACTCAACAGGTGGGACTATGGGTAAACAGCATGTAAATCAGGCTAGATAGAGTAGGCGTTGCCTCTTCTCCCATTTAGAGGGAACAGAGAGCCCCAGCCCCTAGCCCAGGGGTCAGCAACCTTTCAGAAGTGCTGTGCTGAGTCTTCGTTTATTCACTCTGATTTAAGGTTTTGTTTGCCAGTAACACATGTTAACGTTTTTAGCAGGTCTCTTTCTATAAGTCTATTATATATAACTAAACGATTGTTGTCTGTAAAGTAAATACGTTTTTTAAAATGTTTAAGAAGCTTCATTTAAAATTAAATTTTAATGCAGAGCGCCCCGGAGTGGTGGCCAGGACCCAGGCAGTGTGAGTGCCACTGAAAATCAGTTCGCATGCCAGCTTCGGCACCCGTGCCTTAGGTTGCCTATCCCTGCCCTAGATGATAATTGGTCATTGGTTTATGGACCACAATCTTGGTGATTTTGTGTCTGGGCCGCGCTTGGCGTGATGGTGCCCTGATCACAAAGATGCAAAAGCCACTGGAAGTCAGAAGGAAGCAAAAGGAGATAGCTGGGAGGAAATTCTCCGCTCTCATTTTGGATCTTCCCAAATGTTTTTCTGATGGAGCTTGCATGGACGTTGACGCCTTGCAGGAGAAATGTTTCTCGGGAGCCTGGTGCCTGGGACTGGCCCCTTTCGTCCCCTGCTCCTGCTCTTGCTGGGTAACTTGCTCAGGTCACAGAGCCCCTGAGGGGGGAAGAGAAACTCAAAGCCGCATCCTCACCAGTCCCACGCTTGGCCTGTCCCTCACGGTGCCCCTTTCTTGGGGCTGCATTCTGCTGTGAAAGAGCTAGAGAGGGAATGGGGAGAGAGGGCAGAGGGGCTTGAGTGTCTCAGTGAGGTTCTAGCAAAGGGGATGAGGCAGGGGATGGGTCATTGTCTCTAGGGCTAGAGACCCCCCCGGTTTCTCTAGGAGGGATGGGGCTCGAGGGGATGGCTCACTCTCCAGCCAGGATCACAGGGCTCTAATGGCTCTAGCACTGGACTGGATGAAGGACACCTGGGTTCTATCCCTGGCTATGCCATTCAGTGACCCTGGGCACGTCACTACCCTGCTCCATTGCCTCAGTTTCCCCTTTATGAGGGGAAGGGTAGAGGGGGCAGGGCTTGGGATGGATTGTGGGGGGTCAAGAACCCCTCCGGAAATCATAAAGTTGGTGCCTCTGTGCATGGCTGGCACGATTCATGTTGCCCCAACATCTGCCCCCCTATGTCAAGGATCCAGGCCCAGGTCCTCTGGAAGATCTAGCAGGTCCCTGTGTTTCCTGGCCTGCTGCTTTTCCCAGGTGCCTGGTGTGATGAAGTGGGAATTTTCTGTTGCAATTGTCTGAAGGGGAGGGATAGCTCAGTGGTTTGAGTATTAACCTGCTAAACCCATGGTTGTGAGTTCAATCCTTAAAGGGGGCCATTTAGAAATCTGGGGCAAAAAATCTGTCAGGGGTGGTACTTGGTCCTCAGTCCTGCTGTGAAGACAGGGGACTGGACTCAATGACCTTTTAAGGTCCCTTCGAGCCCTATGCGATAGGTATACCTCCATATATTAAAATCCAAGAACCTGAAATGAACAGCTGGGAAATTGGGCCAACTCCCCACTCCCTGCTGCGGAGTGGCCACTAGAGGAAGATGAAGTCGCACGTTTCACTAGTGAGCTTTCTATTCACAAGGCCAATTCTCCCCACACAGACAGGCTGGCACCAACACCCACCTCAGCCCCAGTGACACCCAACTTGGAGGTGGTGGGGATGCCTGGGGCTGGCTCCTACCCCTCTGCCCTGGAGCAGATGCCACATGGACCCTGGATTCTCAGATCCTGGCAAGTTTCAGTTAGATCTGGATGAAATTATGCAGCCTAAACTTGTCTTGGATTAAATGTTCAGATGTGACGACTTGGAGACGGTTAGTAAATCTGGGTCAATGTGGCCAAATTATTTCAGCTGTGGGGAAAAAATATTCAGGCAACATCCAAAAGTTGGTTTCCACATTTTTGAACCACAACGGATTGGTTTTATGATGGAAAACAACTGGAAAGCTCCTTTTGCTTTATTCCCACATCACAGAGAGCTCAGCAGTGAACGGACACAGATGTTTTTATTTTGGTTTGTTTTATGGTGACCTGATAGCCAGGGTGAAAAATTGGGACAACAGGCAACAGGGTCCTTGAGAAGACAGAGCCCCTAATATTGAGACAGTCCCAGGACATCTCATCACTCTATTTCAGTGGTCCTCAAACTGTGGGGTGTTCCCCCCCAGGGGTGTGTGAAGGATCACCTGGGGGCCCTGGAGACCCTCCCCATGAGGGTGAGGACGGAGCACCACCCAGCCCCCAGCTCTGCTCTGGCCCTGCCACTCACCCCAGCCCCCCTCCAGCTCTGCCCTGGCTGCAACCCCAGCCCCTGGCCCTGGCTGCAGCTTCGCTCCCAGTCGGGGTGTGGGGTGGGGACGCGGACACGTTCCATTCCTGTTAATGGGGAGAAAAGTTTGGGGCACACCACCGCCCTATTTATTTTTACTTTCCATTCATTGACAAGTTCAAAAAAATCCCCTTTCTGGATGGACCCACCATGAATCCTGCCCTCTCCTCACCTGCTGATTTTTTAGGAATTGCCAGAGAACCAAAAATCTGGTGTCCCTGAGGCTAGTTCTCTGCAAACTCATCTGCAGGCAGCGATCAAACAGGCCAGCGTTATGCTAGGGACTGACCGGACAGGAATAGGATAAATAAGACAGAAAATATTGCAATGCTGCTATCTGACCTATGGTTGCACCCACAACTTGAATACCACGTCCGGTTCTGGCTGCCCCAACTCAGAAAGGACATCGCTAGCTGGAAAAGGTTCAGAGAAGGGCAACAAAGATGATGACCAAAGTTATGGAACAGCTTCCATATGAGGAGAGACCAAAACTATTAGAGGTGTTCATCGGTGAAAACAGATGACTAAGAGGGGATAGGACAGAGGTTGATAACATCATGCTGGTGTGGAGAAAGCAAATAAGGAATTACTTACCACTTCACATAACACAAAAGCCAGGGGCCAGCCAATGAAATCCATAACACAAACAAGAGGAAGTCCTTTCTCACAAAGTGCAACGTTAACCTGTGGATCTCACTGCAGGTGGATGTTGTGGAGGCCAAAAGCACAACTGGGACCAAAAAAGCACCAGAGAAGATACTGGAGGCTAGGTCCATCGACGGCTATTAGCCAAGAGAGTCAGGGACACAACCCCATGCTCAGGGTGATGCTAAACCTCTGGCTACCAGTAGCAGGGTACATCACTGCATAATCACCCTGTTCTGTAGGTTCCCCTGAAGCTCTGGTATGGGCCACTGTCATAGACAGGATACTGGACAAGATGGACCATGGTCTCACCCAGTGGGGTCATTCTTAATCTGTGATTTTCTCGGCTCTAATTCTGGTTCCCACCGTAGGCTCAGAGAGGCTGAAAATCCTGCAGGTTCCATGGGATGAGCACCCACAGGAGACTGTCTATGAGCCAGACAAGGCTCGTTAATTGCCACCAGGAATGGAGTGGTCCCAGTGGAGCTGGTCCTCCGCCCCAGGCAATCAGAGAGATCTGTGCTGGGGGGAACACGCCACGGGCCTTCCAGTGCCCCTCTGGGTTGTAGCCCATGTCCTTTGTGCTGCAGAGGTTTTATGGGTCTGATTTAGTGTCTCTTCTGGTGCTGACGGCTTCGCTAACAACCACAGCCAGGTGACGGCTTTGAGTGTGGAAGCGAGGATATCTCGTGTATTGATTCAGGAGACGGATGAAAAACGCACTCTCTGGAGGGTGAGGTGGGGATCTTCCCACACCCAGGACGTCAGTTATGTACCAATCTTCGATAAGAGGGTGAGCAAAACAATTTGGCAAGTCCCTGTCTAGCAGCCCTCTCTGCTCTGTGTCTCCATGGCTGGTTGACCTGAAAGTCAACTTCTGCATGAGCAGTTGACACAGCCTATTCTGGGTGTGGAGCCTGACCCAGAGCTCCGTCTGTGTCTGAGCCTCTCGTCTTTGCCACAGAGCTGCTTTCTATGTGAAGCCCCTGCTGCACCATGGGGCTGGGAGCTCCTCAGCCTTTCCAGGCGTTTGCAAACTCGGTAGAGAAGAATGAAGGTGAGACATTTCTCAATTTGTATTCACTTCCCTCTTGCAGAGGGTGCAATGGTTATTACAGCGGGTGAAACGGTTTCCAACAGGCATTTCCCCTTCTCCCCTTGGAAAATGCTGTTCTGTCTCAGTCAAAACTTTCCGCGGGAACCCTATTGCTTTCAATGGTATTTCATGACCGGGGGGTGGAGGGAAGTGGGGGGAAGGAATCGGCCACTTTTTCAGTTTGTCATTTTGAGACAGCTTTTTCTTTCAATTTGTGTTTGGTTTCCTAGATGACAAAACAGAACGGAAGGGGATTTTTGTTTTCAACACCGAAAGGGGAAGACCTTTGTGGTTTTACCACAACAAAACTTGGCGAAAATTTTGTTGCGCAGGAAATTTAGAGATTTGCCTTTTCGCAATGAAAACCAATTTCAAAGGGTTGGACTCTCCCAAGAAATAGATGTTCTAGTCTCCGTTCCCAGGTCCGTGCTAGAGGGGATATCAGATTAGATGGTCACGACGGGTCTGGTCTGAGGCTTTGGTGACCTTGAGGTAGAACAGAGATAATATTGTGTTGGAAGCAGCAAAGAATCCTGTGGCACCTTATAGACTAACAGAAGTTTTGGAGCATGAGCTTTCGTAGGTGAATACCTACTTTGTCAGATGCATGTTGTGTTGGAAGAGGATAATGTAAGGGCCAGATCAGATGATAAACATTCACATAAAAAAGAATCTGACACATCAGAAAAGGGCAGACAGATAAACGGACAAGTTTTTAAAGTGCCTGTACACAAATGCTAGAAGTCTAAATAATAAGATGGGTGAACTAGAGTGCCATGTGATAAAAAAGGATATTGATATAATAGGCATCACAGAAACCTGGTGGACTGACAGCAATCAACGGGACGCAATCATTCCGTGTACAAAATATATCGGAAGGAGAAAACAGGTCATGCAGGGAGGGGAGTGGCACTATATGTGAAAGAAAATGTAGAATCAAATGAAGTACAAATCTTAAGTGAATCCACATGTTCCATAGAATCTCTATGGATAGTAATTTCATGCTCTAATAAGAATATAACATGAGGGATCTATTATCAGCCACCTGACCAAGACAGTGATAGTGATGATGAAATGCTAAGGGAAATTAGAGAGGCTATCAAAATTAAGAACCCAATAATAGTGGAGGATTTCAATTATCTCCATACTGACTGGGAACATTTCACTTCAGGACAAAATGCAGAGATAAAATTTCTCGATACTTTAAATGACTGCTTCATGGAGCAGCTGGTACGGGAACCCACCAGGGGAGAGGCAACTCTAGATTTAATCCTAAGTGGAGTGCAGGAGCTGGTCCAGGAGGTAACTATAGCAGGACTGCTTGGAAATAGTCACCATAATACAATAGCATTCTACATCCCTGTGATGGGAAGAACATCTCAACAGCCCAACACTGTGGTATTTAATTTCAAAAGGGGGAACTAAGCAAAAATGAGGGAGTTAGTTAAACAGAAATTAAAAGATACAGTGACTAAAGTGAAATCCCTGCAAACTGCATGGGCGCTTTTTAAAGACAGCATAATAGAGGCCCAACTTCAATGTATACCCCAAATTAAGAAACACAGTAAAAGGACTAAAAAAGAACCACCGTGGCTTAACAACCATGTAAAAGAAGCAGTGAGAGATAAAAAGACTTCCTTTAAAAAGTGGAAGTCAAATCCTAGTGAGGCAAATAGAAAGGAGCATAAACACTGCCAAATTAAGTGCAAGAGTGTAATAAGAAAAGCCAAAGAGGAGTTTGAAGAATGGCTAGCCAAAACCTCAAAAGGTAATAACAAAATGTTTTTTAAGTACATCAGAAGCAGGAAGTCTGCTAAATAACCAGTGGGGCCCCTTGATGATCGAGATACAAAAGGAGCGCTTAAAGATGATAAAGTCATTGCGGAGAAACTAAATGGATTCTTTGTTTCAGTCTTCACGGCTGAGGATGTTAGGAAGATTCCCAACCCTGAGCCGGCTTTTGCAGGCGACAAATCTGAGGAACTGTCACAGATTGAAGTGTCACTAGAGGAGGTTTTGGAATGAATTGATAAACTCAACATTAACACGTCACCAGGACCAGATGGCATTCACCCAAGAGTTCTGAAAGAACTCAAATGTGAAGTTGCGGAACTATTAACTAAGGTAAGAATTAATGGTAAATTCTCAGAATGGAGAGGGGTAACTAGTGGTGTTCACCAAGGGTCAGTACTAGGACCAATCCTATTCAACTCATTCATAAATGATCTGGAGAAAGGGGTAAACAGGTGGCAAAGTTTGCAGATGATACTAAACTGCTCAAGATAGTTAAGACCAAAGCAGACTGTGAAGAACTTCAAAAAGATCTCACAAAACTAAGTGATTGGGCAACAAAATAGCAAATGAAATTTAATGTGGATAAATGTAAAGTAACGCACATTGGAAAAAATAACCTCAACTATATATACAATATGATGGGGCTAATTTAGCTACAACAAGTCAGGAAAACGATCTTGGAGTCTTCGTGGATAGTTCTCTGAAGATGTCCACGCAGTGTGCAGAGGCAGTCAACTCTGCAAACAGGATGTTAGGAATCATTAAAAAGGGGATAGAGCAAACAGGATGTTAGGAATCATTAAAAAGGGGATAGAGAATAAGACTGAGAATATATTATTGCCCTTATATAAATCCATGGTACGCCCACATCTCAAATACTGCGTGCAGATGTGGTCTCCTCATCTCAAAAAAGATATACTGGCACTAGAAAAGGTTCAGAAAAGGGCAACAAAAATGATCAGGGGTTTGGAGAGGGTCCCATGTGAGGAAAGATTAAAGATGCTAGGACTCTTCAGCTTGGAAAAGAGGAGACTAAGGGGGGATATGATAGAGGTATATAAAATCATGAGTGGTCAGGGCTGATGCTTCCATTTAGGCGACCTAGGCAGTCGCGTAGGGTGCCAGGATTTGGAGGGGCGGCATTTTGCCACTCTCGGAGGCAATTCGGCGGTGGGGGGTCCTTCCACGCTCCGGGTCTTTGGCGGGAATTCTGCAGCAGGTCCTTCACTCGCTCCGGGACCCGCCGCTGAAGTGCCCTGAAGACTTGGAGCGCGGAAGGACCCCCCTGCTGCAGATTTGCCGCCGACCGGAAGCGTGGAAGGACCCCCGCCTAGGGTGCCAAAAACCCTGGCGCCGCTCCTGTGAGGGGTTTGGCGAAAGTGAATAAGGAAAAGTTATTTACTTATTCCCATAATATAAGAGCTAGGGGTCACCAAATAAAATTAATGGGCAGCAGGTTTAAAACAAATAAAAGGAAGTTCTTCTTCACGCAGCGCACAGTCAACTTGTGGAACTCCTTCCCTGAGGAGGTTGTGAAGGCCAGGACTATAACAGCGTTTAAAAGGGAACTGGATAAATTCATAGTGATTAAGTCTATAAATGGCTATTAGCCAGGATGGGTAAGGAATGGTATCCCTAGCCTTTGTTTGTCAGAGGATGGAGATGGATGGCAGGAGAGAGATCACTTGATCATTATCTGTTAGGTTCACTCCCTCTGGGGCACCTGGCATTGGCCACTGTCGGTAGACAGGATACTGGGCTAGATGGAACTTTGGTCTGACCCAGTATGGTCGTTCTTATGTTCTTCTTATGTTCTTATCCCATGGCATTCTGAGACGATTCATAGACCCCATGGCCAGAAGGGACTGTTGTGATCCTCTAGTCTGATCCCCTGGATGGCACAGGCTGGAGAACAACCCTGAATTAATTCCTGTCTGAACCAGAGGTGAGCTTTTAGACAAACAGCCCATCCACTACACCTTCTTACAATATACTGGAGTGGGGTCAGAGAAAAGCCATGTGAATGGTGAAAGGATTTGAGAGCGTGAGATTCCAGGAGCTCAGCGTAGTTAGCTGAACAAAGAGACGCTTTGGGGTGACTTGATCCGAGTCTGTAAGTATCTCCATGGGGAACAAATATTCAGGAATGGGCTCGTCAACCTAGCAGAGGAAGGGCTAACACTGTCCAATGGCTGGAAGTGGAAGATAGACAGAAGGTGCAAATTTTTAACCGCGAGGGGAACTCACCATCGCAACCAGTTCCCAAGGTTTGGTAGTGGATTCTCCATCACTGACAATTTTTTAATCGAGACGGGCTCTTCTTCTAAATGATCAGGCCTGGGAATTATTTTGCGGGCCGTTTTCCAATCCGTGCTAGAAGGGAGATCAGATTCGATGGTCACAACGGGTCTGATCTAGCCTTGGAGTCTATGGACGGAGACCGAAAGAGCTTGGTAAAATGCAGGCTGGGAGGGGACATGGGGGTGAACGGCAGGAAGGGAGAAGAGCTATTGGCCCACAGACAAATGGGGATGAGCTGGCCAGGAATAAACAGAGGCTGGAAATGAGAAGGCTGGAGAACCTCCATCAGAGGGAGGTTCTGGGATAGGAGAAGTTGGGGGCAAACAACCAAACTGGTTTGAAGGTGGAGCGTGATAAATTCACCAAACAGGACACTAGGACTGTCGGCTATCGCAGGGGCTTGACTCGCCTCAGGAGCTCCTGTCCTACATAAGCCATGCTGCTGAGCCTCCTGCTGTCTGGTGTTTCTCTCAAAGGCCCAGCCACTGGGGTCAGGCAGTCACGGGAAACGCTTGGCTTATGTTTAAATAAAAGAGTTGGCTTCGGACCCTCCTAGTTGAGGAGTGAAGCTGGGAATCGTGGCCTGAGCACAAACCTTGCAGGCAAAGAAACGACTCGCCGGTGGTTCCTTTGATAAAACCAATCTCCTGGGTTGAAAGTTGACCAGGGGATCGTTCTGAGGTCTGGCTCGTGAGTTTTGCCTGCCTGGCGTGCGTGAAACTAAGGAGACACAATAAAAGGTGTGTTCATAACCTGAGTTACATAGAAATGCAGCCAGGACACCGGGCTAAACAGGGTGCTTGGTCCTGCTATGAGTGCAGAGGACTGGACTTGATGACCTCTCGAGGTCCCTTCCAGTCCAATGATTCTATATGGGTGTATGAGGGAGGGATAGCTCAGTGGTTTGAGCATTGGTCTACTAAACCCAAGGTTGTGAGTTCAGCCCTTGAGGGGGTCATTTAGGGATCTGGGACAAAAATCTGTCTGGGGATTAGCCCTGCTTTGAGCAGAGGGTTAAACTAGAACCTCCTAAGGGCCCTTCCAACCCTGAGATTCTATGATTATTGTCACTATCAAAAAAAGCTCATGCTCCTAGTATTTTACCCTCAGGGACCATAGGCATGAACTCCTGTCATGCCTGCCCTGTCTTCACTAGCATTTCAGGCTAGCCCACTCTAGGAACACCCCTGCAGTGTAGTTGTATCTTAGGGTGGCTGGAGTTTGATCAGAGCTACTAACCTCCATTAAAAGCCAAGCTCCTGCATCTTCATCATTATTTTAACCTGAGTAAAGTTTGTGGGGCAGAAAATCATCAAGCTCTGGTTTGTTGTCTTGCCTTCACCTCTTCCTCTTGTGAGGCTGCTCCAGAACCTGCCCTGCGTCTGGTTTCCAGCCTCACATGGCTCCCGGTCAGCATATCCCCTTTTGCCCTTGGGCCACATCGTCCTTCACAGATTCATAGACTTTAAGGTCAAAAGGGACCGTTATAATCATCTAGTCTGACCTCCTGCACAATGCAGGCCACAGAATCTCACCCATCCACTCCTGTAACAAACCCCTCACCTATGTCTGAGTTACTGAAGTCCTAAAATTGTGGTTTGAAGACCTCAAGGTGCAGAGAATCCTCCAGCAAGTGACCTGTGCCCCACGCTGCAGAGGAAGGCGAAAAACCTCCAGGACCTCTGCCAATCTGCCCTGGAGGAAAATTCCTTCCCCACCCCAAATATGGGTAAACCCTGAGCATGTGGGCAAGACTCACCAGCCAGCACCCAGGAAAGAATTCTCTGCAGTAACTCAGATCCCATCCCATCTAACATCCCATCACAGACCACTGGGCATATTTACCTGCTGATAATCAAAGATCAGTTGTCAAATTAATTGCCAAAATTAGGCTATACCATCATACCATCCCCTCCATAAACTTATCAAGCTTAGTCTTGAAGCCAGATATGTCTTTTTCTCCCACTACTCCCCTTGGAAGGCTGTTCCAGAACTTCTCTCCTCTAATGGTTAGAAACCTTCCTCTAATTTCAAGTCTAAACTTCCTAGATTCATAGATCCCAAGGCCAGAAGGGACCAATGTGATCATCTAGTCTGACCCCCTGTATAACTCAGGCCAGAGAACAGCCCCCAAAGAATTTCAGGGAAACATCCAGTTTGAAAATTGCTAGTGATGGAGAATCCACCATGCCCATGGCGAGTTGTTCCGATGGTTAATTACTCTCCCTATTCCAAATGGACGTCTTGTTTCAAGTCTGATTTTGTCTAGCTTCAACTTAAAGCCATTGGACGGGGTTAGACCATTGTCTGCTAGATTGAAGAGCCCGTTATGAAATATTTGTTCTCTGTAGACACTTATAGACTGGGATCAAGACCCCCCTGGATCTTCTCTTTGAGTTCCTGGAGTTTATCACTCTCAGGCAGGTTTTCTAATCCTTCAATCATTCTCCTGGCTCTTCTCTGACCCCCTCTCTGATTTATCAGCCTCCTTCTTGAATGGTGGGCACCAGAAATGAACACCGGATCCCAGTGGTGATGGCCCCAGGGCCAGATCCAGGGGTAAAATAACCTCTCTGTGCCTACTTGAGATTGCTCTTTGCACACTCCAGGATTGCACTGGCTCCTCTGGCCATACTGGGAGCTCATGTTCAGCTGATTAGGTGCCATGACCCCCTGAATCTTTGTCAGCGTCCCTGCTCCCCAGGAGAGAGCCCCCCACCCTGTGCATACAACACAGCCTCGTTTCTTTGTTCCTGGACATCTGCATTCATGTTTAGCAGTATGAAAAATTCTGCTTCAGTCGCTTGTCCCCCCATTTGTTCACCTTGCAAATGGATTGATAGACCTATCGGTGCCCCTCTCAGCCTGCATTCCAGCCTAAACGGGCCCAGTTCTGCCAGTTCGTTCTCAGGAGATCAGGGCATCGTCTCCTGCTCATCCCAGCTCCTGTCCGGTCGGAATCCTCCTTCTCGAACACGGGGGAGTTGGACACAGTATTACAGGTGAGGCCTTACCGGTGTCTTGTCCAATTGTTGGAGGCTTCTGAACATCCCATCCGCAGCTTCTGTGCAGAGCTCCATGCCCAGCAAATCACTCTGGGCAGGCAGGGGACGTGGGATCTGAGGTGGGGCACAGGGGCTGGTTATACAGGGACCCCTCAACTGGTGCTGAGCTGCAGCCACCTCTGGGGTGGAGCACAGTGGCTCTTTAACAGCATAAAGCAACACTATGGCAAGAGTTTGGGACAGGAAGTGATGGAGAAACCAGCCGAAAGTGGCTAGGAATCTGGGCTGTGTGTGGGAGTAGGGGTTGGGGATGGGATGTTCCAGGGGATCTTTAATGACTAGGAAGTTTAAAAAGATTTGACAAACATATTTTGCAAGTGCAGGATAAGGAAGGAGGGTGGGGAGAGAGAGAGACTTGCTAATAGCTCAGTGAGTAGGGCATTCTCCTGGGAGGGGCAGGTACAGATCCCTGCTCGGAGTCACCCCTGACAGCAATGGGTGCAGGGCTGGATTCTGATCTCAGTCCCCCTGTGGTCAATCTGGAGTTGCTCCTGAAATTCAGATTGACCTCAGGGGGCTGAGATCAGAATCCAGCCCTGCCCTCTGTGCAGTCAGATGTGACTCTGGATTGACTCCGGCGTAGCCTAGCCCGTTGGGTCTGCCTCACAACCCAGCCTACGTTATCCCCCCACTCTCTCTCCCTGCAGGCGGATGGAGGCGATGGAGGATGAGAACCGCACCTCAGTCTCCGAGTTCATCCTGGTGGGTCTGTCTGGCCGGCTGCGGATGCAGCGCCTCCTATTTGCGGCCATCCTGGCCACTTACCTGGCCACCCTGGCAGGCAACCTGCTGATCGTGGGCCTGGTGTGGGCCGACTCGTGCCTCCACACCCCCATGTACTTTTTCCTCAGCCACCTCTCCTTCCTGGAGATCTGCTACACCAGCTGCACCATCCCCCAGGCTCTGGCCCACCTCCTGACTCGGAGCAAATCCATCCCCTTCGCTCGCTGCGCCGCCCAGATGTACCTTGCCCTCTCGCTCGGGAGCACGGAGGCCATCCTGCTGGCCGCCATGGCCTACGACCGCTTCATCGCTGTGTGCTGGCCGCTGCGTTACGCCGCCCTTATGGGGTGGGGCCGTTGCTGGGCGCTGGCCTTGTCCTCCTGGGCTGCTGGGTTCCTCCTCTCGGTGGTCAATGTGGCCTGCACCCTGCAGCTGCCCTTCTGTGGGCCCAACCGGGTCAACCACTTCTTCTGCGAGCTGCCGGTGGTGCTGGAGTTGGCCTGCACCGACACGCACCTCACCGAGGGCGTGGTCTTCGGGGCAGCTGTGCTCATCCTGCTGCTCCCGCTGGCCATCATCCTGGCCTCCTATGGCCTCATCCTGGCCTCCGTGCTGCAAGGACAGGTGGCTGCTGGGCGACGCAAAGTGTTCTCCACCTGCGCCTCCCACCTGGCCGTGGTGGCTATCTTCTATGGCACCGTCATCTCCATGTACATGAGGCCCCGCTCCGGCGCCGCCCCCGACCGGGACAAGCACATCGCTGTTTTCTATATTGTGGTCACACCGGCCCTCAACCCACTCATCTACACTCTGAGGAACAAGGAGGTCAAGGGGGCCGTGGCCAAGCTGAAGCACAGGGCTGGATTGACCAAGAAGTCCTAAGTGTGGCCAATAGGCCATGCTACCCAAATATGGACCTAAAATGAGGAGGTACTTGGGACATGTCGTGGGGTGAGAGCTGGTTGAGAAACAAGGGGGTTTCCTCAGAACATTTCTGTTTTAATTTTCTGCAGCGGGGGAAAAAAAAGGATTAGAATTTTTTTTTGCCTAAATTTTCCACAGAAAATGTCAACAGAACTGATTTTTTTAATTTTTTGTCTGAAGTTTCCAAAGAACATGTTGGCAAGAGAGAAAATTTGTCTTTTTTCCCTTAATTTTTCCACAGAACACATAGATGGAACCATAAATATTCCTTTTCATCTACACTTTCCACAGAAAATTTCAGTGAAAGAGAAAATTTTTGTTCCTATCTAAACTTTCCACGGAAAACATCAATTGAACAGAAATTTTTCATTTTACCTTTAATTTTCCAGAGACAATAGCGTTGGATGTGAAAAATTTTCAATTTTGGTTACATTTCCCACGGAAAATATTGATGAAACAAAAGTGTTTTGTTTTCAGCTAAATTTGTCCTCAGAAAGTTACCTTGAAAGTGGATTTTTTTTTGTTTTCTCTGACTTTTCAACAGAAAATTTCAATTTTGCTTGGTGAAAATTTTAATATTGGAAACTTTCAGCCACATGGTGAAAAAAATTTCACCAACTGATGAAAAATTTTGGCTAAAACCCCTAAATATTTCAATTCTGAAATGCCATCATGTTGCCTCATGTGTCCATTCTCCTCTATAGGTTGGTCTCTCGTCAGACTACATCTCCCATGAAGCACTATGGTCTCTCCTCTTGGGGACAGAGGTGGTGCATAATGGGAATGCTATGCTGTAGTTCATCATGGGAGATGTAGTTCCAAATGGAGAGACCAGTCTATAGAGGAGAATGGGGACATGAGACAACCAAACTACAATCCCCATAAGCCATCCCTGCAGCATTTCTGAATTGAAATATTCCATTTTCCAAGCAGTCATGTTTTTGCTGAAAAAAATTACATTTCACCAACAGGCTCTTTTGGTGAAAAAAAAAATGTTTCAGAAAAGGAAAAAAACGCAACAATTTTCTGTCTAAAAAAAAGCACTTGATGGAAAACTCCCTCTCAGCCCTAGTGTGACGCTGAAACACCATAAACCATTGGCGAAAGGTCCCCTTCTTTGCAAACAGCTCTCACCTGAGACCTGACAAACTCACTGTACCAAGGATATTAATCCAGAAAGTGTAATGAGAAAAGTACCTACAGAACACTCGTAATTTGTCAAGATTCAAAATCATTGCGAGATGCATGTACAGGTGACATTTAAGGGATAATGTTTTGATCTTGACTGTATGCTTTATGGACTTGGAGAAGAAATTAGACCCCAGGGGGATAATATCTCGGCGATGGCCCACTTGGCCAGGGGAGTTGTCCCCCTCCCGCTCCCCCTCCTTAGCTGGTGACGCAATGCAAGGCTTAGTTGTTTAGTCTGGCACAATACCAAGATTTTGTACAGGAAATCACCGGTCAGTGCGAACTATCGAATGAAACCACCGGAATGTTAAAAAAAGGAACATTGCCACAAGGCAGAGGTTTGCCCTGCTGGCGAATAGGATAAAAAGACTGTTTTCAGCATACCACAGAGGGAAATGCACTCTGGATGCATTCGCAGAGGAAATCCCCAGGCAGCCCTGCAACAGACTGAACTTTTACTTGCACGGAGGGTGTGGGGGGGAAACTTACTTTATTAGCAAGGAAAGGAAACTAGCTATCAGACCCTCCGCACCCTGTGATTTTGCTGTGCGGCGTAACTGTTTCCACCACTTCCTCGCACTCCTAGCTAAATCTTTACTTCTTCCTAAATAAACCCCTCTGTTGCATTGTCAGTGCAGTGTGGTTTACAGGAGCGGTGGCTGAAGGCAAAACTGGGGTAGGCCTGGGGGCAGAGGATCTGGAATTTCTATGAGTAGCCTGTGCCAGGGGCTGGATATAAGAGGGCAAAGGGACTCAGGGTGCTCCTGTTATCATGCAAAGTGAAGTTGGGGCAGGCACTGCCCAGAAGAGAGTCCTTGGGTGGTGGAAGGGCTGGTGGAGTCAAGATGAAACCTGGCTACCACGAACTATCCCCTTTTGCTAGAGATGGGTCACAGTGCTGGGCACCCCGAGATCTATCACAGATGTGTCCCCTTCAGTGTAGATAACCCCCAGGGCCAGGACCCCTCCATTCGGGATCAAAAGAGTTCCCAACCATCAGTGACATGGTGTCACGTGGATGCAACTTTAGGACCTTGAAATGAGGGACAATTGTCTGACTGAGCCTTCACGGGAGGAGCCGGGGGCCCCGAGCTCGCTGTCCCCGATTCCCAGGAAACGTGAGCTGGGTCTCTCAGCTGGCAGAAGGTGGTGCTGAGAGCTGGGTTCGAGTGCCAGCCCAGCGCCTCAATCTCTCTGTGCCTTGCTTTCTCCTCTGTAGAATGAAAATGCTGATGCTCCCGTCCCACACCTCTGCCTGGTGCATGTCAACTGGGGCAGAGACCATCCCTCACATGGTGTCTGTGCAGCTCCGTGTAATGCTCCTGCTCATCCAGTGAAGGCTAAGCCAGGACAAGGTCCTGGGGTGGCTCTGGGTTGTTGGTTGCTCTACTGACATCGCTCTGGGTCCGACTGCCCCTGCCCTGTCCAGCTCATCAGCCTGGGCTGCTGAGTGATGGTGACCTAAAAGGAACTGTGGCCAACTGACCCTCTGCTGGGGGTCTGCTCCATTGACTCCTGCTGGGGCCAATGGGGCTGGATCCCCAGGTGAAAACGCCACCTTGCTCTGAGACATTGAGGGACGTTTTGGGAAGAACTAGGAGGCTGCTTGGATCTCTTCCCCACCCCCAGAGAAACCAGGACCTCTCCCACACATCCATGGCCTGGGAAGAAGGGGTGTCCGGACTCTCCCTGATTATGCCTGACCCACACCCCAAACAGGAAAGGGAGGTTCAGCCCTAGGAAAGATGCCCCCCATGGTACCTACTAGGGAACTTAATTACCTAGGCCAGTCCCAGGCCTGGACCGCTGTCCAGGTACGTTCCTCCTGATCGTCTACCTCCTCCATCTCTCATGCTGGGGTACTCCGGGTGATGCTGTCCATTTGGGGCAGTTACAGCGCACAAGGGAGCCAGTGGTTCAGGTGGGGAATCCAGCAGGGCCCCCCCACCCCCGAGCTTCCCTGCACAGGCCACCCCTGGGCCACAGAGAAGGCCGCCGCAGCCGTGGCACTATTTGCTGCGCTTGCTGGGCCTCACGGGTGGTGAGCAACGGGGGGCATGTTTTATAGACAGAGAACACGTCGGTGCTTGTGACAGTTTAGTCCTGAACTCGTCATTTTGTAATTACATGTAAAAAAAAACACCACGGCTGGTGTCAACCGGCCCAGATTCAGTGGGGTGACAGTTTAGTCCTGAACTCATCATTTCGTAATTACATGTAAAAAAAAAACCCCCACGGTTGGTGTCAACTGGCCCCGATTCAGTGGGGCCAGATCCGCAGCTGGTGTAACCCAACACTGTTCTGTTTGCTAGGGGTATTCACACCAGCTCGTTATCAAGTCTCCCAGTAGTCCATCTTCGCTGCCATGTGGCCCGTTTCATGCCCCTCATTTTATCGCTCAGCTGGGAGCTCAGCGCATTCGCAGTTCTGGTGCTTGGCCTGTCAGAGGGCAGGGGACGATCACATAGGTGGCATCAACCCCCTCCCCAGCCCCCACCGTGCCAACAGCAGGCCCCTGGCAGCCAGCATGGGGAGTGTGGGGGGATCAAGTAGCAGAGCCTGGGCAAGCTGGGATTCTGGTCCGGTGAGACTAAGGGAACCCCAAAGTCAAGGGGGAATGGATGCAGGGGGAAAATCGTAGGCATGGAGCTGAGGTGCTCATGGCCATAGGGCACACGTACAGTGGCAGTGCCTGCCCTGAAACTGACCCCGCAGCTCCCCCAGGGGCAACAGGCACACGCACACCAGAGGCAGTGCCTGCCCTGGAACCGACCCCGCAGCTCCCCCAGGGGCAACAGGCACATGCACACCAGGGGCAGTGCCTACCCTAGCACCTATCCCACAGCTCCCCTGGAGCAATGGGCACACACACACCAGGGGCACTGCCCGCCCTGGGACTGACCCAGCAGCTCCCCTGGGTCAATGACCACACGCACAGCAGGGGAAGTGCCTGCCCTGGGACTGAACCCACAACTGCCCTGGGGGCAATGGGCAAATGCACACTGGGGGCACTGCCCGCCCTGGGACTGATCCTGCAGCTGCCCCGCAGCCACACTCACACCAGGCTGTGCACACTCTGGGATCATCACCCCCACATAAAACAAGATCTTTATTTACAAACCCCATCGATCCGCCTCCCTGGCACAGAGGTGGAGGTCAGGGCGGGAGTGGGGGGCAGAGAAGTGCTGTCACAAGGTTTGTGTCTGCAGCCCTTGCCTGCCACATTTTGTGGGCAGGGAGTGAGCTCAGCCCATGGCCGAGCCACAGAGCCCAGGGCTTTGTGCCTGGGCGGAGGCCCGAGTCCCATGCAGTCCCTCTGGGGTGGAGTGAAGCCCCCCTGCCCTACGCACAGATGGCCCCTTAGCACAGTCCCAGGCTCACTCCAGGTCGCGCAGCAGCTGCAGCTCGAAGACCTGGAGGTGCTCCTTGAGCTGGCGCCGCATGTCCGGGGCCGCCCGCCGCTCCCGCTGCAACTCGCAGATGCGCAGCCGCAGCCGCTGTTCTCGCCGCTTGCAGGCCTGCAGCTGCCGCTGGACCCGGTCCAGGGCCTCCAGGGCTGCCTCTGCGCGCCGCTTCCACAGCAGGGCGCTGCCCACCTGGTAGCTGTGCTCGCTTTGGATGTAGGCGCCGGCCGGGGGCGGCAGGCGCAGCATGTAGAAAGACGGGGAGACGGGGCGGGGCGGCTCCGGGGTGGGCGACGTGGGGGCCTCTGAGGGGGCGTCTGTCTCTGGGAGCGTGGGGGCCTCTGTCTCTGGGAGTGCTGGTGTGGCTGTGGCCGCTTCCTGCCCCGTGGCCACGGCCGGGTACTCCAGGAGGATGTCCGATAGGCTGGCCAGGATGACGTCATGCTGATCCTCTAGCTCCGCCTCCTGGGGGAGCGGCCCGGGCAGGCTGCGGTGCTCAGTGGTGGGGGCGGCCGCGGGCGTGGCCAGCTCAGACTCCTCCTCCTCCGGGAAGCACGAGATCTCCGCATTGGCTGGGGAGTCCTGCTCCCCTTGGCCTGGATCGCGTCTGAGGGGAAAGAGCCCAACGCACTGCAGGGGGAAGGCAGAGCAGAGCCCCAGAGCAAGACCATCCCAACCCCCCTCAACCCCTGACCCCCAATCCAAACCTTAGGCAGCCCCAGCCCCGCCCACCTACACCCTGACCCCGCCCCCAGGATAGCCCCACCCCAACCAAGCCTGCGGTCAACATACAGGGACAGCCCTAGTTCTCCCCACCACCCGATCCTGACCCCGCCCCCTCAAATCTAGCCCAGGAGATAACATGCAGGGCTGCCCCACCCACTCCAGACCTTGACCCCGCTCCCTGCCCTACAGATCTGGTCTCCAATGCACACAGTCCAGCAGAGCCAGTTTCAGCTCCTCATTCGGACCCATTGCCCCCTGCCACGGCTGGGCCCCCATCAGTGTCATGGGGGCAGACTGGGCCCTTCTGATCCACAACCCAGCCTGCACACCCCTTGCTCCATGTGCTTTGCCTTGGCACATCCCAGCCCCTCACCCCACGACACAGCCCAGCAGACCATCTACAGGGCGGGCACTCACCTCCACTTCCTCCAGGCCCTGGCAGCTTTGGGGTCATCACCCTTCTGTCGAGAAGCCCTCACCTTCGCTGCCCGGCGCGCTTTGGAGAAGGACTCGAAGACGGTAGGGACGGCCCCCTCCTTGAGCCGGTGGTAGCCGCTGTGGAGAAACATCGGCAGGCACGAGCTGCCCCCGGCCCAGCTGGCTTGGGGAGAACCCCATCACCTTGGGAGGAAGCTCTCCTGGCACGGGGACTCTTGGATGGGAACGCTGTTCCACTAGCTTAGCTGGGTGTCTCTTTGCTGGCCTGGGAATATTTTTAAATGGCTCTTTGCCCTCTAGGAACCACTACGCCAAGATGAGGCTCTGACTTTGGGGCATACGGTTTTCAGTTTACCAGTCGGTCTGTCTTAGGCCGGGGCTACACTATGGGCAGCGCAGCAGCAGTGTAGACGCTTCCTGTGTTGATGGAGAGGCGGGTAATCCACCTCCCCAAGAAAATTCTTCTGTCGACCTAGCCATGTCCGCACCGGGGCGTAGAGCAGCTTAACTACGGCACCCGATGGTGTGAATTTTTCACACCCCTGAGCCATGTAGCTAGTAAGTGTATACCAGGGCTTAATTTGTGGTCACCTGCATGTGGGTTTCGAAATAAGCAGCAGTCTGACATTTTTACCCTCTCTCTTGCAAATCCCTTAGTCTCTGAACCACACCATGTTTTATTCAGGCGCTTAAGGCCCTGATTGGATCCCACGATTGGATCCACACAGCCAGCCCTGGGGGTCCCACATTCATAGATTTTTTAGGCCAGAAGATCATCTGCTCTGACCTCCCATCTAGCACCGGGCAGAGCATTTCATCCATTCTCCCCTGCCCTGAGCCCCGTGACTTGCCGGTAGTTATTGTACAATAGTTACAGGACGTTACATTCACACCTCACCCGGTTAACTTTCTGGCGCTGATGAGCTCTTTGTCCTATCACGCATCTGTGGGATGACTTTACTCACATGGATAAGTGGTTGCGGGTACGTTTAACCCACCTTACAATAAACCCCCACTACTTTTATGTTCTCAAAAACATTAACGTCAAACCCCCACCCTGTGCATTCTTTCGCTCGCTAGCAAGCCCCTGCATTAAGAGAGCTGCTGTAACAAACCGGAACTGCGTTTCAACATAATTCATTGCAAAATGGGGCCAAGGAACTGTGACAAACAGGCCTTAATTCAACTCTAGATCTCAGGGGAGACACACTGTCCTTCAGTCCTCACAGGGAGAGGGAGATGGGATGCGGATGCACGGGGGCGGGGGGAGAGAATAGACCAGCTCACTTTTGTGGGACAAAGGGAGTGTCTAGACTAGGGGAAACCATTGAGATCAGTCCCTCCTCACAGGGAGTGTAAGGGCATCTGGACCAGTGGGACCATACAGACCAGTTCACCTTCCTGGATAGAGGGGCTGTGTCTGGACTGGAAGGTGGGGGAACCGTATGGCCCAGTCCATCCTCACAGGGAGGGAAGGGTGAGGGCATCTGACCTATGGGGACCCGTATAGACCAGTCTATCTTCACTAGGGGGGGCATCTGGACTAGAGGGAACCACATGGACCAGTCCATCTTTGGGGGTACATGCCAGGACTAGGGGGAACTGTACAGACCAGTCCATCTTCCCACGGGTAGGAGGAGGTATGTCAGGATTAGGGGAACTGTATGGACCAGTCCATACTTCCAGAGGGCAGATGAAGAGGGTTCAGCACACGGCTCCACAAGGTCCAACCCACCCTCCCAGAGGGGAGAGGACCTGAACCAGGCATTTATGTGACTGGTGGCACTGTTCTTCTCCATCCCCCCCCCCCCACCCAAGCTGGGATGCCAGGGGCAGCTGCTGGCACAGTTATGGAGACCTGGTGAAAAAGCTCATCTCCCAAGCTAGCACCACCCAGCTTCGAGGCACAGAGCTGGGCATCCCTGGTTGTCGGCTCAGCCTCCTGCACCCACCTGATCCCCACCATCTCGAAGCAGCTCTTTTCGAAGTGCTTGGAGCAGAAGTAGATGTAGTCGGAGGCTGGATTCCAGGGGCCCTGGCCGCTCGGGTCCTTGCGCTGACAGTTCTCCAGCCACATGCTGCGCCGTGGGTTGTCCTTCTTGGGCAGCCTGCGAGGACAGAGATGGCACCGTTCAGCTCCCGGGAGAGGCATGGGCCAGGGCAGGGGTTCAACCGCCACAAGGAGGGGCAAAGGCAGATCCAGGAACAACCTCCCCCCAGGAGTTTTCAACCCAGAGATGCTAATGTCCTCTAGGTACGGAGAAGAAAAAGGAACACCACCTCCAAATGATCCACTGGAGATGGGACATAGGACCAGCCAGACTGGATCAGACCAAAGGTCTCTCTAGCCCAGCATCGTCTCCGACAGACCCCAGCTGCTTTAGAAGAAGAGGCAAGACACTCCCTAGTGGACAGCTCTGGAATAACCTGCCTACAAGGGAAAACTGGTCCTAACTCCTCAGCGATTCCTTTATCACACCAGGTCTCAGCTGTGGTTTTGGAGCAACAAGCTTTGATGATAATGACTGAGTCCTAGTGGCAGGAAGTTACGCAGGCTGGCTGTGCTGGGAAAGTATTTCCTTTCTGCTGGCATTACACTTACTGCCGTTCAGGGTACCTGGCTGTCCCCTTGCACCTTCCCCTCAGGGAGAGGAGGACGGAAGGGCTGGTTGTAAGGGGAGATTGTGGGGAGGAAGCAGGGCCAGGGTAGTTCTTACCGATGGAAGGAGATGCCTCGATTGCGGGTCTCGCGGGTGTCCCGCGTGCAGCAGCCGGTAGCAGAGCAGTGACGGGGCATCTGTGGGGAGAGAGACAGAGATGGGGAGGCCCTGAGAATCACTCCGCCCCACACACACACCAGAGCTACACTCCAGCCAGTGGCTCTCAGTCTTACCTACCTGACCACTAAAGCCAGGACACTCTCCTGCCCGCATCAATACCTACCCCATCACCCCCACCATAGCCAGGACACCCTCCCCTCCCCAATCCACGCCCTCAGCCCCCATAGCCAGGACACCCTCCCCTCCCCAATCCACGCTCTCAGCCCCCATAGCCAGAACATCCTCTCCTCCTCAATCCACGCCCTCAGCCCCCATAGCCAGGACACCCTCCCCTCCCCAATCCACGCCCTCAGCCCCCACAGCCAGGACACCCTCCCCTCCCCAATCCACGTCCTCAGCCCCCATAGCCAGGACACCGTCCCCTCCCCAATCCACTCCCTCAGCCCCCATAGCCAGGACACCGTCCCCTCCCCAATCCACTCCCTCAGCCCCCATAGCCAGGACACCCTCCCCTCCCCAATCCACTCCCTCAGCCCCCATAGCCAGGACACCCTCCCCTCCCCAATCCACACCCTCAGCCCCCACAGCCAGGACACCCTCCCCTCCCCAATCCACGCCCTCAGCCCCCATAGCCAGGACACCCGCCCCTCCCCAATCCACGCCCTCAGCCCCCACAGCCAGGACACCCTCCCCTCCCCAATCCACGCCCTCAGCCCCCACAGCCAGGACACCCTCCCCTCCCCAATCCACGCCCTCAGCCCCCACAGCCAGGACACCCTCCCCTCCCCAATCCACGCCCTCAGCCCCCATAGCCAGGACACCCTCCCCTCCCCAATCCACGCCCTCAGCCCCCATAGCCAGGACACCTGCTCCTCCCCTGTGAACATTTCCACCACATGTTGGATCTCTCAGCATCTGCATGTGACCCCCCCCCATAACCAGGACCCAGCAATACGGGAAGGGGGGTTCCACCCCCAGCCCCTGTTTGTGCCTCCCCAGCTTTGAATCCCTGGGCTCTGCGCACCTGCTGCGGAGCGGGGAGGCCGGCGGCCGGGGGGGGCACCCGAGGAGGGCAGGGAACCCCCGTGCGGGGAGGGGGAGTTGGGAGGGGCGGTGACGGGGGCGTATCCCCGGGGGGGGTCGGTGACGCGGCAAGGGAGTCCCCGGGGCTCCCGTGACGTAGCTGTGACGCGGGGGGTACCGGGGGGAAGCGGGAGCCGGTGACGCGGCGCGGGGGGAGGGGTCCCCGGAGCCGTTTCCGGTCTCACCTCCCCGCTCCCATCACTCCACAGAGGCTGCTGTCCAGAGTCTGGCGCAGGCGCAGCGGGGCCTCTCGCCGTGTTCTCGCGAGAGCTGGAAAGAGCCCGAACCCCGCCTGCCCGCGACAACCTCGCGAGAGCGAGGTCGGGTGCGCCGGCGGCCAATCGGATTCTGGGCCATGCCCTGCCCCCACCCCTGCTCGAGACAAGCCCCGCCCACCAAAGCTCCGCCCCTTCCCCTCCCGCCACAAGCTCTGCCCCACCTTCAACGTCTGCTACCGGCCCCGCTCTACAGAGCCCCGCCCCTTCCCCCAGAGCCCCGCCCTTCCCCAGATCACCTGACACAGGCCCTGCTCCACAGAGCCCCGCCCCTTCCCCATAGCACCTGACACAGGCCCCGCCCCTTCCCCATAGCACCTGACACAGGCCCTGCTCCACAGAGCCCCGCCCCTCCCCATATCCCCTGACACAGGCCCCGCCCCTTCCCATAGCACCTGACACAGGCCCCGCCTCTCAGAGCCCCGCCCTTCCCCATAGCACCAGCCACAGGCCCCGCCCCTCAGAGCCCCCCTTGTCTCACCCCCACCCACACCTCCAGCAGGGTGGTGCCGACCTCCAAGGGCAGGACCCCCCCCCCCTGGGCCTGGGCAGCCCTGAGGTGGCTCCTTCTCTGGCGATGGGGGGAGAGGTCCCTCGGGCTCTGCCTGGGGCCCTCCCAGCCCCATGGCCCTGGATCCGGTTTCAGGCTGCCCAGGCCGCCAGGTTTGCAACGTGGCACATCCAGGCCACGAGGATGGTGATCTGGCGCCTGGTGGAGACGGAGGCTCCCAGCTTGGCCCCCTGCTTGTGTTTGCCAAAATGTAAATCATTCGTTCCCTGCAACTTCCTGCCCTGGCCTCCCGAGGGCCCTGCTCACCGCCTGCATGCACCTGAGCCGATCCCATCTTCCCTTGCTTGGGCCAGATCTGTTGAATGGCTTCAGCCTAGGCAGGGCTGGCTGGTTTTGGAGGCATCACATCAGGGGTGCTGGAATGAGGGCAATCGGGGCCATGACTCCCCCTTTTTACTGGCCTTAAGGGCGAGTGAGGGGGTGAGGGGGCAGAGAAGAGCAATGGGGGGGGCGGTGTGAGGGCAGAGACTTGGGAGGAAAAGGTGGCACGGGAGCAGATCCTCAGAGGAAGGGGCAGGATGGAGGCTTGGGGGTGAAAGGGTGGCACAGGGATGGGACCTCAGGGGAAGAGGTAGTGCAGGGGGTCGTGGGCACAGTTCAGATGCCGGTGCTCACTCCCTCACACTTTTAGGAAGCTTCCACTGCTCCTGCATCACATCCTGCAGGGGAATTCACAACCTTACAATGTCGTGATGACATTTCACCATGAGATTATTGCCCAGCCTGTCTGATCCAAAATGAGCCACCTTCCCCATGGGCAGTGGACTGTGCTTAACCATGCTCAGACAACACAGGGAAGGTGTGGATATCCCCTCCACAAACGGGAATGCAAAGACTCACCAGACTGTGACAAGAACATACCAGAAGAATGATCACACTGGGTCAGACCATGGTCCATCTAGCCCAGTATCCTGTCTTCCAGCAGTAGCCATTGCCAGCTGCTTCAGAGGGATTAACAGAACAGGGAAACAAAACATTTCGCTTTTATAGAAATGAAGCTTTTTAATTTTCTAGAAACAAAACTTTTGGCTTAAGCCTCAATTGTTTTGTTGTTGAAAATTTCATTTTGTGGGAAATTTCAAAATTTGATGTTTTGTTCCATAAACAAATTTCAAACTTGTTGAATTTCCCATGACTTGAAAATCCCAGTCCGTGCATAGCTTATCTGGGAGACTTGAGACCAGAATCTACAGCCCAACCTAAGCACCTCTCGATCCTTATAACACCTCCTTGTCCTGCCGGGCCATTACCCCTATATTACAGATAGGGAACGGGTGCATCTACACGCAAAAAAAAAAAAAATTGCAGAAAGTCTGAGCCCAGATCTACTGATTCAGGCTCATGGGTCTCAAAACAGCAGTGTAGATATTTCCGCTTGCTCTGGAGCTCTGGCTCTGAGACCCAGAGAGGTGAGTTGGTCTGGGAGCTCCGGTGGGAATGTCTTCACTGCCTCCACGTGTTTTCAACCCTGCAGGGCAAGCCTGATTCCATAGCCCAATGCTCTGAGATATGGTGTTGTGAAGTTACTTTTTTTTGCAATGTAGATGTACCCTGAGGCACAGAGAGGGTAGGTTGAGGCTGCAATTTGGAGGTGTGATTACAGCGCACGGAGATATACCTGAGCTAACTAACTAGATTGGGTAGATCCGCCCATCCTGCAATCATTCCTCGCCCCGGCAGAATAGACATAGCCTGGGTGATTGGCTCAAGGGCACACGGAAAGTCCGTAGCAAAGCAGAGGATTAAAACCTAGACTCCCACGTGCTAGATATCTAACCACTGGGCAATCTAGCCTGCCAGCCGAGCAGGCTGTGTCTACACCGCACACTCAACCCGGACTCTGACTCCGGTTTGAGACCAAGGCCCACTTCTGTCCACACACTAAGCAGTCTGACTCAGCACAGCATTTTGCAATGTGGACGCAGCCCAGGGCTGTGTGGCGCAGAGTGGGCATGCTAGCATGGCTGCGAGACCCGGGTACAGCAACTGTCACAGAGCTGGGCTGAATGCGCAGTGTGGACGTACCCGGTGCTTCATTTGTGATGAAAGAGGTGCCAGGACTCAAGCAATTTTTTTACTTTCATAACTGACATGGCAAAGCCCAGATGTGCCAGGGCTCTGACAAGGAAGTCCTCACCCCGACTGCAAAACTGTCTGGTAAAGTTTTGAATGTACTTACTGAAATGCCAGTTCAGGAAGCTTTGAAATATTCCGAATTTAAGAAAGCTGTTTTACAAAGGTTTCAAATTACTCCTGAAGTATACGGGTTGAGATTTAAAAATCCTAAAAGGGAGGAATACAGGGGTGCGGACCGTCACATCCACCTACGCTCTGTGTGCTGAGGAGGCTGTCTGGAGTAGGAACAGGCTCTTGTCTGAATGTGGCAGGCCCGATCCTAAACCCACTGCAGACTTCCTGGGCTTTGGATTAGGAGACCAGCATGCCACCGCCCTGGCCTGATACTGATTCACCCTAGCAGGGCTTTCGGCCATTGGGAAAGAGGTACAGTCTTTACCTTCAGCTCTGGATCTGTGCAGAGCGGAAGTCACACTGGGTCCAGGTGTGCACAGATCTGTGTCGGTGGCTGAAAAGACCATCTCATTCCTGGCGCAAACGTCGCTGGAGTGCCTCACCGAGGCTGGATGGAGCAGGTGCTCTGGAAACCTCTGCCTCTTACAACACCAGCCCCTTGCGAGAAGACACAGCTCTCAGCTGGAGAAGGATTTAATTGCTTTGTAGTGGCAGTTGCGTCTCCAAAGCTTTGAAATATCCTAGCACCTCTGGGATCCATTGGAAGGCACTGTCCCCACCCCAGGAAACAATTACCACCCCTTCCCTGCTCCCAGTTCACTCTGCTCGTCTGCCAGTCTGAAATGCTTACTGGTGCCTTGGGCAAAGCTCGGGGGAGCATCACCCAGGATCAATCCTGAGCCAGCCCCTAACTGGTGGGGTCAGGGCTGTCGTAGTTGGGAGTGGTAGCACACCAGGATTGTCCCATCTTGTCATCGACTGCTGTAAAGCTGTGGTAGGTCGTGTCCTTATAGATGAAAGGGAAGACGCAAGGGCCGCTCTCCGAATTCCCCCCCACCGCTGGTGGAGAAAGGCAAATGAGGAAAGCGTTAAAATGGGGCAGAAGGCAGGATGCAGGGTAGGCGATTTGCTGGGAGGACTGGGGGTGAATTTGCTCAACAAAACTATTTTTAAGTGAAAAAAATGCTGATTCACGGGAACTGAAAGCGTTTCAACATTTTGCTAGTTTTGATGCATTTCCCGACTTGAAAAGATGTCGAGGGAAAGCAGCATGGAAAAGTTTAGACACGTTTGAAATTAAAAATAAATTCTGGGTTCCTGATGGGAGCATCTTTTTTTTTTTTAAATTTAAACTCATTAGAGAGAAAAAAAAGTTAAGAAAAAAGAAAAAAGGTGGAAATGGAAACGACGTTTCAAAATGATCGAAACAAAACGTTTCAACTGAGCCGAATTGAAAGAGAGTTTGGGTTTTCAGTTGATGAATATTTTCGAGGTTTCATTTTTGCCTCTCCAATCAAAGGTGGAAAAAATGTTGATATTCCTAAAGATATTTCTAGGGTAGGAAAAAGACTGAAAATTAGAGGAAGGTTTCTAACCATCAGAGGAGTGAAGTTCAGGAACAGCCTTCCAAGGGGGGTAGTGGGGGCAAAAAACATATCTGGCTTCAAGACTAAGCTTGTGTGATGAACTGGGACTGTTCTTACTGTGGTCTGTGAATGTTGAGTGGGGGGTGTTGGCCTGGGAGGCCCGTCTGCACTGGGGGATGGGAGACTGGCTGGAGGGAAGATGCCTGAGCATGTAAAGTGAGAACCCAGGAAGGGGTTGGAGGCCAGGCGACACCTCTGCTGGGAAGCTGAACAAAGGCTAGAGCGTGAGAGGAGTTTCAGGAGCTGGCTGGGGAATGGAGGGAAGGACGGACAGGGCTCTGACGCTCCAAGGAGGCTGTGGTGCTCCTGGGACCCCAAGATGGACCTAATTGGGGAGGATCCTGTTGTCCGTGCCTGCAAGACTGTCTTGGACTGTGTTCCTGTCATTTAAATAAACCTTCTGCTTTACTGGCTGGTTGAGAGTCATGGTGAATCGCAGGAAGCCGGGGGTGCAGGCCTTGACTCCCCCACACTCTGTGACAGCTTGATAAGTTTATGGAGACGATGGTATGATGGGATAGCCTGATTTTGGCAATTAATACGTCTTTGACTACTGGCGGTAAATATGCCAATGATCTGTGATGGGCTGTTAGGTGGGATGGGATCTGAGTTACTATAGAGAATTCTTTCCTGGGTGCTGGCTGGTGAGTCTTGCCCACATGCTCAGGGTTTAACTAATTTGGGGTCAGGAAGGAATTTTCCTCCAGGGCAGATTGACAGAGGCCCTGGAGGTTTTTCACCTTCCTCTGCAGCCTTGGGTATGGGTCATTTGCTGGAGGATTCTCTGAAGCTTGAGGTCTTTAAACCACGATTTGAGGACTTCAATAGCTCAGACATAGGTTAGGGGTTTGCTACAGGAGTGGGTGGGTGAGATTCTGTAGCCTGCCTTGTGCAGGAGGTCAGACTAGATGATCATAATGGTCCCTTCTGACCTTAAAGTCTATGATTCTATAGCTCATTCCCAGATCCAATGTCTCAATCTGCTACCCAGACACAGAATCACTGAGATCGGGGCCTCATCGCGCCAGGCACTGCCCAGATACAATCACTGGGATTGGGCCCCGTCATGCCAGATGCTGCCCAGACACAGAGACGCCGAGATCGGGGCCCCATCGGGCCGGGTGTTGCCCAGACACAAAGTCATAGAGATCGGGGTCCTGTTGCGCTGGGCGCTGCCCATACCAGCTGCAAAGTGCACCCACCCCTTGTGTCTCTCTTGGCCCCATGTACCTGCCATGCCGCAGTACCTCCATTTATGGTCCGCATCATAGTTCCTCGTGGTGGCACACCAGGGCCGCTTGCTGTCATCCATGGTGCAAGTCGTGTACCTCCTGCCTTTGTACCAGAATGGGAATGTACAGGGCTTCTCCGATTTCCCGCCAAGCACTGGGAGAGATCAGGCAGGGGAGGGAGATGGGACGTGGGAGACATGGGAAACAGAGAGCATGCTGGGTAATGTGGGACACACTCAAACCAGAATCGCCCCCAAAATGAGGCTGTGTCCAGGTAAATAAAACCCTGAGCCCCCCAGCAGCCTGGCCACTGCCTCCCAATCACTCTGGGGTAGTGCAGGGAATGGGGGTCAGGATTATGGGGCTCCCACAGAGCTGTGGGAGGAGCTAGAGTTGCCAAATTTCTAATAGCAGAAAACTGAATACCCTTGCCCTGCCCCTTCTCTGAGGCTCTGCCCCCACTCACTCCATCCCCCTCCCTCTGTCACTCGCTCTCCCCAACCCTCGCTGACTTGCTCGTTTTCACTGGGCTGGGGCAGGCGACTGGGGTGTGGGAGGGATGTGGGCTCTGGGGTGGGCCAGGGATGAGGGGTTTGAGGTGCAGAGGGGGCTCCGGGCTGGGGCAGAAGGTCGGGGTGTGGGAGGGGTGCAGGCTCTGGGGTGGGGCCAGGGATGAGGGACTTGGGATGTGGAAGGAGTTCCAGTCTGGGGCAGAAGGTCAGCGTGCAGAAGGGATGTGGGCTCTGGGGTGGGGCTGGGAATGAGGGTTTGGGGGTGCAGGATCTGGGCAGCGCTGACTTCAGGTGACTCCTGGGAAGTGGCGACCTGTCCCTCTGGTTCCTAGGCTGAGGGGTGGCCAGGGAGCTCTGTGCACTGCCCCTGCCCACAGGCACTGTCTCCGCAACTCTGATTGGCCGCAGCTCCTGGCCAATTGGAGCTGTGGAGTCGGTACTTGGGGCTGCGCCTGCGGGTGGAGTCAGCGTGTGTAGCGCCCCTGGCCTCCCCCTTGCCTAAGAGCTGGTGGGACATGCTGGCACAGAGCCAGGCAGGGAGCCTGTCTTAGCCCTGCTGCGCTGCCAACTGGACCTTTAATGGCTTGGTCAGCAGTGTTGACCGGAGCCACAAGGGTCCCTTTTCGACTGGGTGTTCTGGTGACAAACTGGACACCTGGAAACCCTAGGGGGAGCCCAGGGCCGGGCTATCAGATGTTGCGGGTCGGGAGTGAGAGGCACCGGCAGAGCTGGGGGGAGCCCAGGGCTGGGCTAGCAGGGGTTGCGGGTCGGGAGTGAGAGGCACTGGCAAAGCTGTGGGGAGCCCAGGGCTGGGCTAGCAGGTGGCTGTGGGTCAGGAGTGAGAGGCACCGGCAGAGCTGGGGGTGGGGAGCCCAGGGCCAGGCTAGCAGGGGGCTGTGGGTCAGGAGTGAGGGGCACTAGTGGACCTGGTGGGGGAGCCCAGGGCTGGGCTGGCAGGGGGCTGCGGGTTGGGATGAGGGTCCCTTGCTGAGCTGGGTCCATGGGGAGACCCTGGGCCCGTCAGTGTTGTTGTGCCCATGTCCCCTGGCTGGGGAGCCCCCGGAGGCACCATACATGTGTCAGGGCAGGAGCTCCTGCGCCCGTCCGTGTCGTAGTTTGCCGTGGTGGAGCACCAGGGCTGGGCCCCGTGGCTCTGCTCCATGGCGCAGGTGTGGAAAGTGCGGCCCCTATACACGAAGGGGAAGAAGCAGGGCTGGCCACCCGCGTTCCCGCCGGAGGCTAGGGGGAGACACAGACAGGGGGCAGCGCAAATGGGTGCAGACCCCTCACCCCACCCTGGGCTGGTTCAGATGCTCAATAAACCCTCCTGTTTTACGCTGGCTGAGGGTCTCTCCGGGCTAGAGAACAGGGTGGCATTATTCCCTCTGGGAGCAGAGGCCTCGGGAGGGTCCAGAGCGAGTGCACTCCTCAGGGGGCCCAGGGCGAGAGACAGACGTGCTAAGGCTCAGATAGGTGCGGCTCCAGGAGGCAGAGGGGCTTAACCCCCCAGAGAGTGGACCCTCGAGAAGGTTCCCTCCAGGGACCGTATGGGGCCAAGAATGGGCACAACCTGTGAGTCTGTGACAAAGGGTCTGACCCATTGACAGACAGATAGAGAGATGGCAGGGGTGTACTGGGCTAGACAGATAAACAGAGAAGGGGCATGTGGGGTTAGAGAGAGAGACAGAGGGGATGCATGGGGTTAGACAGATGGGGGCATATGGGGCTAGACAGACAGGGGCATATGGGGCTAGACAGACAGATGGGGAGTGTATGAGGCTAGAGAGACAGACAGATGGGGGGCATATGGGGCTAGACAGATCGGAAGTATATGGGGTTAACCAGACAGACAGAGGGGGTATATGGGGCTAGACAGACAAATGGGGAGTGTATGGGGTTAGACAGACAGACGGGGAGGTATATGGGGATAGACAGACAAATGGGGAGTGTATGGGGTTAACCAGACAGACAGATGGGGTATATGGGGCTAGACAGACAGAGAGGGTTATATGGGGTTAGACAGACAAATGGGGAGTGTATGGGGTTAGACAGCGAGAAGGACTGTGTGGCTTTGCCCTGCCCAGGTCCTGGAGGTGTCGCTGGGGCGGGTGCCAGGAAGATGGTGGCCGAGTGCCAGGACATGGGCCAGACCTGCCAGCTCCGGGCGTGTAGGATCACAAGTGGGGAACACGACGGTTGTCTGTGCTACCCAGCGCTGCCCCCCGTCCCCATCCCATCCCCCGGCTTCTTCTCCACCACCATTCTGCCCCCTGGCTGCCCCCCATCCCATCCCCCGGCTACCCCCCATCCCAATCCTAACCCCTGGCTGCCCCCGTCCCATCCCCTTGCTGCTCCCTGACCCTTGGTTGCCCCCATCCCTGTCCCACCCCAGGCACTCACCCTCCTCAGAGCAGAACTTGTAGGCCCTGTCCCGGTCGTAGTTGGTGGTGGTGGTGCACCAGATGCTGGATCAGACGCTGGCCCAGATGCTGTCCTTGGTTGTGCATTCCGTGTAGACCTTGCCCTTGTAGGTGAAGGGGAAGATGCAGGGGGCAGGGTCCGCACCTGGCCATGAACAAGGGACAGAGATCAGAAATGGGGGGGAACACAGATCCCTGGGCTGGGGATCAGGATGCCTGGGTTCTCTCCCTGGTTCTGGGAAGGGAAAGGAAGGGAGAGGTGTCTAGTGGTTGGGGGAAGGTGCTGGGAACCAGGACTCCTGGGTTCTCTCCCTGGCTCGGGGAGGAGAGGGGCAGGGGCTCTAGTGGTCAGAGCAGAGCGGACTGAGAAATTCCTGCTGTCCATCTCTGACCCGCTGCCAGGTTGGTATGTCACGCATCATTTCACAAAACACACTGTGCTACTCTACACAATGACAGCGTGTCCCACTGCACTTCACCACAGCCCCCAGGCCACGACACTAATCCACAACACGCTGCTCCACAACACACAGTGTGTATTACGCTCCACAACACAACAAAACAGTCCCCTGAACAGTACCATACGGCTCCATCGCACAACACAGTCTGTTACACTTCACATCACACAACTCTACAATGACAGACTGCTCCTCGGCACACACTCTCCTACACTGTTCCACAACACAACAGCCTGCTCCAGCTCCACAACATGCACTCCACAACACAACACACAGCTACACAACATGCATTCTACTACACAACAGAACAGGTGCTCCACAACACAACACACTTCTACACAACATGCATTCTACTACACAAGACAACACAACAGCACATTGTTTCACAACACGCACTCTATTACACAATACAACAGGCGCTCCCCAACACAACACACCACTCCCCAACATGCATTCCACTACAATACACTGCTCCACAACACATACTTTACTACACAACACACTGCTCCACAACATGCATTCTACTATGCACAACAGCCTACTGCGCAACACAACACGAACTTTACTCCACTACACAACATACCACTCCCCAACATGCACTCCACTGCTCTACAACTCCCTGCTCCACAAAACATACATTACTACACAACAGCACACTGCTCCACAACACGCACTCTACTAAACACCAACACCCTGCTGCACAGCCACACACTCTACCACACTACACACCAACAAACACCAACCCAAGACAGCCCCTGCCTCCCTTACCCTGGGTCCCCACGCAGAGCAGTGCCAGGGCCCAGGCCAGGACGCACGTGGCTGCAGATGAAGCCATTGTCCCGTCCTCACTGCCCCAGCCCCGGAGCCCCAGCCCCATATATACAGCCTCCCTTGGGGGCTCCTCCCCTTGGCCGCCCCCAGGGGATTGTCAGATGGCTTGCCACCTCACCACCCTGCCACACCAATGGCAAATCATCAGCCCTCTGCTTCCTGAAACCTGAGCCCCCCTGCCCACACCTCACTCCTTGGCCAGACTGTCTCATTGTCCCCCACAATGAAACCCCCAAAGCCCAGGGGCCCAGATCCTGGCAAAGGGATTCAAAACCAGTGGAAATTAGGTGCTTAAATACCTGCGTGGCTTAGGAGAAGTGAGAGATTCAATCCCTCCTGGATATGGTGTGCCAGGAATTTTTGACACGAATTTCCAGCTGGAAAGATAGCTCTGATGCAGGTGAAACGGTGTGTGGGGAAAAGTGGCTTTTGCCCCATTGTTTGTCTTGAAAAAGGAATGTTTGAAATTCTTGAAAGGAGCCATCCGGAAATTCCAGGACAGTTTTGGGGAATTTTCACTTTTGCAACACAGAAACAATCACTCAAAATTAAAGATGCACCCAGCCCCTACTGCATTCTGTAATTTATGGTTAGCCCCACCTGTCTTGGTCTGGAGATTTTGGACACAGAAAAGTTCTGGCTTGGAATGGCTTTTTGTTTCAAAATTTGTTAACTGGTAAGGGACGAAAAAAGTAGATAAAAAAATAGGTCAAAACTGAAAAAAAATTAATTCAAATTTATTGCAATGATTGAGTCATATGGAGTTTGTTTTTTATTTTTGGTGCAGGACCATTTTTGAGGTTTGGACTTTTCGTGATGGCAAATTGTTGAGATTTCACTTTTCTGTGTCAGAAAAATGCCAAGATTTCCACTTGTGATGATCAAATTTAAGATTTCAGTCCTTCAGGACAGGAATAGTTTGAGATTTTCACTTTTTGTCAGAAGACCACAAGAGCAGCCCTACTGGGTCAGACCAAAGGTTCATCTAGCCCAGTTTCCTGTCTTCTGACAGTGGCCAATGCCAGGTGCCCCAAAGGGAATGAACAGAACAGGGAATTATCAAGTGATCCATCCCCTGTTGCTCATACCCAGCTTCTGGCAAACAGAGGCCAGGGACACCATCCCTGCGCATCCTGGCTAATAGCCATTGATGGATCTGTCCTCCATGAATTTATCTAGTTCTTTTTTGAACCCTGTTATAGTCTTGGCCTTCACAACATCCTCTGGCAAAGAGTTCCACAGGTTGACTGTGCGTTGGGTGAAGAAATACTTCCTTTTGTTTGTTTTTAAACCTGCTGCCTATTAATTTCATTTGGTGACCTCTAGTTCTTGTGTTATGAGACATAGTAAACAACACTTCCTTATCTACTTTCTGTACACCAGTCATGATTTTATAGACCTCAATCATATCTCCCCTTAGCCATCTCTTTTCCAAGCTGAAAAGTCCCAGTCTTATTAATCTCTCCTCATACCGAAGCTGTTCCATACCCCTCATCATTTTTGTTGCCCTTTTCTGAACCTTTTCTAATTCCAGTGTATCTTTTCTGAGATGGGACAACCATACTTGCATGCAATATTCAAGGTGTGGGTGTACCATGGCTTTATATAGGGACAACATGATGTTTTCTGTCCTATTTTCTATCCCTTTCTTAATTATTCCCAGCATTCTGTTTGCTTTTTTGACTGCCGCTGCACACTGAGTGGATGTTTTCAGAGAACTATCCACAATGACTCCGAGATCTCTTTCTTGAGTGGTAACAGCTAATTTAGACCCCATCATTTTATATGTATAGTTGGGATTATTCTTTCCAATGTGCATTACTTTGCATTTATCAACATTGCATTTCATCTGCCTTTTGGTTGCCCAGTCACCCAGTTTTGAGAGATCCTTTTGTAGCTCTTCTCAGTCTGCCTGGGACTTAACTATCTTTAGTCATTTTGTATCATCTGCAAATTTTGCCATCTCACTGTTTACTCCCTTTTCCAGATCATTTATGAATATGTTGAATAGGACTGGGCCCAGAACAGACCCCTGGGGGATACCACTATTTACCTCTCTCCATTCTGAAAAGTGACCATTTATACCTACCTTTTGTTTCCTATCTTTTAACCAGTTACCAATCCAGGAGGGCACCTTCCCTCTTCTCCAGTGGCAGCTTACTTTGCTTAAGAACCTTTGGTGAGTGACCTTGTTAAAGGCTTTCTGAAAATTGAAGTACAGTATATCCACTGGATCCCCTTGGTCCACTTGCTTGTTGGCCCCCTCAAAGAATTCTAGTAGATTGATGAGGCATGATTTCCCTTTACGAAAACCATGTTGACTCTTTCTCAACAAATTATATTAACCTCTATGTCTGACAATATTGTTCTTATAGTTTCAACCAGTTTGCCCGGCACTGAAGTCAGGCTTACCGGCCTGTAATTGCCGGGATCACCTCTGGAGCCCTTTTCAAAAATTGATGTCACATTAGCTACCCTTCAGTCATCTAGTACAGAAGCTGATTTAAATGATAGGTTACAGACTACAGTTAGTAGTTCTGCAATTTCACATCTGAGTCCCTTCAGAACTCTTGGGTGAATGCTATTTGGTCCCAGTGACTTATTGCTGTTTAATTTATCAATTTGTTCCAAAACGTCCTCTAATGATACCTCAGTCTGAGACAGTTCCTTAGATCTGTCATCTAAAAAGAGTGTCTTAGGTTTGGGAATCTCCCTCACATCCTTAGCCATGAAGACCGATGCAAAGAATTCATTTAGTTTCTCCGCAGTGGCTTTATCATCCTTGAGTGCTGCTGTAGCACCTCGATCGTCCAGTGGCCCCTGCTTCTGATGTACTTAAAATAATTCTGCTATTACTTTTTGAGTCTTTGGCTACCTGTTCCTCAGATTCTTTTTTGGCCTTCCTAATTGTATTTTTACACTTCATTTGTCAGAGTTTAACTAACCTCCTCATTTTTGTGTAGTTCCCCTTTCCGAAATTAAATGCTACATTGTTGGGCCGTGATGAGAAATAATTGAGATTTCGCCTTTCCGTGTCAGAAAAATGACTTTATGATGGGAAAATTGAGAAATTGACTTGTTGGGTCAGGAAAATCTTCGAGATACTGACTTTTTGTGATAGAAAATATTTGAGATTTCACCTTTCAAGGTGAGAACATTTTTGAGGTTTTGACTTTTTGGGACTGAAAAATTTTCAAGATTTCAGTTTTCTGACATGGCGACTTTGCAGGATGAAGTATTTTTGGGATTTTAACTTTTCAGGATGGGAAATTTTGTCAAAATATCGACAATTTTGCCAGCAGAGGAAATCTACTGCCTTCCCACCTCTACTCCTGCACTGTGTATATAACAACCACTGACCCCCTGTCATAAACAGATAGCTAAGGGTTAATGTCTCTTTCACCTGTAAAGGGTTAACAAACAGTGACCTGCAACACCTGACCAGAGGACCAATTAGGAGACAAGATACTTTCAAACCTCGGTGGAGGGAAACCTTTGTTTGTGTTTTTGAGTTTGGCTTTGTTCTCTCTGAGTCCTGGAAGGGACTAGACATGCAACCAGGTTTCTTGCCAATCTCCCTGCTACAGTCTCATATATGCAAAATAGCAAGTATTTAGTAAGGAAGGCGGTTATAGTCTTTTAATTGTTTTTTTCCTTTATTTGCAAATGTGTATCTGGCTGGTAGAGTTCTAATGTGTATTTGGCTGAAAGTATTTTACATTATATTTCTGTTAGAGGAGGCTTTTCCTCCAGTTTCTATAAACTGAAAGACCCTTTAATAGTTCATCTTGAATTTACAGTGATTTTCTTTATTTTCTTTTCTTTTTATTAAAAGTTTTGTTTTCAGGACCTGTTTGATTTTTCCCCCCTTGTTGAGGCTCAAGGGAATAGAGTTTGTACTTAACAGGGAAGAAAGAGAAGGGAGGGGAGAGGGGTGGAATCCCTTTGTTTTAGGTTCACGGAGCTTGAATCTGTATTGCCTCTGGGTGAGGGAGAAGGGGAAGGAACATCCCTCCCTGTTTTAAGATTCAAGGGGTTTGAATCACAGTATCTTCCAGGGTAACCCAGGGAGGGAAGCCTAGGAAAGGCACTGGTGAAGGAAAGAGTTTACTTTCCTTGTGTTAAGATCCAGGGGGTCTGGGTCTTGGGGGTCCCCAGGGAAGGTTTTGGGGGGACCAGAGTGTATCAGGCACTGGAATTCCTGATTGGTGGCAGCGCTACAGGTTCTAAGCTGGTAATTGAGCTTAGAGGAATTCATGCTGGTACCCATATTTTGGACGCTAAGGTTCAGAATTGGGAAAGATACCATCACATCCCCTCCCTCTGCCTGGTCCTCAACAATTTAATATCGAGCCATGCCCTTCTCCCCAGTGAACTATAGAAGCAAGCGTGGTCAGCTTTCAGCTGTAGTAGGTTGTTATCCTCTCTCCAGCTAGAGGGGAAAATGCCACCTGCTGTCCATGCCTCTACATGAAAGGGGCAGCTCCTGAAAATTAACCAATGCTGCTCTCAGCATCTCTGGCAATCAGTTTAACCCCAGGAGCCACTCCTTCCTGGATCATGTGCCTTTCACAGGGTCCCAGCCAAAATTTGGGTCCCTGGTGTGGTTGGCACCATTCCAAGGCAAACAGGATGTTTCTGAGGAACAGGAGCACTGCCTAGGTCTGTTTACATGTCCAGGTGACCGTGACTGGATAATCCCTGAGTATATTTACTTTCCACCAAGCAAACAGGCTCCATCAGCTGGTGCTTAGGAGGAAAGTGTCTGTGACAGTGCACTCATCACAGTGTTGGGTCCTGCCGCCAAGGGCTGAGAAAAGCAGTGGGAGAGGGCTGCTGGTCGGGACTGAGGGGCACCGATGGAGTTACGGGAGAGGGAGGAGACCAGGATCAGGTTGTGGCGGAGGCTACAAGATGGACTGAGAGGCATTGCAACAGCTGGCGGTGTGGGGAGCAGGGCTGGGATAGCAGGGGCTGTGGGTTAGGATTGAAGGGCACTAGTAGAGCTGTGGGGAAGGGAGCTGCTCAGACCCAGAGTCGCCGAGATCGGGGCCCCGTCGGGCCGGGCGCTGCTCAGACCCAGAGTCGCTGAGATCGGGGCCCCGTCGGGCCGGGCGCTGCCCTGACACAGAGTCACCGAGATCGGGGCCCCGTCGGGCCGGGCACTGCTCAGACACAGAGTCACCGAGATCGGGGCCGCGTCGGGCCGGGCGCTGCTCTGACACAGAGTCACTGAGATCGGGGCCCCGTCGGGCCGGGCGCTGCTCAGACCCAGAGTCGCCGAGATCGGGGCCCCGTCGGGCCAGGCGCTACTCAGACCCAGAGTCACTGAGATCGGGGTCCCGTCACGCCAGGCGCTGCCCAGACACGGAATCACCAAGATTGGGACCCCTTCGTGCCGGGCGCCTCCCAGACACAAAAAGTTCACAGTTTTAATGGGCACCACCTAGGGTGAAAGGAAAACTCTCCTCCCACTGCCACAGTTGAAGAACAGGGGCTATGGGGACGTGGAGGGACTTGTCCAGCTCTGGTGGTGCTGGGTGCATCGGAAACCAAGAAGCCAATTATTCCTGTGGGGGAAACTGAGGCACACTACAGCCTCGATCCTAAAAGGCGCTTACGTACCTAAATCCCATTGGTTTCCATGCAATCCAGATGCCTAATTCCCTTTGGGAATTTGCAGCCAGGTAAGCTGCTCACGGTCACCCAGTGACTTGCTAGAAGAGTAGAATCAGCTCTCTCAAAGCCCACCCACAGAGGGGGAGCACTGCAGGGGCTGATGGGATATACGTACTCCCCAACCTGAAGAATGTGACAGAGAACCCAGCTGGATCCATGTGAGAGGGACGGGGGTGATGAAGTGGGGATTTTCTGTAATATTTTGTATTAATATCCTGTCTGCTCAGTTTCCCTTGTATGGAGATGGTAGGAAAAGATTGGTTACTCTCTGCAGAGATCCTGAGACCCAGGTGTGCCGGATGCCTGGCTCGCTGGGGCCTGGGCCCCACGGCCATGGAGAGTCCTCGAAGACAATGGTCAGGCCGGCTGCCCAGACATTTGGTACCTAGCAACTAAGGACCATGGCTGGCCCATCCCGCTGCAGGAAGCTGGCTGAGTTTGCCCGGGAAGACCAAAGGACTGAGGAGGGGCCAGGTGGGGGCTGTTGCATGTTGGGCGGCTGGAAGATGAACTGGGACAAAAGGGGGTGAAGATGGACCAGGCTGTAACTCTCTGGCCCCCGTGTTAACCAGGGACGCTCTATGCTGTGCTCCAGCAGGCTGAGAAACCCTGCTGTCTTTGCCCTGCTGGCGGAAGGTCACTGCAGGGGCTGGATTTGGGGGTGCACATGGCTCCCTGTGGGGGTACACCTCTCCCTGAGGTGCTCATCTCAGGGGGACCCGCTGAAGTGACTCAGAGAGTGAAGCTCCAAGGTTCAGTCCAAGGAGGTGGAGAAGCCGCGTGGCTTCCCCTAGGGATGCAGTGAGGAAGGGGCTTCCCCGAGCTCTGGACATGTGGCTCCATGACCAGGGACTGTTAGCATTTGAGCCAGGGCCTTTTGCCCTTTTCCTGGTAGGTTTTTTCTTGGGTGTTAACGTGCAGGAACTTTCCCACCATGGGTGGCCAAATCTCACTGCCAAAACACCTCTCTTACCCTGCAAACGGCCCTGTTGGGTTGGTTCAGCTGCGTCTCCTTCTCCGCGGGGTTATTTGCTCATATCCAGGGCCAGATTTACCTTCTGTGGGCCCAGCTTCAAACATTTTTATGGGGCTCCATGGAGGCAATGGCGCATGGCACGGGGGAGTGGGGTCCCCAGAGCAAGGAGCCATCCAGGGGCAATGGGGCACGGCATAGCAGGAGTGGCCCTGCTCCGCCAGCCCAGCGAGGGCACTATTACAGCAGCTGCCAGATGCACATACAATCCATCCCCTGTGCTGCCAGCATGCCCCTTCCCTCGGGGGTGGGCCCATGCCCTGCCACACAGCCCCCATGGAGGGTGGACAATGGGCCCCTCATGCTGGCTGAGACAAGGAGAGGGACCAAGTGCTCTGGCAGGCACCAGGGTTTCCCATCTCTGAGTCATCTTTAGCTGCCATCCAGGGGGCAGTGTGTCCTAGCATCTAAAGCCTGGTGCTCAGGATTCCTGGGTTCTATTCCCCGCTGTGCCAGGTCCTTCTGCTATCTCTGCCTCAGTTTCCCTCTCTGCACAATGGGGTGAATGGCCCTGAGTTCCCCTTGATCTGGGGGCACTACAGATGGAGAGAACTGCGAGGGGTTGCTGTTCCAGATGTGGATGACACCCTGGGGAGGGGATGAGTTGTCCCAGCCTCCCTAGCAGGGCTGGTTCAGGGTAGGGGGCTGGGCAGGAGCTGGGGAAGGTGTCAGGTGGGGATGGGCCCTGTCTCCTCCTCTACTGCCTTGGATCAGGGGTGCAGGGGGTGCCAGCAGAATTGGGGATGGGGGAAGGACAGGGGGTCAGTATGGCAAGGGATGGGGGCAGGAGGAGATGAGGGATGAGGTGGGGGCACGTGGGGGCAGCAGGGATGCCAGGGGAGTAGGTGATATGGTGGGGAAATGGGGGGGGTGGAGGAAACGGGCTGGTATGAGGGGGCTGGGACCCCTCCCAGGCAACAGACTCAAAGCAGAGGCCTGATCTACAGGGAAAAGCCAGGTTGCAATCGCCCTGTATCCCCCATGTCCCCTGTGCTGCTCCCTGCCCTGCCACCCCTCCCTGCCCAGCTCCCCCGGTGAGTCTCCACACGCAGACGGGCTGGGTCTAGCCTCCCCTGCGCCGTGGGGATGCTCCGCAGCAGCCCTGGGCTAAGGGAGGGCTGGAGCCCAGGGGATGTGGGGGTGGGGTGGACTTTATCCTTCCTTCCTCCGCCTCTGAGCACTTTCACTTTCGGGGCTGGTGAGTGGGGCTGGGCTGGGGCAATGCTCGGGGATGTGGGGGAGGGAGGTTCCCCTCAACCTGCATCCTCAGGCACCTTCCCCTCTCCTCCGCCCCCTCCCCCCGCTTTCTCCTGTCCCCCTTCCAGGGCTTAATTTGGGCCAGGGCTGAGCCCCAGCCTCTCTGGGCTTCCTAACCCCAGCCCCTCTGAGCCTGGCGCTTCCTAACCCCGCTGGGCCTGGCCCGTCTGTTGTGAAAGCTAAAATATTGCTTGAGCTCCGGCAGCTCTTCACCACTCATGAAGTGCTGCCCCCGTCCCATCCTCAGCCCCCTTCTCTTCCCATCTGCCCCCTGATCCTCTCCTGTCTCCTCCCTCTGACCTTCCCCCTTCATCTTCCTCTCCTGCCCCCCTCTCCCTTCTCCCCCATCTCTTCTTCTTCTCCTGTCCCCTCCCCTCCCCTCGCCTGACCCCCTTCTCTTCCCATCTGTCTCCCTGTTCCTCTCCTGTTTCCTTCCCCCTCTGACTCCCCCCTCCATCTTCCTCTCCCTCCCCCCCGATCTCCTCTTCCTCTCCACCCCTCTTGACCCCATCTGACCCCCTCTTCTTCCCCTTCCCCCGAGACCCTCCACCTCTCCACCCCTCCCCTCCTGACCCCCCTCTGATAACCCTCCCTTCTTCTCTGACTCTTGCCCCCCCTCCTTCTGCTGCCCCCCCCCCCACAGCCACCCCTGGGCTCTGGGGGAAGCAGGCGGGCAGGGACCTGAGAGGCCGCAGCAGCTGGGCCTGGGAGCTCTCAGCTGCCTTCTGACTTCCTCATGGGGGTGACGCCAATTCCCACCAGCCGAGTGGCTGGAGCCCGGGTGCCAACCCAAGAGGGCACTGGGGGCCCGGCGGTTAAAGCTGGCTTCAAGCAGTTCAAGCTCCCTGCGCCCAAAGCAGGAGGTGGGGATGAAACTGAGGCAAGGGACTGGCTTGGGGAAGCTGCAGGGATGCACGAGGAGCCCAGATTTGGGATCCGGACCCAGTTCTGCTATGGGATGTGCATGGGGGGGCGATGTGGGATTGTGTCTGTGTCAGGTGCTTCATAACGCCCCATAGCCCCTGGGTCTTCCCTTCAGCAGCTCTTGAAGTGCTCTGCAAAAGAAATTGGGATCATTAACCCCATGGCCCAGGTGGGGAAACTGAGGTACGGTGGGGGAAGTGACTTGTCCGAAGTCCCCTACCAACAGAGACGGACAGAGGATCCAGGTGTCCTGCATCCCAGTTCGGGTCTCTAGCCACTGTCTGAGCGCCTCTGGGGATTTATTGATCCTCGCAACACCTGTGATGGAGGCAGGGCTCTCCTGCCTGAGTTGGAACAGTTACGCGGCCGTGTTCTAACCCCGCAGCCTGAGCTCCGTAAGCCCGAGGCTGCTGGCACTGCTCAGCTGCGGATGTTTTATTACAGCCCAGGGACTGATTTGTAAAGGGATGCAGGAGCCTAAAGGTGCGAATGGGCACTTAGTGGGATGGCTGTAGATGCTGGATGCCCAACTCCCACTGGTTTCCACAGGGGGTTAGGTACTGTGGGTCATTTGGCCAAAACGAGACCCGTTCGTCAAAATATTTTGATGTTGACAAAATTGGCATTTCCCTGAGTAAATTTCCAGCCACCGCTAGCTTGGTGCACAAACATCAGGCTGCATGGCCTAGTGGGCAGAGCTAGGCCATGGCTAAGGACCGTCAGGACTTCAGGGTTCTGGCTCTGGGAGGGGAGTGGGGTCTAGTGCCTAGACTGGGCTGAGAGTCAGGACTCCTGGGTTCTATCCTGACCTTGTGCAAGTCACTTCCCCCTTTCTGTGCCTCAGTTTCCCAGTTGATAAAATGGCACTAATAATACTTCCCTCCTCCTTAAAGGGCTTTGAGACCGACAGATGTACAGCAATAGTGATTCATATTATCACGGCACAGGGCACTTTCCTGCTGAGCTCTGGAACGCCAGCCCAGGGTAGAGATGGCAGAGAGCGCGTGCTGCAAGCTCGTAGATTATTTGAACGATCTAGAAGCGCGGGAATTCAAGATGTTCAAGTTTCACCTGGAGAACTATCCGCTGGAAGATGGCTACAAGCGCATCCCCCGCTCCAAGACAGAGGCGGCCGACACGATGGACATAGCTCGAGCCATGGTCCAGGCTTACCAGGAGCCCAGGGCTCTGCAAATGGCCGTGAAGATATTGGACGGCATTAGCCGGAAGGATCTGTCGCTAAGGATCCAAAATGACATACCGGAGGGTGAGTAGATGGAGGAGATCCCCATAGTCTGACTCATTCCTTGCTGGAGCTTTTTGATAAATGGGTGGGTTGTCACCCCCTGGCATGTCTCAGTTTCCCCCAGTCTAGCAAGGGTGGCCTAGGGGCTAGCGCACAGAGCTGGCACTCAGCCGACCAGGGTTCTATGCCAGTGATCCCAGACAAATCACAGCCCCTCCCCTGCTCCCTGCCTCAGTTTTCTCATCTGAAAAATGGCTGGAAGGGACATTGGCCTACCCTCTAAAGTGCTTTGCCTCTACAGATGAAAAGCACTAAGGCACAGAGAGGCTGCAGCCACATCTCTGCTACTGAACCTCATGTAGACGCCACGGCCGCTCTTTCCCACTGCAAGGGCTGCCCCTCTCCCGCTGGGGTAGAAACGCCTCCTAGTTCAGTGGAAGGGGTTTTTCTGTCCTCTCTCCAAGAGGCAGTAGCGAGTTCGACGGAGGAATCTGTCGACCTAGCTGCAGTGACGCTGGGGATGAGGGTGACCCATCTCCGGCGCTCGGGAAATGACATTTTTCACTGCCCGATACCATAGCTGATACTATTAGGGTCCCTGGGCTAGAGGGTGAGCCTGGGCTCCACCCTCTTTGCCCCCCTGCTTAATCACTGAGACTGTGAGACAACAGAGACTGTGCAAGGGAGGATAGCTTCTCCGCACCTTCCTCGCTGGCTTATGAGGAAAATGGCTCAGTAGACGATGACCCGTGTCTCTAGAGAGAGAAGGGTTAAGTGGAGGGTCACAGTGAGCCTCTGAGGCTGGTGAAATCCGCCAGGAAACATGGGTCTTGGTGAAGTCAGGGGGTGGAAGAGGGAGGGATATTTCCCAGGGAGCCTTACTGCTAAACGATGAACTAGCACTCGGCTGAGCCCTCCAGGGTTAACACATCGTTAATGTAGCCTCATACCCTACAAGGCAGCACAAATGGAGGGAAGGGAGACAGCATGGCAGAGAGAGACAGAGACACACACCCTGTGTGTGTGGGGGAGAGATGCGTGCTGCCCCTTTAAATATACGTCCTCACTCTAAGTATGTTGCCTTTTTAAGTAGATCAGCACGTTGAGACAGCAACTGCTGCCTGCAAACTCCCTCTGTCCTGAGCCCTGTCGTGTCCCCCGCCTGCACTGTGGAGATAGGGTACAGAAGCGGGGGGAGGAGGGGACACCCTGACATCAGCATCCCTCTTTCCCCCCACCCCCTGCACAGCAAGCAGGAGGCTCCCCTGAGCAGCTCCAAGGCATAGGGCAGGAGCAGCACATGGCAGTGGGGGGAGGGACAGCTGAACTGCCAGCAGTTAATAGCCTGCTGGGCGGCTGCTGCAAGGGAACTTGGGGTGGGGGGGGGCTGCCGGTCCACCCTGGTTCCAAGCCCCCACCAGCTAGCTGCAATGGGCTGCTCTTCCTGCAAGCAGTGCACAAAGCAGGTGGCTGCCAAAGAACGTTAGAAGGGAGCGTTGCGCAACTTTAAACGAGCATGTTCCCTAATTGATCAGCAAGGTAACAACGTTAACCGGGACAACTTTAAGTGAGGAGTTACTGTATTGTCTGACCCCCTTTACCCCCCAAAAAAGGATTTCCTGCAACTCTGAAAAATTTAAATCCATGAAAACAGAAAAGAGAGGCTTAAAACCCATCATGTGGCAGAACTGTGAAAATGTTGGTCGATCAAAATAGAACAAAATGCTTAAAACCCGAAATTTCCTGCACCTGTGAAAATTTCAGTCGACAAAAAAAGAAAAAAAACTTCAAAATAAACATCGATATTTATCCCTCAAAATTATAAACCCATAAAAACTGACTGCTTCCAGTGCTGGCTGTAGGTGTAATTTGTTGTTCATGTATAAAACAAGAGAGGGAGAAGACAATGCAACATTCAGGGTTTGAGTCCTCCCTCTATAGAGATTGTCTGCTGTCATTAGAGCACCCCCTACTGGGAAGTGAAGTACCTACAATGGGGCTGACCACGGGAGTTTGTAGCCTGAGCTCCCACCAGCCTGCCTCCGTTTGTCCCTTTTGGAGGCAGTTTCTCCCATGGGTAATTTATTTCTCTCATGTGTCTCGTAGTTTTCCGTCAGACGCCAGAGCAGGCTGGCGCGAGAGAGGACGGCGAGAAGGACCAGCAGGAGGAGCTGATCTCGGATATGTGCGATCGATTTTTCGGAACCAAGAAGAAAGGTCAGTGACTGTCCGATACCAGTCCAGGGCGCAGTGAGATTTCACAGCGGCCGTTGTGCTGCATGCCAAGATCTCACTCTAACTCTCTGCTTCTCTCTCCCCAGTGGAGGTGAAGCTGGATCCCAACACCGCGTTCCCCACTCTGCTGATCTCCCAAGACCAGAAAAGCATGAGGCTCGGTGACCGCCCCCAGTACCTTCCCAGCAACTCCGAGCGTTTTGATTTCCGGCCCTGCGTGCTGGGTGCCCCAGGCATCACTAGGGGCCAGCTGGACTGGGTAGTGGATGTGGGTGCCGGGAAAGGCTGGATCGTCGGCGCCGCCCGGGAGTCGGTGGAGAGAAAGGGGAATCTCTACATAACGGCTGAGCGGGGGTTCTGGGGGCTGGAGTTTAACAATGGGGAGTACCAGGCGCTCAGCACCCCTAAGACGACGCTTTTCTTACGGGCGTCTCTGCGCAGGATCAAGGTGCATCTAGACTACCTCCTTGGACAACTCTCCTTCTACAACAACGACACCATGGAGCACATCTTCACTTTCAACTACCCCTTCTCCGAGAAGATGTTCCCCTTCTTCTTGACCTGGGACACAGACGTCCCACTCCAACTCTGCCCATGTGACTGAGAGCACCTCCCCACCTTACGTTTTGCAAGAGCAGGGATGTTATACTCCAGTGCCTGGCCAAAATTCCAGCCCTGGGAATGAGCCGCTGCCACCAGCCTATGTATGTCCACTTTCACTTTCACGTCCTGTCCAGATTGGGTGCGTAGCCTCCTCGACTGTCTCGCGTGACTTTGTCAGGTGATATTTTGTGTTTCTTGACGTCTCCAGCTCTGTTAGCCAAGTTTTTTTTGTGAGAATCTGTGCTTTCATTTAAAAAAAAAAAAGAACTAGTTTTCTAACCCTTTGAGTTGCGGAGAAAACCTGTGAAAACCTGACCCAAGAAAGGTCAAAACCCAGAAGGCAAATGTGGAAAAAAACCCTCCAAGGTTTATTACTGTATTTGTAAAATCTTGTGATTTTTTTTCAAGTCATAGACTCATAGACTCATAGGTCAGAAGGGACCAATATGATCATCTAGTCTGACCTCCTGCACAAGGCAGGCCACAGAACCCTACCCATCCACTTTCATACAACCCCTAATCCAGGACTGAGTTATTGAAATCCTCAAAACTGGTTTGAAGACCTCAAGCTGCAGAGAATCCACCAGCAAGCGACCCATGCCCCACGCTGCAGGGGAAGGTGAAAAACCTCCAGGGCCCCTGCCAATCCGCCCTGGAGGAAAATTCCTTCCCGACCCCAAATATGGCGATCAGTTAAACCCTGAGCATGTGGGCAAGACTCACCAGCCAGCACCCAAGAAGGAATTCTCTGCAGTAACTCAGTTCCCATCCCATCCAACATCTCCCCGCAGACCATTGAGCAATCCAATTCAGAGGGACTTTCAAGTCAGCAAACTCATCAGTACAGCAAGACTCACTGGGATGGTGCCTCCTGCTGGTCATATTGGGAATTAGCTCTTGTCCAGCCCAGAGCGCCCTCTGCAGGCTGGTGTCTCACCTGCCACTGGCCCCATGTCTGTCCCGGACTCCGGGGCCCTTTACCTCAGGGTTCTGTCCCAGCAGTATCCCCTCGTTCTGAGTCTCCTTTCCCAGGGGAATCCCCAACCCTCTAAACCCACCTTGCCTCAGTGGCTGCTGCCAGTCATCATCTAGCCCCTGCTCACTGGGGCAGACTGCAGTCTGTAATGGCCACCCATCATTGGCAAGAGATTTAAGACCTACTGCCTTTGCCTATTCCCAGGCTGTATCTCTGCAGCCCTAGTACCTCTGTCGACCTTCAACAAGGCCTGCAGCCTGGGGTTTTACCAGGCTGGAGCTCCCTTGCTCCCTTGCCCTATTCCTCAGCACTGCTCCAGTTCAGGTACCTTCCTCTCAGGCAGCTAGCCCTTCCCCCTCCAGGGCTGGAGAGAGACTCCTCCATCTCCTGGCCTCCAGACCTCTTATCAGGGCCAACTACCCACTCAGCTGTTTTCCTGGCTTTTCCCAGCCACGATGGCTTGCAGTCTTAATGCAGCATCTTCTACTAAACCCCAGGAGATGACGATGGCTAGCAGCCTTAATGCAGCATCTTCTGCTAAGCACCCAGGAGATGATGATGGCTTGCAGCCTTAATGCAGCATCTTCTGCTAAGCACCCAGGGGATGATGATGGCTAGCAGTCATACTGCACCATCTGCTGCCAGCCTAAGATGTAAAGGATAGATGGAGTGGATCAAAACAAGAAATAGAGCAGATTTGGTTTGTATTCATTTGCTCTCTCTTTCCTCCGTGAAATAAACAGCCTGCTAAACCCATGGTTTTGAGTTCGATCCTTGAAGGGGCCATTCCAAGTGATGGTTGTTTGTGTTTCTCCTTGATGGAAGCCTCCGCCTTTGTGGATTTTAATTTCCCATAAGCCATGTCGTTAGTCGCCCCTCTCTCTGTCAGAGCAATGGCAGACAATCGTTTTGTGCCCTTTTTCAGTGCAGGCACCATACCACAGCAAGCATGGAGCCCGCTCTGCTCAACGCAGCAGTCATGAGCATTGTAAACACCTCGCACATTATCGTGCAGTTGATGCTGAACCAGAACCTGGAAAACCAGGCAAGGAGGAGGAGACGGCAGTGCGGTGATGAGAGTGATGAGGACATGGATACAGAATTCTCTCAAACTGCGGGCCCCGGCGCTTTGGAGATCATGCTGTTAATGGGGTGGGTTCACGCTGTGGAACACCAATTCTGGGCCCAGGAAACAAGCACAAACTGGTGGGACCACATAGTGTTGCAGGTGTGGGACGATTCCCAACTTTCGCACGTGTAAGGGGACTGTTGCACCCTTACTAACATTCAGCGGGGGTGTTTTGGTTGGCTAGCTCTCAGCACTAAAAGAGGAGGGCTGATAGATCGGAAATGAATGTGGCACCATGTCTCTCTGCTCTACGCCAATTAAAACAATTGCCACTTACAGAAACATTGGGAAAGTTGTCACATCCCCAAGGGTTTCATTAAAGGTCCGTTTCACAGTTGTGTGATACCTCGTTGCTGTAGCGATCAGACCAAATGCCTCGAGAAAACTCTCCGCACACTGCAATACACAGCGCAATGTGATCTTTTAATGATGCCCAGTGCGATTTAGCTGAGCCATTAAAAGTTGCATTGGGGCTGCTAACTTGGCCCCCCTCTGGAGACACACGCTCACACGGCAGCTCTCCTTTGGCAATGATTATGGCCAGACAGGATTGCTTCTGAAACCCTCTCCAAGTCACGGATGTGATTACTACAGAGTGATATTCATGGTGGATGGACCGCGAGTCAATTTGATAGTCAGTGGGCTCCACACACCAGCAGTCAAGCTGTTGCCAAGTCAGGCCTGGTCTACACATGGATTTGGTGCTGGTAGAAACTTCTTGGTTAGGGGTGTGATTTTCAAACCAGTGCGACAGCTAGAGTGGACACAGTTAGAACCAGTATAAAAGTGTCTTCTACTCGTATAATTGATTTCCCTTCTATGCAAGAATAGCTACACTGCTATGACACACCTTTTTAGCAATAGAACTAAGGCCTGGTCTATGGCTGAAAATTAGACTGACCTACATCCGCCACTCAGGGCTGTGAAGAGTTGTGCCCTGAGCACTGTAGTTACATCATCCTTGATGTTCCCTTGAGGCCCTGCTCCTGCACTGCCTCTTCCCCCCAAACCCCACCCCCGCTCACTCCTCTCTGCCCCCTCCCCTCCCATTGCTTATCCTTATGATCAGTAAAAAATAGGAGGGCCCCTCTGGCCCCCCCCTGTTCCGGCACCCTGATTAATGACATTTGACGGGGAAACCCAGTGCTATGGCACTAAAGTGGCCCAGCTACAGAGCCAGTGCAGCAGCTGTAGTGTAGACGTGGTCTCAAAAATCCACATGGGGCCCCTGCACTGCACTGCACTGTGTATACTGGAACAGTGAAAACAGTCCAGCTTTTGTGTGTAGATGAGGCCTGGGGCTTGAACGCCATCTTCTCGACCAACTGCTTTGTCTCTGAAGTAGGTGTCCAGGGATCATAGTAATGACCTTGATATAAAACCTAGATACATTCCCAAATGCTTCTTTACCTCATGTCTGATAGAAAAGGCCTGCTAAGAATCAAAAGGCCTGCTAAGAATCAAAAGGCCTGTGTCTTGCTCTTGCTCTTTCTGCTTATAGCTAAAGGATGGGCCTAGCTAGAGGATGAGCCTAGGGATTTGAATGATGGACGGGACCAGGGAATCAAGGACGGGGCATGTATTTAATCTTACATTTAACCATGTTAGCTATTTACTAATTGGCCCGCTTGGCACAAAAGTGTATGCAGCTGCTTTCTCATGTATCCTCAAAAGATATTTGATGCCAGGGGTCAAGACATGTACCTTATCTTCCCTTCAAAATGATAAATGTATCCGCAACAGATGTGTCCTGTATCCCCCTCCCCAAAATAATCCATGTATTCTGTGTAACCTGTTATCTATAGGTCAGTAAAGTGACGTAAACTAAGTTGTTTGTTGCTGATTATAAAAGGGGCTCAGGTCGCCCATGTAAGGTGTGTTCTTCTCTGGCATTAGTCGGGAAGAAACACCCGCTCAGCTGAACGAAAATAAAGGTGTGGTACCCGTCTTCTTGTTCTCCGTGCCTCCTTGGTGTAATTAGGTAAGCTCCAGGGGGAAACGGGCCCTATTTGGCCAACATGTCCACATATACCCCTCGTCAGACCTAGAATGCAAATTATTACACAGGCAAACAAACTTTCCTTGGGTTTTCATGGAAAGGAGGCAGGGTTGGGAGGTCAGGTTCTTTTGGGTGTATTCAGTGGTGGTCAAGGTACACGTGTACTACGGGTGTGTCTACATTGCACACTGAGGCCTGGTCGAGGCTACGTGATTGGGTCTACACAAGGCAGATTGCACCAATCTAGTGGTGTCTAGTGATGTCCCACTGCTGCAAGCATTCTGTTATGCCAACACAGTAACAGTCCACCTTCCCAAGTGGCCAGAGCCAGGACCTGGGGCCTAGGACTCTGCTAACAGGACACTTGGTGCCTATGGTCTTTAGAGCCCTTCAGAAACTCTTGTGTTCCACTTTTTGTTCTTATGATTTGTTTTAATCCTTCCTCTGGTAACTTTGCTCAGGGATTTTGCATTGAAATGATTTTCCCCTGGTAAAAGCCGCTTCTGTCAATTTGAAAATCTGCAGTGGGAAATTTTTGATTTTTTTCTGAAGTGAATTGTTTTAAATGTCATTTCACAGGGTATTTATTTATTTATTTATTTTCTTCCCATTTTGGAATGAAAACAATGATCAGAATGTTAGACTATCCCCCAAAATGGAAATTCCATATTTTGTCCCCCTGTAGTTCTCTATAACTAGACTGGGAAGGGTTAGGTTTTTTTTTTATTGGTAAATATCCATGAACATCGATTGCACTGTACAGATGCAAACTAATGAAAAATGTCTATTGAAAATAATTTAAATTTCCCCATTGGCAAAGGAAGGAAATGCTGCTTGAGAACATAGGAGAGTTTGATTTACAGACCTTTACTCCGTGAATTTTGATATGTGAGGTTGACAATTTGTGTTTTTAATGGGTATATTTTTGAATCTCAAAGTCAATTGTCACTAAATAATTTGCACAACTGCGAAAATTTAAATAGATAAAAATTGAAAAAAATTATTTAAAATGAACATCAATATCATCTGCTGAAATGGTAAAAAAAAGTAAAACCTCTCATTCTGCCAAGCCTAATTATAGAGTGGTTTATGCCCTAAAGCATGAGGATTTACAGCACTTCAGGAGCTCCAGTAATCTATTTAGTGTCCCTATGATGGGGTCTAAATTAGCTATTACCACTCAAGAGAGAGATCCTGGAGTCACTGTAGATAGTTTTCTAAACAGCCACTCAGTGTGCAGCGGCAGTCAAAAAAGTGATCAGAATGCTGGGAATAATTAAGAAAGGGATAGATAATAGGACAGAAAATATCATGTTGCCTCTATATATATCCATGGTACGTCCACATCTTGAATACTGTGTGAAGATGTGGTTGCCCATCTCAAAAAGATACATTGGAATTGGAAAAGGTTCAGAAAAAAGCAACAAAAATGATTAGCGGTATGGAACAGCTGCCGTATGAGACGAGATTAATAAAGCTGGGACTTTTCAGCTTGGAAAAGAGACGGCTAAGGGGAGATATGATTGAGGTCTATAAAATCATGACTAGTGTCGAGAAAGTAGATAAGGAGGTGTTGTTTACTCCTTCTCATAACACAAGAGCTAGGGTCACCAAATGAAATGAATAGGCAGCAGGTTTAAAACAAATGAAAGGAAGTATTTCTTCACACAACACAGTCAACCTGTGGAACTCCTTGCCAGAGGATGTTTTGAAGGCAAAGACCAAAAAGGGTTCAAAATAAGAACTAGATAAATTCATGGAGAATAGGTCCATCAATGGCTATTAGCCAGGATGGGCAGGGATGGTGTCCGAGCCTTTGTTTGCCAGAAGCTGGGAATGGGCGACAGGGGATGGATCACTTGATGATTCCCTGTTCTGTTCATTCCCTCTGGGCACCTGGTACTGGCCACTGTTGGAAGACAGGATATTGGGCTAGATGGGCCCTAGATCTGACCCAGTATAGTCATTCTTATGCTCTTATGTTCTTCCTTTCTGTTGTAACTCTGCTGAGGAAGTTTCCATGGAAATGATTTTTCCATGGATAATGCAGCTTCTGCACATTTGAAAATTTCCATTGGAAAAGTCAGAGTTTTTTTCTGAAACAAATGAATTGTTTTTTTAATTTTGTTTCACAGGAAATGTTGACTTTTTTGCTTGCTTTCTGTATGGCACAAAAACACTTTTTACAAAAAAAAATTGCAGGATTTCCCACAGCATGGAAATTCCAAATATCGATCTTCCATAGTTCCCAGTATCTCATGACCATGAAGACATTGGCACAGTGACAGTGGTTCTGAAGAGAACAAAGCTGGAGGTGCAACATAGCTTGGCTGTGTACAGTGGAATGGGATGTGGCAGCAGATTACACGTATCTGAAGAGTGAAAATATAAAGGCAGGCTAGGGAACAATTATGGTAGTTCCATCCAGGTGGTACCATTATGGGCATCCCTTTGTTTGACTGTTTGTTTAACTTGTTGCTCCTACAAAGAGAGATGTACAATAGGCTCCCAAGACAACTTTCCAAAACTCCATCAATTTGGGACATTTAAGAACCAGGGGTCACCCAATGAAATGAATAGGCAGCTGGTTTAAAATAAAGGGAAGTACTTCTTCACCCACCACATAGACCACTCGTGGAACTTGTTCCCAGGGGATGTGGTGAAGGCCAAAAGTGTAGCTGGATTCAAAACAGATTTGCAGCAGTTCATGGAGAAATAGATCCATTAGTGGCTACTAGCCAAGATGGTCAGGGATGCAACCCCATGCTCTTGGTGTCCCTCGGCCTCTGGCTGCTAGATGCTGGGAGTGGATGAAAGGATGAACCACTTGATGATTGCCTGTTCTGTTCATTCCCTCTGGGGCACCTGGCACTGGCCACTGTCAGAAGACAAGATGCTGGGCTGGATGGACCATTGGTCTGCGTAGCGGGGTGGTTACCCGCTGCAGCCCTGACAGGGTAGAAGCCAGCCCTGGGAGAGGGCTTGGGGCTAGGAGAAAAAGCCCAAGATGACTGGGGAAGGAGCTACACCTGGGCAATGCCCCAATCAGGGAAGTTGGGCCTTTTAAGAAGGCCAGAGCAGCCAGAAGTTGAGCAGAGTCTCTCCTCTAGTGGGGGAGGGAGACTGGCCTGGCTGCAGGGAAGGAAGAAGGTACTTGGGAGTGAAGCAGGGCTGGGGAAGAGCCAGAGGAACAGGGGAGCTCTAGGCTGGCGGCTCCCCAGGCTGCAGGGCCTGGTTCCAGGCCCAGAGAGGTATTGGGTGATAGAAGAAGGCAGAAGGTCAAACCCCCTTGCCTGTGATGAGTGGCTTTTATACTGCAGTCTGCCCCAGTGAGCCGGGGCTAGGTAAGGGCTGGCAGTAACCTGACTGAGGTGAGGTGGGGATAGTGGGTGGGGGCTGCCTGGGGAAGGGAGACCCACAGAGATTGTTGGGGTATTGCCAGGGGGCAGCACCTCAGAGAGAACAGGGGTCCGGGAGGGACACAAGGGTCAGCTGTGGTGGATCACCGACCTGCAGAGGGTGCTCTGGGCTGGAAATTGAGCTAATTCCCTGAGAGACCAGCAGGAGGCGCCACTGGGTGAGTCTGTGCCCGGTTATAGTCTGACTCAGTATGACCATTCTTATGTTCCAACCTCAGTCTTGTCAAAGTAATTGAAAATTAGGAGTGGCAACAGTCATGTGCTGGGAGAGATGCACAAACTTTGCTGGGTCTGATTCTTTGAATCAAGATCCACTAGTGATACACTGGGAGGGGAACTGGGTCCTGTCAATGGCAGAATGCTTGGCGAAAGCCTGCTTTTTCAGTGTCAAGGCAGAAAAGCCAAAATGTTTTATTTCAAGACCAATTTTATTAGTTCATTTATAGAGAGGGTTGGGAATTTTCTGTCAAAACTTTTTTTTTTTGGATGGAAAATGGAATTTCTGCAACTTGTTTCCATTTCCCATAGGGAAAATAAAAATGAAAGATTTCCAAAGCTGGGCCAAATCCACAATGGTGCTGCCTCTGGTTGAACTGATGCAATATATCATAGGAAACATAGTGACCACCATGCATCATGGGAGATATAATCCATACCATAGAGAACGATGGAACAAGACACCCGAACTACAACTCCCAAGATGCACTGCTGCCTCCCCTCTGACTGAATGATTGCTGTATATCCTAGGAAACGTGTGATGTTGTACTCCATATGAATATGTTTATAAGTATGAATATAATTTAACTGGAATATGCTTTATGCAAAAGGTCTCTTGTAAGGTGTCATTACAAAGCTTAGGGTCCACTAAGTGTGTTCATACCATTTGTTTGCATGTGTTATTTCTATGTCTGGAGTTAGGAGAATAAAATATAACTTGTATTACTGAAGCCATTAAGGGTGCTTCAGAATCAATGACTTGTAAATGGCTCTGTTTACTTGCAAACCTTCCTGTATACATGGGTGCCAGCCAGTCGGTAATGAAGGCTTACATGTCGTATGATATTGGAATCCATCTTTAACCTGGTGCTTTTCCATTTAGAAGGAGGGGTGGGAACCCAGAGGGAGACAATGGATTCCCACCTTGTGCCAAAGATAAAAGGAGGTGGAACAGAACAAAAGGGGCTGCCAGTCATGAGAAGTCCCCTAGTTGCCACCTGAGCTGGAACTAACAAGGACTGTACCAGGGGTAAGGATTGGGCCCAGACTAAGAAGGAGTCTAGTCTGTAAAAGAAGCTATTAGAAATCTCTGAGAGTGAGATTACCTGTAATCAGTTTCTTAATGTATTAGGCTTAGACTTGTGTGTTTTGTTTTATTTTGTTTGGTAACTTACTTTGTTCTGTCTGTTTATTACTTGAAACCACTTGAATCCTACTTTTTATACTTAATAAACTCACTTTTATTTATTAATTAACCCAAAGTAAGTGATTAATACTTGAGGGAAGCAAACACCTGTGCATATCTCTCTATCAGTGTTATAGAGGGCGGACAGTTTATAAGTGTATCCTGTATAAGATTTGTACAGAGTAAAATGGATTTATTTGGCGTTTGGATCCCATTGGGAGCTGGGTGTCTGGGTGCTGGAGATAGGTGACCTGCTGAGCTGTTTTCAGTTAAAAGTCTGTAGCTTTGGGGGCATGGCTGGAAACCCTCGGTCTGTGTTACAGCAGGCTAGCATGTCTGGCTCAACAAGGCAGGGTTCTGGAGGCCCAAACTGGCAGAAAAAACGGGCTCAGAGGTAATTTCAGCACATCAGGTGACAGTCTCAAGGGTGTCTATAGTGGGGCAGCCGCCCCACTCCAGCAGAACAGGGAAAAGCAGCCCTGGAGAGGGCTGCGCTGGGATAAGGAGTGAGAGCAGCTGAGGGAGTAACTGACCACAGCTGTGGCCAGCTCAATTAGAGCCCAGCTGGCCCTGATAAGGACTAGGGGGCCAGGAGCTGGAGGAGTCTCACTCTAGCTTTGGAGTGAGAAGAGCCTGGCTGCCTGGGAGCACAGGGTACCTGGAGCAGAGCAGCTCTGGGAAAGGGCAAGAGGAGCTGGGGAGCTCCAGCCTGGCAACTCCCCTGCAGGCCTTGTTGGGGGCCTAAAGAGGTACTGGGGTGGCAGATGTGTCGCCTAGGGCTATGCAGCTGGTCCAAACCCCCTTGCAAGTGATAAGTGGCCCTTACAGGCTGCAGGCTGCCCTAGTGAATGAGGGCTAGATGACGACTGGCAGTAGCCACTGAGGCAAAGTGGGTGTAGAGGGTTGGGGGTCCCCTGGGAAAGAAGACCCAGAGTGTGGGGACTTCTGGGGCAGAACCCCAAAATAAAGGTCACCAGGGTCTGGGAGGGACACAGGGCCTGACGTAGGCAAGACACCGGCCAGCAGAGGGTGCTCTGAGACTGGAAAAGAGTTAATTCCCAGACGACCAGCAGGAGGCGCCACGCTGGTGAGTCTTCGGTCTTGCTACAGGGTCTCTGTGACTGAACCCATTACAACATGTGACTAGCATGCACCTTGAGGAAATATATTTCAGCCCACAGAGAAGTATTTCCCCATGATTAACAGTAGTGCTCAGGGGAAGACAGGTTAGTGTCAGACATAACATTTTGACACTTCTGCACCAAAAGATTCCCTGTTCTAAGGAAAAAAATTAATATTTTGACTTTTTATTTCCATCTTCCTTCATTCTACTCACTTAAAATTTACTACAGAAAGAGATGCAAGATGAAACTTAAATAAATAAAATCTGCCTCAGTCTGGGAAATTGGAATCCTTCCTTCACCATCCAATGTCATTTAGGTCAGGAATCAGGTTCCTCTACAACTCTCTATCCTGAGCATCTCTACATTGTTAAGTCAGGAGGCACATGAAGAAGGCTCTGAAGCACACATGGGAGAAAGGAATCAAAGCTCTCGGAAGCTCTCAGCAATTCATTTTCTCTCCTGCCAACTTCCTCAGGGCCTCCTTCACATCCTTGTTTCTCAGGCTGTAGATCAGAGGGTTTAGAACCGGAGTGACTGCTCCGTACAAGAGGGAAATGTACTTGTCCTGATCCGCGGAAGATTTGGACTGAGGCCTCAGATACACAAAGATGGCTGCCCCGTAAAACAAGGCCACCACGGTGATGTGGGAGGCACAAGTGGAGAAGGCCTTGGTCCTGCCCTGGGTGGAGTGGATCCTCAGCACAGCCACAATGATGTGGACATAGGCCACGAGGATGAAGGAAAAGGGCACCAGCAGGACCAGGACGCTGGTGCTGATCATCACGATTTGGTTGCTGCGGGTGTCCGAACAGGCCAACTTCAGCATGGACTGGAGCTCACAAGCAAAGTGGTTGATGATGTTGGACCCGCAAAAACGAGGTTGCTTGGCCAGGAAATCAGACAGGCACAGGAGGAAACTGCCACTCCATGACATGGCTGCCAGTTGGAGGCAGACCCTGTTGCTCATGACAAGGGAATAGCGCAGTGGCTTGCAGATGGCCACCCAGCGGTCATAAGCCATCACAGCCAGCAGAAGGCACTCAGTTATCCCCAAGAAGCGTGAGATGTACATCTGAGCCAAGCACCTGCCCAGGGAGATGGAGGGTCTCTTGGAGAGGCAATGGACCATCAACTGAGGGCATTGCTGGTGATATAGCAGATCTAAGAAGGACAAGTTACTGAGGAAAAAG